>NC_085139.1:8310893-8650071 GCF_024139115.2 Armigeres subalbatus | reverse complement strand
AATTCTTCGAGTGCTGCTGCCAACTTTTGGATCAATCACGCCTGTTCGTCAATGGCCATGGTCCGTGTAAAATAAAACTTCTCTCATACAAATGTAATCGAAATTTCTTTGCAGCGAAATAGATAGCTAAAGTTCTTCGCAGTGGGAACATTTTCCTCTGCTTTTGTCAGTGTTCGCGAAAGGTACGCAATTGGTCTTTCGTGTCCATCTACCATTTGCGTCAGTAAGTCAGTCTCAAGAGTAGTGTTGTACTCATGATATCCTTTAATTTAGCGAAGGCAGATTCATATTCAGGATTGGTAGTAATTGATTTGTTCTTGCCAAGTTGGCGTCATTGGTTTTGCAATTTCGCAAATCCAGCAAATCTTCTGTGTAGGAGATTGTTCCGAGAAACGACTTAGTTCTTTTGATGTTTTGAGAGGCCAATTTTAATTGTTCAACTTTCTTTGGTTCGGTTTCACCCCGTCTGTATAGACGACGTGTCCAAGGAATTCTACTTCCTTACGAAGAAATTTAGACTTATCGATTGTACCTTAAGGTTAGATCTTTAAGGGTTGTAAGATTTTCTGAATGTCCTTCATATGCTCATCTAAGAAGTTGAAAGATAATGATTCGTCCATATAGACGAAACATCTTATCCTCAGATGTTTCGCAGAACAGCATCCATTAAACGTTGGAATGTCGCGGGCGCAGTCTTCAACCGAACGGCATTCCTAAAACATTGCTGTCTTTGGAATATCATTCGGCTCCACTCTACCTGGTGAAACCATCTAAATCGAGTAAAGAAAAGTACTGTGCTTTTCCAAGGCTTTCTGTGCTTTCGCTGATCTCGGTATAGGATATCTATTCGCAGGCGTTAATTTATTCAGTTTCCTATAATCTACAACTACACGATATTTCTTTATACCTGAATTATCCGTTTTCTTTGGGACCACCCAGATCGGGAAGTCCATGGAGAAGAGGATTCTGTTATGATTCCAGTCTCCAACATTTTCTGAATTTGCTCACTTCATTTTAACCGTAGATGGTATGGGTACTTGTAAGTTCGTTTGAATGGGGCTACTTTCACCGGTTTCTATTTTGTGCTTTACTTGATGGGTGAAATCCAATTTCTGTCCATCATGGAAGAAAACACCTTGAAGGCCGAAGAGTTGCTAATAATTTAACCCTTCTTTATTCAAATGTTCTGCAGGAGTTAGCTGCGAAAGTTTCATGCTGATTGAGAAGAAACGTTCATTCTCATTCACGGTTTTAATCTCTCCAGTTTGGCTTGCCTAGTAGTAAACGAGTGATGACGATTATTTCTAGCCGCATAAAGGCCAGGTCGTAAGTGACACCTGTCGTCTAATTTCTTCCTCAATGAGAATGCTCGTCTACAGTAATCGATTCAGAGGGATACTGATTACTGATTACGTTTCTTCCTGAAAATTCATGGTGCTTGTGTAGTATTTATCTAGAGGATATTTTATATTCCCAATCGAAAGTTCATGGCTACCAGCACCGATTTTGGCATTAATAGTAGCTAAAGTTTCAATCCGATAAGACCGTCGAAAAGTTATGGAATCTGAATACGTGGTACGGTAACGTTTTGCGAAGCCTTTAGGAAAGATATTGACATGAACTTTATCATAACAAAGTACCATTTTATTAGTCACATTACGGGTCGGTTGGTTTCTTGGCACTTTAACACGTGCTCCGGATTAATGTACGATTTATTCGCTCCAGTGTCTATCAAGAAATTCAATATCCCTTATTAGACTTGTACGAATAAACGGTATAAAATTTACGTTGTTGAGAGATCATCTTCCTCTAGAAAATTTGACACGTTGGGTTGCATCGCTCTACCTTGCACATTGTCATCCCTATCGTCACTCTGTCGTCCGTCGCTCCACTTCGTTCGCGTGGAACTCGATAAATTTTGTTTTGCATCGGGTTCCAGGTATGGGGTTTTGAATTTGAATGTCTTAGGGAGCTGCTCAGGGCCGTTGCTTTTGTTGGGAAATTTGTTGAATTGAGATTTCGGGTCTAGATCTAATTTCGCGTTCTGGTTATACACACCGACTCTATTGCATCTTCTAAGGTTTTAGTTGGATAATCAAATGATAGGATAAAGGTTCTCCGATATTGTCGAGATATCGAGTAACGGTTAAAATATCTATGATTCCCTTTCCTGTGATGGGATTGGAATTCAAGTTAGATTTTAGTCTTTGTAAGGAGATTAAATTCGTTGAAGAATTTCAGGTGACTTTATCACTTTTCTTATGAAACAGTGTCGAACATTTGTCGCAAAGTCAAATCGATCACCGTATTGTTCTAACAGGATCTGTTTGATACCACCAATGATATCAGGATCGCCATTTGCGCATACAATCGCGCGAGCGTCTCCTCTAATTTTATTTTAATCGCTCTAATATACATAGAGCTTAGTGAATCGGGCTGGCTGTTGGCCCTTTATCTTGAACATTTCTATAGCTCGTCTACTTCCCTTAGCCAGCTTGAAAGTTCTTTCTACTACCGAAACTGATAGGTTCTTGATGGGATCAGATAGTAAATTTACTACTATTCCCTACGTCATCAATGCCTTAGTTGATCAATTTCAGCCTTCAGCGCCTCAATCTCTGACTGTCTGGTCTCTGGCATTGTTTTAGGGATTATTTTATAAAGATAATAAAAGAGTTACTCACGTAAAATATCACATCCGAGGGGTTTGATGATCACGTTGTTGCAGGTTCGCGTGCGACGGATTTTTACCACTTTTAAAAGCCTCACGGTCCCACTTCTGACACCACTTATGGGAATCGTGATATGGATTCACTTTTAAAAAGACTTAGTAACTCTAAAACATTTTTATTAATAATACTAACACAATACAGCACCACCGGTGATTGTCCAAAGCTGCCAAAGGAGAGAACGCACCACGCGTTCGTGGATTAATGGATAAACTGCTGATCTAGCAGTTTGGGTCGTCCACGTTGTCTGACTGCAATTGGTGCACATGAGTGGCACGATGTTCCGATGTTTCCATAACGACAATTCGTTTCTTTATACATACCCTAGTAACAATTTGGTTTTATGCTGTTTATTACACTCTTGTAGAGTAAATTATGGTCTTCAAGAGCATTATAAAACCTAAATGTTACTGGGTAGTTAGTTTTGGCAAACTGAATGACTCGATTTGGTCGAGGTTAGGAATACAATAATACAGAAGAAAATGAAGGAATTTAGGATGCTTAAGTAACTACGATGCTGATGTTCACATAGTTGACATTCTTGGCGATGTTTCACATCTGTAACGGACAAACAAACATTTTCTTGGGAGACAACAATGAGAGGAAGACATTCGTTATGGGGTACGGCACGACAGTCAAAGGGATGAGCAGACTAAGATTACAGTTTTACATCAGCAACTTTTACAAATTGGTGGACGAAGGACAGCTGATCAAGGCCCGCCAAACTTCTCTAATAGGCTGCTGTCTCTTCTTCTTCTTATTGGCATTACGTCCACACTGGGACAGAGCCGCCTCGCATCTTAGTGTTCATTAAGCACTCTTCAGTTATTAACTGCGAGGTTTCTGCCAGGTTACCATTTTTGCATTCGTTCATGAGGCTAACACGATGATACTTTTATGCAGGAAGTCGAGACAATTTCCAATCGAGAATTGCCTAGACCGGCACCGAAATCGAACCCAGCCACCCTCAGCATGGTTCATTTGTAGCCGCGCGTCTTATCAACGGCTAGAGGCCCCCATAATATAGGCCTGGTTGTTTTCCTCGGATCCGGAGATGTTCAGTTAATGCAGATCTAGGGCCGCGATTCTCCTCGCACGCCCACACGACATAATTAATCCTCGCAGCAATCACAGAGATTGCTATCCGAGAGCTCCACTCTGAAAAGATGTGCGTTTAAAGTGTAGTGATTGGACATTAGACGAATGAAGTCTCGTCCCATATTTAAATTTTGAACCATGGACGCTTCGACACCTGCGGGCGAATTGAATGCCCCAATCTACCCAACTTCCCATTTGTCCATTACTGTTGCCACCTGATCAATGTTTCCTGACGAACTAATGAGAAAAAATCATCGAAGGTGATTTGCTGTAAATATCACCTTCCACAGCGCCTTAGCCAAGAGTCCGCTTTCTCATTTCCGGATCGAGCAATAGAAGGGACCTGCATGGTGATTGTGAACGCTAGACTGTCGGTAAAGATAAAGAAGTGGTCAGGAGGTAGGGATGCACATACAGGAATAGACAGACAAACAGACATAACACATTGAACATTTACTCATCAAATTCATCGTCGTTCAACACTAACGACATCTGTTGATTTCAGTTAGTTTAGCAAATCACGAACCAGATGGCGATAGTGAGCAAACGTCAAACTCGAGCAACTGATGTGCGCGCCACGAGTGATCGATTGGCCAACTAATGATTATTTGAATTGACCAGTAAATCAGTGAACGATGAGTTTGACGAGTGTTATGTCTGTTTGTCTGTGTGAAGTATGTAGCTGCAATCAGCGGTATACACGGAACTAGGCCCTTTCAGCTTAAAGTAGGCGCTATGAAAATGTAAAAACTCAGAAACCAGTGGAGTCATCCATTTTGACCCGTCTGTCAAAAAGCTTCTTCCCTCGCTGGCGTGCCGTATTTGCTGAAATAATGAAGACAGATCAGACAGAGGAAATTTAAAGTCTAAGAAATTAGAACGATTGGTGACATCCGAAGATAGCTACCTCCAGCGTCATATACCAGTGATACTCATGTATCGAGATTGAGGGTTTTGTTGAGCAGTTTCTCGAAGTTGTAAATGACCAATGGATTGAGAACCTCACAACGGATGAGAAACCGAGCGATAATTCCGCAAAACGATCTTCAGAGGCAGTACTCATCGGAGTCGAATTCAACCCACGCGATACGAGACAGCGGTACTGCATCCGTTGAAGCTTTGTGTTTTAGCGCGACTGAAAACAGAAACTACCGTATTCGAGGACCGAAGAATGGTTGTTCGGTCAACGTGATAAGATCTTCGAAGTGCGTACCCACCATGTTCCCGTGATTGTTCGATGAAATTGATTCGTTTCTGGCATTTTGTGTCAGATACGTAATGTGCTTCGAAGGTGCATATCGAGTCGAACAGACCTGAAGTATTTAGAAGACGTGCTATGAGTGATTGTCTTACCCATCAATTGGAGGAAAATTTGACGGCTTATGTTTTTGAAAGATAACCATCTCAGTTTTCTCCGAGAGAACTCGATACCCAGCTTGTAGCCCAAGTGGACAAATTGTCCAGAGAATCTGTATGATCTTGCAGATCAACTGCGGTTCCCCGAAATGGATACAACGCAGTCATCCGCAAGTTGTCCTAACGAGCACGGATTAGACATTCATCACGTAAAAATGTAAAGAAGAGCGCTCAAACATGAACCCTGAGGGAGACCCATGAAGAATTCGTGAAGTGCCAAGTCCATGAGAAAACTCATACGCTTCTCTGACAACAAATTGTACTAATAATTGTTCAAAATTGAGATAGTCCACACGCGTGGAGCTTGTCGGATAAGACATCGACGCAAACTTAATCAAAAGCCCCTTATTGTCCAAAAATATTGAGCCATTTGCTCTTAACTAAATTTCTGAAAGAACGCAAGACAGACGTTCCCCTTCCCTGCGAAAACCAAATTGTGTATCTGACAACAAACCATTCGATTCAATCCACTCGTCTAGCCGGAATGGCTATCATCCTCACTTGCCTCCAATCATCCTGAATAATGTTGCACTTCAGTAACTGGTTAAACAAGCTCAATAGGCGCCTCTTCGCGACGTCTGGGAGGTTTTTAAGCAAATTGAACCTTATTCTATCCATCACTGGAATTGTTATATGAAAGGAGAGCAAGCGAGAATTCAATCACGAAAAGGGCCGATCCATATCATCCCTGTCAGCAAAAGCATCACGTGACTCTTGCTTCAACGGCACCGAATCTGGACAAACTTTCTTTGGGAAGTCGAGTATCCACCGCGACGAGCTTTCACGATCTTCGTTTACGGACGACGGTTGCGCATTCTTCTGACGACGGTCCACAGAGTTTCTGAGGTCGCGCGATAAACCTTCAAAAAAGTGCGCCAATATCCGCGTTTCTTCACTTTGACCAGCTTCTGAACTGGACTCGAGCGCAATGTACCGTTTGTGAAGTACGATCGAACCATGTTTGCGAAATTGTTTAAACGCGGCGGATTTCTCGAGATAAAGGTACACTCGAATCCCACCATTGGACCGTGGCTCGGGTATTAATCGAGCAGGATGCAAGAGATCTCTCGAGATATCGCGGTGTTTGGAGGAAGAAATATCGAGGCGACATGAGGTCTTTTCCTCGAATAGTCACCTGACATGCGACAGCTTCCGTGCCTGACATCGGAGCAAAATCGACCTATAGAAGGAGTGCTGTTTTTGATCCCTAAAAGCACCCTCCATATGGATTTTCCTGATTGCGAGAATGATGTTAGAATCGGAAATGAAGGTTTAATGTCATGTTTCATAAAGCAAAAATATCGTTTTTATTTTGTTAACTTAAAATTTAAAAATATCATCTTGGAAGTACTTCGACAGTTCCACTGTAGAATCGAAATCATATGAGCCTTATCGACGAAATTAGTCATCGAAGGATACGAATGACCTGCGAGGGCATTTTTAGCCATCTGTTCAGGAGAGAAGTCAGAATTGGAAGAACGCTTTGACTATGTTCTTCACGGATTGAAGCATACACAATTTGAGGATGAGCTCCACGACGCCAGAAATGTGTACATTGGAGCGCCTGGAGGTTGATCCGTTTATATCTATGCTCTCTTTCTGGTTGAGAAATCGAGCATCTGGGATTTTAGTTCCCAAGCGGTGGAAACTCGTTCATCCTGATGTGAAATCACAAAAGTTGAAGTTTTGAGTTCCACCTGCGTTTGATTTCGCCATGTTGAATGGGGCTCACTTTGAGGCTGTTTTCTGGCTTTCGAGGGACGCTGGCTTTTTTACTCGTTTCCTCGTTGAGCCTTTGAATACAAAGGCCCCATTTCCAACTTCGGGGTCGAGCTACCTTGATCGTCCAAAGGAAGAGACTATTAGATAGTGTCAGAAACAACTGGTGAAGCGGACTTGCACACGCCATCCACATGCTTCTCTTCGCACGATGCATAGCAAGGTTTATTGCAGCAGTACTGAGCGGTGTGGCCCAGCTGCTTGCAATGAACACAGTTCATCACCTTCGGTACATACAGCCGAACAGGTAGACGAAGTTTGTCAATCACTACGTAGTCAGGCAGTGTGGATGACGGCAGATGACACAGAAAGAGTCAGACGGGGAATAAATCCGCTTCTCTCCCTCTCTCTCCCTCTCCTCTCCCTTACATTTGTTTGCAATCCAGTATCGCAACAGGAAACAGAGAAACGTTCTTAAAACTAGGATCTTTGTTTCAAATCGTCACATGTCATACTTCCCTCCGTCACCACCCTCGCGATCTCACACACTGCTGATGGTAATCGACTTTATATTCAAGAGTGAAAAGCTCACAGGTGCAATCTCGTTGGCCTGTTTGCGATCACTGACCGTGACGCGAAGCTTACTGGACCCAACCAGGTCAATGGTCGTGACAGACGAGAATCGCCTTTCCAGAACCTTGCTGATCTGACTTATATTCAACCGTTTGCATTTAGGTAGGAAGAAAACAACATACGGCCCACTAGAGTCTTGAGGGTAGGCCTTGAGGCGGGGAGTAGTTGCTAGTTTCCATTTTATTTTGGCACAGAGCATTCAGAAGGCAACAAAGCATTATTTGACAAGGGATATGATGCACTCCCACCATCATCGCCTTCGCGCATTGCAGACTTCAAATGTCTCGCAGCAGCGAGGCACACACAATAAAACAGGGATCAGGAAAGATGACACAAAACTAATTAACAAAACACAGGAAAACGGATTATCAAAACAGACGTGGTTCAAATTATCAAAAGAGGAGAAGAAAGGGGTTACGACCAGAGAGAGAGAGAGAGAGAGAGATCAAAAATATACTTAGCCTTATACTTGGTCTTCACACTACTATTTCACCGGCTGGCATTTGTAGCAGCACACACCAAACGGACGGCCCAATGTCCGTGCCGCTATCGAGGCTACAGCGGCGGGTGTCGGGACAACAACGCCTGTGTTGGAGGAGGCGCACGATCAGTGATGATGGTGTTGGGACTGTCGGCTTTTGGCGATGATGACTTCGCCGGCGTGACGATGGACGCCGATGAGTTTTGCAAAAAAAAAGTGTTTTTGCCAAAAACAACGAAATCTTTTTCAATATTTGCTACAAAAAGCACAACTTTTACTCTAGCACTTTGAAGTTCACAGTCACGGTAAAAAAAACCTGACTTGAAGAAAAAAAACCGGAATAAGAATCGACCGTACGCGGAATATACAGCTGTCTCGCACGGATGCTCGACGTGGAATCAAACTGAGCCTTTCTATGATGGCTTTAGTGAATTGACCTTTTTTGTGGACTTTCCTTTCTTCTGAAAGACCTCCGGTGGCCACTCAGGTCTATTACAAAGGATCACCATAATCATTTGTCACTCAGCGTTCGACAATGGAAAGCTTTGGAAGAAAAATGCGGCCTTCTATGATGAGTTTCATAAATTGACCAATTTTACGGACGTTCCAGATCTTCTGGAGGACCTTTGGTGGCCAACCAGGTCCATCAAAATGAATCACCACAACCATTTGTTACTCAGCGTTCGACAATGAAAAGCTTTAAAAAAATCGCGCTTTTCAAGGATGAGTTCCATGAATTGACCACTTCTACGTATGTTCCGGATCCTATGGAGGACCTCCGGTGGCCACCCAGGTCCACCAAAATGGGTCACCACAATCATTTGTAACTTAAAGAACGATAATCAAAAGCTTTGGAAAAAATGCGCTCTTCTATGATGAGTTTCATAAATTGACCACTTTTACGGACGTTGTGGATCTTCCGGTGCCAATAGGTAGGTTATCGATTATTTGAATTTGCGTTCGATCATTTAGTAGATTGTCATAACTTTTCTAAGCGAATTTCAAATATGTTGATGGACTTTTTGGTGAAGGTTTTTCTACAACTCCTAATGGTCCGTTATTAGAATTCAACTAATAACGGAGTTATAGCGTTAGGTTCAGTAACTTTAACTAAATGATTGGAATTTTGTTATCATTTAGACTAAGTTACTGGAACTATAGTTACGACTTCGCTACTAGTGGAGTTTAAACAACGAACCATTAGGCAATTGTAGAAAACCTTCCACTAGAAGTCCACCATACACATTTTGAAATTCAGCTTCTGGAATGAGTTATTGACAAACTACCAAATGATCGAACGCAAATTACTAAATTATCGATAACATCTTTGCACCCAGGTCCATAAAAATGGGTCACCACAATCATTTGTTACTCAGAATTCGATAATGAAAAGCTTTGGAAAAAACCTCGCTCTTCGCAAAAATTGGCCTAAGAATCTGTATTCCTCCAAAATCGATTCCTGGGAACCAGAATGGCTACATTGCCAAAATCATACCTTCAATTTGGTTCCAAAAGATTGAGAATCGGTCCGAAAATGAACTTTTGGGAGCGAATTCAAGCTGGGGGGCTGATGAACTATGTGTCACTTTTTTTAATGCACTAGGAAGGTTAATCGTATAGATCGCATGTTCTGATCTCCAGGACGTTTTGGAGAACCAAAAAGGTCTGTCAAAGCTTTCAATTGAAAAAGTAATAAGTGAAGCCTTGCTTGTAATAGTAATAAGTGAAAAAATTAGCGTTTTGAACAGGATTGAGTTCATACTAACGATGAGGACATTACAAAAGTCATGATTGATCTGATAGATACTATGAACTGAACTCGACAACGTTTTGGAGTATCATCTCGTATTCAAGAAAAGTGGGTTTACATGATGCGCATATCCCTTTGGACCGGATAGCGACGATGAGAACATCTCAAAGGCCAACCAATCTGGTAGATAATCGGTGAACTCGAGAACGCTTTGGAGTAACTTGAACATCTCCTATTCCTGAAAATTGATCACTGTCTAAACGATCAGGATGACTTAACATGATTGAGTGTTTATAATTATCAAACAATGGGGTATATGACCCCAAAATTTCGGATATATCTACATGCCCTCAGAAGCGAAATATTTCCAAGGTTTTGGATATTCGTCTTCAGGGTATAGTCAAATTTGACCTTCGAAATTTGTCCTGTGAAGCCAATCTTTGTAGCTGGCAGATTTATTAGGTTATGAGCCCATAACGCTGATAACTTGTCCTGTTTGAAATGGCCGAATAAAAGTTGTGGTTGTCCAATGGAGAAAATTTTAGCAACTTGAGGTTCCAAGTTAGGGTCTTTATGGAAAATAAAAAATGCTAAACTGCATGGAAAAGGTCACCCATGACGGGGAGTATGCAAGCAAACTCCCGGAAGACACAGCGACGGTCAAAGAGCAGAAGAAAAAGAACCTTGAAGAGCGCATGGCAAGGGATGAGAGATTTATCCATCTAACCGAAGATCAACTTGACTATGTGAAGGACATGCGAACAGCAAACGAAGCATGGATCGTAAAAATGCTTCCAGCGGGCTGGAATAGCGCGAAGTTGTTCCTCAAAAGGAGTTCCAAGAACTGCGTCTGAGAGGAGGCGAAAATATGAAAGGGTACCCTCAAGTTTGAAAACTTGCGAGACCTGGGAGTAGGGGAACTGCTCCTGGATTTCATCTGATGGTTCTGATGTTCATCTAATCAAAACTAAGCAATTAAAAGGAACTTGATCTTATTCTTATTCTTGTGGTTTTTTTCAGAGTGAGCAGTGAGCACGTATTTCTTTGTTTCAGATGAAATGAATATATGTTCAGTGAGATGGAGATCGCAACATTTCCTCTATGTGTTTAAAGTAGGAGGGAATATATTTCTATACATCTTACTTTATAATCAAGAAATCGATGAAAACAAACCACCCTGCAGCCACTGCACCAGATAAAATGTCAATATTCAGAAAACAGGTTTTACTGTACTTTCTCCCGACAAACTCATTCAGACCAAGTCAGTCTAAGGTAGTGAAGTTGCCCATTTTGCATTAGAAATTCGTGGAATATTTTTCATATTCAGAATATTCAGTCAAGAGTCAAATGATAAGTTTGGGTTTCGGGATGCAGTTAATATTCGCACGTTGGGCGTAGCAAATAGCTCATCGACTTTCATTATTTGGGCTAACTTTATTCTGTCAACTCAGCGAATTCGTAGCTTTCAATTGTGATAACATTCAGTTTTGTAGTAGGCAATCTCATATTTTATTTGCTTTCGTTTTAACCCAAGTATTCATAGTCTAATTGAAAGTATCCTAACAAGTAAAATGTGACTGTAGTGTTTTAAAAATTGAGAAAGACTTTTCGTGTGTCGACATACATAAATACATCATAGTTGGACTTATCCTTGTTGTTTTGAATCTTTTGCATATTTGGAATCTCAATTACTTGGATAGAACTGAGAACCTTCGAATGACACAACTCGGTGAGCTCAGGCCAAAGCAAAACCCACGATCTTACCTAACCACACCGAAAATAATATCAGGACTATCAGATGCCTTCATAATTACATCTTTGGAAGCAGCTAGTAGAGTTTTACACCACATGCACCATTAAACGACACTATCGACAGGCACCACTTCGGTTTATAAACAGTAGTGAACCATATTTGAAACCTTAGCAGTGTTTTACGAGTATTTAAATCGAAATAATAACACAACTTAAAAAGTGAGTAACTGTGATTGTTGCACCAAACTTATTAATATCAAGGAACTCGGATGCCATAGAGGAATTTTAAAAGAAAGAGGACAATATAAATACTACACGCAACTTTAGCTAGATCTGTCACCAGCGTAGAGAAGACATCATCATCAGAACATATTGTGCGACGTAATTTGTATTTGCACGTCGACTTTAACAAAATATATCAGTAAACGTTGAAGAAACGCTAAGTCAGATCACGTTGAATCCTGTTTCACCGGCAGGATAGAACCTTAGTTAAGTGTTTGTTTTGGATTCGTAGGTGCTGTTATATGAGTTATATTAGCTTCAAATTCACGCTTGGTTTCAAGTGCTGAATCTCATTGTTATGTTAAATGGTATCATATGTTGAGCCTTAAAATATTCGGTATTAATTAGGTAACTAACCCGGTTTATTGAGTAAGAATGAGGACGGCGCAAAGATATACATTTGCATTTGTTTACATCTCATATGTTTAAAATTTTCAACGCAATTACCAAAATGATCAAACAATACAAATTATCAACACTTCGAATGCAAACAATTTCTAAAGTTGTGTTTATTGTATGAAATGGATAGAGAAACCCTGCAAAATGTTCCACTTCAAGGCTATCGAATGAGAAAGTCTTCGATAAGAAAGCAAATTTTACGCTTATGTGACCCATGATAAGCAGAATCATCAGCTGGATCACTAGGTCTACTCAAAGCCGGCGCCTAAGGATAATAAAACCGACATCTAAGCTATTTTACAGATTCCCAATCCATAACTTATTCACAAGTCAGCTCCAGTTCTATAGCAGTCTGTGTCAATCAACGATTGCGCCAGATACCGAGTGGCCATGATATTTGTTCTATGCGGTCTTGATAAGGGTTCATAAGGCTTCTCGATCTGAGCCAGATCGCTTGAAAATGATGGAGTGGTCAATTCTCGATCGATGGACACCTGAGGAACCTGATGAGTTTCCGGTTTAGGATAGGTGATGCCCATTAATTGAGACTTTGGATGGAAAGACTAATCTAACTGCTGCTTGGGAGTGCCACGCCGGAGTGTCCCCAAGGATCCAGTCTGTGCATCATACAGCCATCATGACCTCCTGAAATGATAGGAACTCTTCGGATTTCCTCGAAATCTCCAGAGAATGTTACGACCATAACAATTTCAAGGATTATCCGTCAGAATGCACTACACGGTACGTCTTATTAACCAAACACTAAAAACAAAATATTGTGAGGCTTTGCATAGACCCAAGTTAGCGAATAGGCACATAACTAAAATAGCTACGTGGCTATTCCGGCTTGACCGAGTATACGACTAACGCCACTGGTTCACATCTCCAATGCGGCGATGGCGAAAAAGAATTACATCCGAGCGAATTGACAACCGAAGGAGATAAAAGTATGGAGAAACGGAGTGGGATAGAAAGGTTGAAAGAAAAAAACAATGAAGCAGCGAGGTAGTCGACGCTAGGCCAGCTGATTGTCAAGGGCCGAAAAGAGGTCACCAGGCACGCGGTAAAACAGCAAAGTTTTGAGGATTTTGAGCCCGCTTGGCTAGTAGTGAAGCTGTGGAAGACCGCAACCTTTCCTGCCAGTCGGTCCTGGCCATGCCGCTGGTAGCAAGAAGCGTGTACCGCCCAGCAGGAGTGCAAAGGAGCCAAAACGATCCCTTAGCAGCAAAGGAAGCCACACGCCAACTCGTGGATTCCTTTTGGCAAGCCGCCGAAAAGCAAGTAGCGCCACAGGTAACCTCAAAGTAAGTCATCAGCCAACCAGTCATCAGCCAACACGAGGTTTTTAGCCAGGCGACGCCCGCTGTGAACAAACCGGTCCCACTATAGACTGCTCTTGCGCCGAGGATCGCTCGTCATCGTCCCTATCGACCGAAAGGTGTTGAGCAGGCTCGACACGCCGCCGGAACATCAGTCACCATCGAAACATCCATCCAGCGCGGTGGCTAGGCTAGCTCTCGCCGACTCGTAGAAGGAAAGACCCTCAAGCGGAGGCCGCCTGAAGGCCCTAGTACCAGCCCAGTGTCGCCATCCGTGGACGTAGATCGCCTTTCTTCGCTCCATGACCTTCTGAACGGAGAGGCTTCCGGTCCTCCATGACATCGATCCAAAGGGTCCAGCTCCAAGAACTCGACGATACCGAACGAACGCTTTAGCATTGTCCGTTCCTGCCACAGAACCTCGCTAAGACTCGGTAGTGACCACCTCCTTCCCCCACCCCGGAAAAGGTATGTTTGAACGACCACCTACCCTACCTGTAGCATGCCCCATGGCCCCAACTACACCGATCGGCACGCAACGTCACTAACATTTAACTCTAACCCACGATTTAACTTTAAATAAAAACAAAATGAAAAGAATGTACCTGTCTGTCTTACGGAAGCTATCCCTGTGCTATTTCTGAAGCTATTCTTCGTTGTTTCGTCTACCTGGAGGTTGCGTGTCTTCCTTAAGAGGAAGTTAGTCGACCCTGAGAGAACCATATAGTAGAGCTCGTTAGGGACGTCAGGACCTCCACTCCACAGACGTGAGGACGTCAAAGGAGTTCCAAGAATTATTTCGGATCTTATCTGGAAATTGTCCCAGTAATTCCTCAGAATACTCAGTCAGAAAATCTGATCGGAAATTTTTTCAGGAATCGCTCCACTGGGACCCCAAACAGCCGGAACTAAATAAGATGTCCTGATGGCTTGCTGCTCACGATCGTCACGCTGAGGTGTGAATCTATAAACACTGCTGAAGGTAACTTACTCAAACCCCAAACTCCAGATTCACGTTTCTTCGATAATTTCACCAAGAATCCCTGGAAACTCATCCCCAACAATTCTTCCGAAACTTTTCCAAGCTAACCTTTCAGAAACTTTCACGAATTGCGCCAATTCCCCGTGAATCTCTCTAAGCACTCGGCACACGGATGCGGATATCAGTAGGGCGCACGCACAATCAAAATATTGATTTTTCACCCTAACATTATTACTTGAAAGCATCATAACAAACGATACAAACAACGGTTTCTAAGTAAAGTGCCTCAAAATTAAATAAGGAACAACTTTTAGAACATCGCACAATGCTAAAATTAATACAGAAGTTGAATTGAACTCTATTTCAACAAACATCAAAATAAAGCTTAAACAATAAGCTTTGACTTTGCTGGAGACACTTTATTGCTCAAATATCATCTTCAAGGTGAAAATATGTTTTCTTCTAATTTCCGGTAACCCATCGTACAATGGAAGCATTTCTTGTATTTAGAACCCACCAATACGTATTATCCATGGAGACGCTCTCATAGCGATTAAACAACTTGAACATCGCTATGATCACAAAATGCCACCACTAACTACCGTTCCGCGTTCACTCACGTTCACTGGTTTTCACGAACGCACACGATCGTGATCGATCACAGAAGGAGCAGCCACCGTGTTGCAGTCGACCGAGAGCAGTTTCGGCGTACGGACGCGTTTTGTAACCCCGGAAAAGTGATATCCCAGTGGTAACCACCACCCACCGCCCGTTTGTGTGCGGTTCGCGATTCGTTCTTGGCCAGCCGCGTGCGCCAGTGTGTTTGTGTCCGCAAAGTTTAAGACGAGCGAATTTCCACTTGTTTGCTCGTGCGCGCGTGATCGGCAACGACCGACCGGGAGGAAAATCTAGTCGGCAAGAAGTGCGTAATCGCTGGCGATCGTATAAGGGAGTGATGGTGATGGCGTTTTCGCTGTGTCGGGGTGTTGGCGATTTTTCCTTTCGTTTGGCGCGGCCAATATAGAGTGCAGTTCAGGTAGGACCAAGGGCGTAGCAGTCCGACGAGCCGCGATCGCGATCGCTTAGAACTGCTTGCCCCTGCTGTTGAATTCTAATTTCCGCTGCGAAATTAGCATAACCGGTCCAGGCCTATCACAGCTCGAGGAAAAAGTTGATCCATTTTTATTGCATGCGCGATCGCGGCAGTGTAGAAGAATAATTTCATCAGTGTTATATTTTGATGTTGCATTTTTGCGTTATCTGCGCTTATACAAGAAATCCTTCATTAATTCTGCAAACAAACGCAAACCACGATAGAAAACGAGTGTATAAAGTAGAAACAAAATTCAAAAAATGTAAAATTTTCAGAAGAACATCAACCTGGATGGGAGGATTGAGAAATCTCGGTGAAGGAAAATAAAACGAAGAAAATCGAAGAAAGGGAAATTTTACGGTAAAGTGGTCCCGTGTGCATTTTTTTTTCGCGCTAATGTTCAAAAGCACGGTGTATGCGAGTGGACAAAGTGTCTGCACGGTGATGATCGAGCGCGTGATGACGATCGTGACGGGCGACGAAACCGTAGAGCCGCCGCAGTTTAGTGTCATCCCCAACCAAAATCCCAAAATGAAGAAATATGGAATCAAACGAATGTTTGGCAATTGAGGAGGTTTTCCACCTCTGACTCTGCGTGAGATCGGTTGGGTGTTTGTTTTGTCTTCACGAGACAGACACCTTTTGCGTGGCGACAAATTTATGTTGTCTCTGTTCTGGTCTGGCCTGTATTTTTTTTTGATCTTTGCTATAGGATCATGTGTTGATGGATTATGGAGTTGGGATGAGGAAATGCTCATTTTACAACGTTGTTTGCGCTGACGATTCATTTTGTTTGGTCTGCTTGAAATAAGATTTCAATGAAGGAAAAAATAAATATTTTGCTTATCTCAATTCCCAGTAATTTTGAACTTAAACATTTTTAAAAGTGATTAGCATTGCTCTGTACAATGGAAAAAAGATATTTGAGATTGTGTAACTTGAATCAACTTTTATAAAAAAGAAAAATATAATCTATTTCAATTTTAATGTTATCAACAAAAAGGGGTTTAATCCTTGTTGCTTTCCGCAGATGACAAAGGCAACAATGTGTTTGATTTTATCTGTAACAAATATGAGATGGCTATTATATATATGTATACAATAACGTCATTTTTCAAATTCAGATGAACATTTTTATGGTAGAATAAAGATAGTTCTGTTTGAATATGACAGGCGAAAACAATTATTATAGAAGTATATTTTTAAATTGAGCGGAGGGCAATTTCTGGTGACATTATAAAACGAATGATTTTCCTTCTGCAAATCTTCCAAAGGGAAGAGTACCAGATGGTACCAGCGTGAAAACTAATCTCTCTTTGCTGACAAAAGGAAGGTGTTCCGAAATTAAGGATCCGTGAAAAGCGTTACTAAGACGTGTACTGTTTTGCTAATCGCAATATCTAGTCGATAGGTTTGTGATTGCGCAGTTCTGTTTCGCTTTCTTCACTGTTCACTCATATCCGAAAATTGCCCCGCTCCCTTTAGAAATCAACTACTATAAACATTTTCCACCTCTACCGTATCCTAACGAAGTATCTAATCTATATGTTTGCAAATTATTCTACAAACTATTCTTGTTGTAAAATGACTTTCCATATCACTGTAAAATGCGTAAAATACTTGCAGAAGCTATCACTCATTGCATAAATTTAAGTTTTCGGAATAATTTCACATGGAAATTAGAAAGAATTTTCATTGAAATTCGAGAAACTTCCAATGGAAGAATCTCTTAACTAGCAAGTCTCCAGTAATGATTAAAATATTTTTTTAAATTACAAAATGCATATTACCAAACAACATGGCCTGATATAAATTTACTTTACTCATAGTCGGGTTAGCTTAGCTAAGACTGACTGTACATTCATATTCGGCTGAACCAGACGTTTTCCGATCGAATATAAATCAGTGAGTACTATTGATTTTGATTTCTATATCTAAAATTACAGTAAAACTGAAAACTTATGTAATGTTTTAGAAATTACTCACCTAGATCTGACCCCTGACTTGGAACTCAGGACATTTTGGCGCCAAAAGTCAATATAATCAACATAATCATTTCTCTTCGAACGCAATGACCATTCTCAGTACCAATCAAATGAATGAATCTGTGAAGAAGAAAATTTTATAAAAACCACAACGCAGAGCCACCAAAATATTAATCGAAGCGTCTTACCGCACGGCTAAGGAGGAGGAGGATAGACTTAGTGTTGTTTGATTTTGTAATGAGCGCGAGTGGAGCTCGTATAAGCTACTCAGTGCCTGACTTCATCAAAAATTGTAGAGGTTTATTACAAGTAGTGTGACATGAAGGAGGAGTGGGGTTTGAAATTCAACAATTTTGCGTGACGTATTTTGGATCTTCCATAGAATAAAAATGACAGAATGCGAATATTTGTGTTTATAGCCAACTATCACTCGCCTATGAAATGGTTCAATTTAAAGTTTTTTTATGATTAATTCATGTACTGCTGGTATTACTTGCGCTTTTAAATTCGAACTATGGTCGAGTCAATGTTAAGCGGGCTTTCTAATTCATTAGACACAATAGACGAGAGAGTTTCTATCGCCACGACCCAGACATGCTCCTCGATATTTTCAGTTCCACTATTTGTTATAATAGTAATCTTCACGACCAGGACGTATCATTCCGAACAACATCTAAGAAAAGTAAGAACCATTGTTGGTCTATGTCATTTAAACAATGGAAAGTCACAGAAATGAAAGTGATACATATTGTTTAAAAGCCTACGAAAGAAAGTTTATATGAAAATCGAAACAAGATTTCACTTTAGAATCAAACTGATCTTCCGCAAAGACAAAGAAACTTTGGAAACGGTAGAAAACATCAGTATTAATAAGTCCTCCCCAACGCAATGCAATAGTTAGCTGAACAAATTTGTCGAAAGTCTTAGCAATGGGGATACTGGTTTAGGCGCACCCTGAAGGAAAGCAATGGTCAATATTCAGATTTTCACAGTGAAGAAGCCCAAGTAGTAAGTGCAATTTTGATCAAATCTGATGCATCACACTTAGATCTAAAACAATGTGTTTGTCTTATCTTATATCACAGATAAGTCACATTTTCAGCAATAGAAAACTGTCGTTTCTAATTTTTCCGACTTGAAAGTCGAGCGTGAGACACTGAAGACGACCTTATTGTTGAGGTCGAAATGTATCGTCAAGGTACAATAAAGTGGTGAAATTGAATGGGATGATACAAACTCGTCTTATGACAAGTGAAGATATTCCACTAGAAAGCTCAAAATAATTTTTCAAAGTAAGTCATCTAACTTTGTTTATTGTTTATTGTTGTATAATGATCATCCGACATTGTATGTTTGTCTTAATGAATCTTAACTCTAAAAACCTAAATTCTAGATCACTTTGTCAGTCGAAGTCAAAATTGAATACGTCTCGTTGAATACGATCATCATTGATCGAATTGGTTCATTCAGGTCGTAGTCATGGTGGCGTCGAGGCAAACTGAAGAAGCATAGCATAGTTACGGTGTACGTCGTAGATTGGACACTAGTGATACTATGTTTTCTTTTGAAATCCTTATTCAGATTGGTATCAGAAATCAAGGTGGGTGTGGTCCTCGATTTCACTAGGATAAAAATCACAAAAGCATGAGGATTATACTCTGCCGTCC
The DNA here is from genome assembly GCF_024139115.2 of Armigeres subalbatus. Taxonomy (NCBI): domain Eukaryota; kingdom Metazoa; phylum Arthropoda; class Insecta; order Diptera; family Culicidae; genus Armigeres; species Armigeres subalbatus. The sequence goes on along the minus strand of NC_085139.1, from coordinate 8,630,766 downwards.
ATCTCCACCGTAACTTGGAGAGGAAGGAAGTGTTGATGTAGCACTTACTTACAGAGGTCTCGACCAGCGACACCTCATAAGTACCACGGAGTTGGATATTGAGTAAGGTATTCGTTGGGTCAGGATTTGTCAGCTGACAATACACCGTAACACCAGCAAAGGTGTTCACCCAGCGTTACGGGGATGTCGAGGCAAACGGAAGAAGACACTAAACGGAACGTATACGCAGGCACATTGATGTCCATAGCGCGAAATATTGGTTCCATCCGCTTCACCAAAACTTTTCAACAAAAGTCACTTTCGCCTTTCTCCTACGCTGTCTCAGAGTTTCGATGCCAATCATCTGGCTGCATACGGTGGAAGGTGCGACGGGTCAGTTGCAGAAAACGTAGGAAAATCTTATGAATTTTCGTTGCACCGATTCAAATCTTTCGATCATTGTTGCTGATACGGATCCCATCAACGAAGCTGTTTCCAGGATAGGACGGACCAACGCAACGTATAATTACTTCAACGTATATGGGTCACGAAATTCTTTTAGATTTAGACACAAACCCAAGTTGACGAGAGTTCGCTTGATTACTTCTTCTTGGTGTTCTTTGAACGTCAGCTCAGCATCCAGTACAACTCCAAGATCTCGAACAGAAAAAGCACGGTTAGCGGATCATCACCGATGGAGTTGTGTATGATCGGGCTCTTCTTGCGATGGAAACTATGATGGAACACTTTGGCATGCTCATAGTCGCGTGATTGGCTGAACAGACGAGGCCGATCTAAGAGTTCCTGCATCTTGATGCAATCCGATGGTTGATCGACTACAACTATATATTTTCATGTAGTCAGCATATTAAATGCAGTAGCCTTCACCAATGTACAGGACTACATCGCGAAGAAGAGGGAGAAAAGCACGCCCAAGATTGCTTCCCTGTGGTACACCAGACTGACCAGACACCGGGTACATTTGGAGGTCGCTGTCAATAGTACCTGGTTCATGGTTCATCCATAGCCGTTCTATCCAGATTCGCTTATGCTTGTGAAGCAAAACTGATTTTCCGGACAGTCCATTGTCCTCGAACGCCGTTTCATTTGTCTCACACGGTCCAAGCCGATTCGCATCTTTAATGTGGACGAGATTGTCGAGGTCGAAAAGTAGGATTATCTTCAAACGAGCTTGCTGTTTCACTGCTTCGAGATCCGTCTGCATGCTGCTGAGGCTTCATGCCATCCCAGAGTCCTTTCAGCTGAAGAAACTTCCATTGCGTATTTACTGACGACCAGTTCCTGACTAGAAGAGCATGACAAAAGCTGAACACAATTCTAATATATTGTGATATTCATAAATTATTTTGATAAAAATTTGTTCTTAGTAGCCACATCTTTCAATCAGATTTATAAACATAAATTAGGCTGAGTTTATTTCGAAAAACGGGACAAACGCGCATGACAAAACGGGACATGTCAAAAAACCTAGCGATAAAATTCAAGAGCTGTGAAAATTTCAAAACTTATGGGATCAATTTTCATTTTCCATGTAAGAAATTAGAAATATTTTAAAGTTAGTCATTCACCATCATAACCTTAAGTTAGCAGGGAAAATACTAAACTACAATATTTCACTCTTCAAAGGGATGAGAAAACACGAAATAACAGATAATTACGTTCTTTCAATATTCAAATTGTGGAATTTTGAAATTTTACTTACTACTGTTAGACATGCATTAGGATTTTATTATTGACCAAAATCAAAACTTTTCCACTGAACCATTGAAAATCTATATAATAAAATGAGTTGAGATTTCCTTCCTGACGATTTAACTCAGGAATGGGTTGACCGATTTGCAAGATTTTCCTCCAATCGATTCGATTTGGGATCCGCAAGGTTTGTTATATACACACTAAAATAAATGCTGAATTCGGTAAAATTTTACGAAATCAACAGCAGAAGTTGGTAAATATACTGATTTTGACAGTTGAACAATGGAAAAATTACAGAAAATCTGTAAAATAATTACGAACAGTTCTGTGTTGAGATTTCGGTAAAATTTACCGAATACGGTGAATTGAGTTAAGTGTGATACAAAAAGTTGCTGAATTTAACTGAATTTAAAAGTTGCTGAATTTAATTTAACAATTTTGGGCCAGCTGTTTGGGAAAACAAAATAAATGCTCGGAAATTGATCTGGGCGGTGCTGCAAATAGTTCATCGACATTTGCAAACCGCGAAGCTGTATTTTCCGCTAGTCTATATATTTAAATGAGTTGAGACTTCCTTCCGACGATTTAACTCTGCGAACGGGATGACCGATTTGCAAGATTTTTCCCTGATCGATTAATTTAACGGAAATGTACATAAACCAATAGAATACAGTTGGATCAGCTGTTGAGGAAAAGACAACAAACGCACAGAAATTGATCTAGAGTGGTGCCACAAATAGTTCATTATTGTGACATTCGTAACACCCGGTAAAGCTGGGTTTCTTTAGCTAGTAACAAATAATAGACAAAGTACTCTGATTAGCCGGTTTTGGGATTAGGTGAAAAAAAAAGATTCAAGAGAAATTTCAAAGACAAATGCGAAAAGAGCGATGGGGTGGGATTATTGATTTTCCAAGTAAGAATTTCATGAATACAAGTGGGAAATAATCTGCAATAGCAAGTCTATCAACAAGGAAAGAATATTAATAAAATGTAATTTTAATTATTTCCACGAATATGGTTGGCATGAGAATGAATGTCAAATCTAAGGATTCACAGTCCTTTTGATCGAAATTGATTTTAATGACGCTAAAAAAGTCATACCGGGAATCTTTTCCATTGATTTTGTTCCATGTGCTCTGGCCGAATTCTGGTTCTTCATTAAGGGTCACACAATCTCTTCCACACATCGAGCGAAAGAGACGAGCTCCTGATGTAAAGAAAGTAAGTGAGGACCTACTTAATCCGACCACATTTTCCCTCGGTTTTAAACTTCCTTGAACTCGATTTCGTTTAGTTGATTTATGAATTATTTTTTCATGCGGTCGTTTTTAATGGATGATTTCGGAATATCATAATTATTCAGAAGACTTTGAATGATTCGTTTCGAAAAGAATCAAATCATTGAATAATATGTGGTAAAACCAGATTGTAAAAATATGTATTAGCTGCTTCGGAGGATTCAAAAAGAATAATTGAAAATGAACTTTCTGACATTAGAATGTCTGTCCTGCGCTTCATTTAATTGAGTTGAGGCGTGAGTGGTTTTCAGGAAATACTGTCTACCAAGTTCTAATTGTCTTAATCCACTGATGAAATTGGCCAAATTTTAATGCCTCCAGAATAAGCAGAAAATAATCACTGAAACAGAACTGTATGAAAAAATCTCCAGAAGAAGCACCTATTGCCATTGACTGTTAAAAACCTTAAGAAAAGTCGATTAATGGAAAACACAAAAAAGCACATATAGCATTCTTTAAAAAGCAACACTAATAACAAAACATGTCACATTTTTATGGGTTTCGTCCACCTTCTTTGTTAGAGAGATGAGCCAGCTGAGGGCTGTAAATTTCTCTAATAAAGATACAAGAACACTTTCTATATATATATAAATTTAGATTCCGCCTAAAATATTGAATTTGTTTGAATAATATTGAAGGTCTAAAAACGGACTGTCCTGTTAAATACGCTACGTATGGCCTAATCAAAATATTATTCATTGCCCATAAGTAGGCAAACAAAATGGATGTAGCAAACTCTCCCTACGAAACAAAATACTAAGGGCCGTCCAGAAACCACGTGGTCATATAGGGGAGGGTGTTTGGTAAATGACCACGATAAGCCAATGGGGGAGGGGGTTCTCGAACCACGTGGTTTTTTACACGAAAACTTTTGGTGGATAACAATAGCGATGTAAAAATACAAATCATTAAAATTTAATGACTAAATCATTAAACGCAGAGCGATTTGAGGGCCGATGACGAGCGTCTTTTTCAACTCAGCGTTAAAAAGACGTAGGTGTGCATCGAGAAAATCGAAAACGCAGCGTCGGTCGCATCGCCGATGAATATCTGCATATTTGACCATCTTACTAAGATCCTATATCCATACATAAATAAACGAAAAAAAACAGGTTGCGATTCAGTCTCAATTTCAATTTACACACAAAAATTTGGATCGAAAATGGAAATATTTTTTAAAAATTCCGCCGCAGATGGTTTGGCATCACGCCCGACACTTTTGAAAAATGTTCATGTTTTTACAATAATCAAAAAATCTTAAGAAGAAAAATTCAAAGAATTTCTTTTTGGATATTCAGGAAAATCGAAAAGAAATTTCCTGTAAAAACTTTGACATTACTTCATACAATCCTGATAAAGTGCTGGCATTCAGATTTTTTGAACAATTCCTCTAAAATTTGCTTGGAAATTTTGCTACAAATTATAATGAAAAAAAAAACAAAACATCTCAAGTTAATTCGAAAAATTTCTAAAACTCGAAAAAATTTCATTGAATTATGTCTGAAAATTAAAACAGTCCCGTGGAAATACAAAATTTTCGGTAAAACATTCTATCTTCGACAAGTTCTTCCGAATCTTCACCAGAAATTTTTCTTCATTTCAAAGAAGTTTTTCAAACATTTTAAGGAGTGCACTTCATAATGTTCAGTCTCCAGTTAGCCTTGCGAGCAAAGGCGTAGGATTGCTAAACCGAGATGACGAGTTCGATTCTCGTTCCTGTTCAGGATGTTTTGGTGGAAACATTCCGACACCCTAGGTATAGTGTATCCATCGTACTTTACACAAGATATATAATCATGCAATGGCTGGCATATAAAAGCTTTCAATTTATTACTGAGAAATGCTAATAGAAATACTAAGTTGGAAAGCAGAACAACTTCCAGTTGGAATATGGAGCCAATGCACATGAAAACTTTGATATTTCCGTTGATTTTTTTCAATTTTGAATTTTGAATGAAAATTTTCGGAATACTTTTACGCTCTTTTTGAGTTCTATCATTTTTTTAATTTTCAAGTTTTTATTCGAGGCATTATTTAGAATTTCCACGGAAGAGTCAGGGATTATCTTCAAAAAATTCTTGGATTTTCAAAGAATAATCAGAATTCTCAAGGGTCATGTTTTTTAAATTTGAACCAGAAATCATTTCAAAATTTCATCGGAATTCACTTCTTCGGATGTCATTTTGATGCTTTTGAAGGTTCAGCTAAAATTACTTTAAATCTTTTACCAGAAAGATGCACAGGAAATGATTTAGAAAGTAAGGAATTTCCATCAGAAAATCTTTAAATTTTGATTTAATTTTTAAGGAATTCTACTGAAATGCTTCCAAAAGTACAACCTTTACAAGTACTACAAAAGACATTTTTTCGTTATTTCCACTTAAAACATCGGAATTTCCTCTGAAATTCATTATTTGTAATTCAGATGAACTTTTCGATTTTTACTGGAAAATCTTAGGAATTTCCATCGGAAATTTTGCATATTCCGAATAATTTCTTTTGGAAATTAAAAAAACTGCTGAAAATTTCTAAGAATTTCTTTGGAAAACGAAAAAGATCCATTGAAATTTAGAAGAATTTCCTTTGAAGATTCTTGAAGTTCCAGGATTTTGAAAAATCTTTAGAGATTCTGTAAAAAGTAAGCTTGATTTTTTTCTATTTTATACTGAAATTCTTCGAATTTGAGTTTATTGAATTTTCAACGTAAATGCATTTCGGATCCTTCTACGGATTCTTCTAGTTCTTCAAGATTTCTATCGAACATTTTTCGAACTCTTCAACAGAATTTGGAAAAAATGTCGTTGAAATTCTAAAATTTTCCGGGAGACTCGAAGAATTTCTATCAATATTCCGAAGGGTTTCCTTGCTACCAGAATAATTATTCTTGAAAATTAAGAAGATCTTGGAATTTAAAATTAATCAAGCAATAAATGTAGGAAAATAATTAGGCTTAAAAAGCCTAGTTTTTATGATATTGAATAATTATCATAATTGATCGAAAAGCAACATGCAACTGGAAATCTAAAGCACATCAGCTCCTGGTACTGCCCCACGAACTCCCTTGCGGTTGGTGCTAGTCGACGGCATAAAATTTGGGAGAGCGCCTTGCGAGCGGCGTTCAGCAATGTGATTGCGTGATTAGTTGCTACAATCCAACTTATCGCCCTTTTTGTGGATGGGACTGACACACTTCCATCCACTCCTGCAGCCGAACACCTCCTCCCAAATCTTGGTAATGACCCAGTGCATGCTCTGGCCAGTGATGCACCACCGTGTTCGTAATAAAGCTCTCCTGGTAGTTGGTCAGCCCCAGGGGCTTTGTTATTCTTCATTGGCCAAATCTCCTCCTGGATTTCCTGGGGGGTCCGGGCCAGTAGAATTTGTCCTGCGCGTTCTCGGGTCCATCACCCATACCGCCATCTTCGTCTGCCACATCGCCATTCAAGTGTTCTTCGTAGTGCTGCTACCTTTGGATGCCTCTGCGCTCGTTCGTCAATGGCTCATGGTCCGTGTAAATGGCAATAAAACTTCTTCCACCATGCAAATGTAATCGAAAATTTCTTTGCAGCGAAGTAGATAGCTAAAAGTTCTTTCGCAGTTGCGGAATACTTTTCACTCTACTTTTGTCAAGTATTCATGAAAAGGTACGCAATTGGTCTTTCGTGTCCATCTACCATTTGCGTCAGTAAGTCAGTCTCAAGAGTAGTGTTATACGCATGATATCACTTTAATTTTGTGAAAGCGAGATTCATATTCAGGATTAGTGGCCGTTGATTTGTTCTTGCCACGAAGTTGGCTAGTCATTAATGATTTTACGAATTGCGCAAATCCTGGGTACAAATCTTCTGTGGTAGGAGAGATTGTTCCGAGAAACGACTTTAGTTCTTTTGATGTTTTCAGTAGAGGCCAATTTTTAATTGCTTCAACTTTCCTGGAGTTCGGTTTCACCCCGTCTGTATAGACGACGTGTCCAAGGAATTCTGCTTCCTTACGAAGAAATTTAGACTTATCGCATTGTACCTTAAGGTTAGCATCTTTAAGGGGTTTGTAAGATTTTCTGAATGTCGTTCATACTGCTCATCTAAAGAAGTTAGAAAAGATAATGATGTCGTCCATATAGACGAAGCATCTTATCTGAGATGTTTCCGTAGAACAGCATCCATTAAACGTTGGAATATGTCGCGGGCGCAGTCTTCTTCAACCCGAACGGCAAACATTCTCAAAAGCATTGCCGTCTTTTGGAATATCATTCCGGCTCCTGCCTCTACCTGGTAGAAAACCGCTGGCTAAATCGAGTAAAGAAAAGTACTGTGCTTTTCCAGGAAGCTTTCTGTGCTTTCGCTGATCTCGGAAGTATAGGATATCTATCTGCAGGCATTCAATTTATTTAGTTTCCTATAATCTGCAACTACACGATGTTTCATCTTTATACCTGAATTATCCACGTTTTCTTTGGGATACCCAGATCAGGGAAGTCCATGGAGAAGAGGATTCTGTCTTATGATTCCAGTCTCCAACATTTTTACAGAATTTGCTTCACTTGCTTTTAACCGTAAGATGGGTATACGTTTTTGAAGTTCGTTGGTGAATGGGGCTACTTTCTCAGGTTTCTATTTTGTGCTTTACTTGATGGGTGGTCCAATTTATGTCCATCATGGAAGAAAACTTTATCGAAGGGCTTAAGAGTTTGGCGCTAATAGTTTAACCTCTTCTTTGGCTCTAAATATTTCTGGGGAGGTTAAGCTGCAGGAAGTTTCATGTTGATTGAGAAGAAGCAGTTCATTCCTGTTCACGGTTTTGTCTCTGGAGTTAAACGCACAAAATGGCCAAACGAGTGGATGGTAAGCACGATTATTTCTAGCCGCATAAAGGCTGAGTCATGGTGACACCTGTCGTCAAGTGTTTCCTTCTCTAATGAGAAGTACACGTCTACAGTAATCGGTATCTCTATGAGGGATGCCAGTTACCTGATTACGTTTCTTCCTGAAAATTCAGCTGGAACTTGGGTAGTATTTATCTGAAGGATATTTTATATTTCCAATCGAAAGTTCATGGCTACCTTTTGATTTTGGCATTAATATTTTCTAAAGTTCTGTATCCGATGAATACCGTCGAAAAAATTTATATGGAATCTGAATACATGGTAATTTTGGTAACTTTTTGCCGAAGCCTTTAGGAAAGATATTGACATGCAACCCTTTATCAATAACAAGTACACCAACCTAGTCACTATTACGGGTCGGTTGGTTTCTTGGCACTTTTTCTTTTGTGCTCTGGATTAATCTTTTGATTTATTCGCTCAAGTGTCTTCTGTCAAGAAATTCAATATCCCTTTATTAGACTTGTAGCGAATAAACATTGCTCAAATTATTTACGTTGTTTGGGGAGATGGCATCTTCACTCTAAGCGAAATTATTTGACACGTTGGTTTGCATCGCTCTACCTTGCACATTATTATTATATCCCCAATGTCATCCTCGTCGTCATTTATCTACGACTCTACTTCAATTCCTACGTGGAACTCCTGATTTAAATTTTTGTTTTGCATCGGGTTCCTATAGGTATGTAGAGGGTTTTGAATTTGAATGTCGCCTTAGGGAGCTGCTCGAGGAGCCGTTGCTTTTTGTTGGGAGAAATTTGTTGAATTGAGATTTCGCGTGATTGAATCTAATTTCCGCGTTCTGGATTATACACACTGACTCGTATGCATCTTCTAAGGTTTTGAAGCTTGGATAATCAAATGATAGCTGGTAAAGGTTCTCCGATATTGTCTGAGATATCAAGTAACAGTTAAAAATATCTATGATTTCCCTTTCCTGTGATGGGATTGGAATTCAAGTTAGATTTTAGTCTTGTGTAAGGAATCTCCTAACGTTCGTTGAAGAATTTCAGGTGACTTTTATCACTTTTCTTAATGTTAAACAGTGTCGATTTGTTTGTCGCAAAGTCAAATCGATCACCGTATTGTTCTAACAAGAATCTATTTGATACCACCAATGATATCAGGATCGCCATTTGCGCATACAATCAACGAGCGTCTCCTCTAATTTTATTTTAGTCGCTCTAACCATAGGAAGCGAAGTGAATCAGAAAGCAGGCCGTTGGCCCCTTTATCTTGAACATTTCATACTGCGCTCGTCTACGCCCATAGCCAGCTTGAAGGTTCTTTCTTACTGCCGGAAAACTCCGATAGGTTCTTAGTGGGATCAGGGATAAATAAATTTACTACTATTCCCTACGTCACATCAATATATGCGCTGATCAATTTCAACCTTCAGCGCCTCAATCTCCTGACTGTCTGGTCTCTGGCATTGTTTTAGTGGATTATTTTATAAGGATGTAAAAATGGAGTTACTCACGTAAATGGTATCCACATCCGAGGGGTTTTGATGATCACGTTGTTGCAGGTTCATGATGCGACGGGATTTTTTACCACTTTTTAAAGCCTCACGGTCCCACTTCTGACACCACTTATGGGAATCGTGATATGGATTCACTGGGCACTTAGTAACTCTATAACATTTTTAGTAATAGTAATGCCTAACTTTAAAATACAGCACCACCAGTGGTTGTCCAAAGCTGCCAAAGGAAAGAAGAACGCACCACGCGTTCGTGGATTAATGGATAAACTGCTGATCTAGCAGTTTGGAATTAAATCCACGTTGTCTGACTACCCAATTGGTGCACATAGGAGTGGCACGATGTTTCCATAACGACAATTCATTTCTTTATACATACCCTAGTAACAATTTGGTTTTATGCTGGTTTTATTACACTCTTGTAGAGTAAATTATGGTCTTCAAGAGCATTGTAAAACCTAAAATGTTACTTGGTAGTGTTTATTTTAGACAACCAGAATGACTCCTTGATTTGGTCGAGGTTAGGGAATACAATAATACAGAAGAAAATATTAGAAGAAATTTAGGATGCTTAAGTAATTACGATGCTGATGTTGATATTCTTGGCGATGTTTCACATCTGTAACAGGACAAACAAACATTTTATTTGGGGGACAACAATGAGAGGAAGACATTCCTAGATTTATGAAATTTTGGCACGACAGTCAAAGGGATGAGCAGACTAAAAGATTACGGTTTTACATCAACACAGCTTTACAAGTTGGTGGACGAAGGACATGTGTTCCAGATCAAGGCCCGCCAACACTTCTCTAATAGGCCTTGGTTCTTCTTTCTACTTCTTGTTAACGGCCCAAATTCCCCACTTTGGGATGAGCCGCCTCGCATCTTAGTGTTCATTAAGCACTGCAGTTATTAACTGCGAGGTTTTCCTTCAGAGTTACCATTTTTGCATTCGTATCAGCATGAGGCTAACACGATGATACTTTTATACCCAGGGAAATCGAGACAATTTCCAATCCTGAGGAATTTTCTAGACCGGCACCGGAAATCAGAACCCTGTCACCCTCAACGCCGAATAACACTTTGTAGCAGCGCGCGTCATCACACACAGCTAAGGAGGGCCTCCATAATATAGGCCCTTGATTTGTTTTCCTCGGATCCGGAGATGTTCAGTTAATACAGATCTAGGGCCGCGATTCTCCTCGCACGCCCACACGACATAATTAATCCTCGCAGCAATCACAGAGATTGCTATCCGAGAGCTCCACTCTGAAAAGATGTGCGTTTAAAGTGTAGTGATTGGACATTAGACGAATGAAGTCTCGTCCCATATTTAAATTTTGGAACCATGGACGCTTCGACACCTGCGGGCAAATTTAGATGCTAATCTACCCAACTTCCCGTTTGTCCGTTACTGTTGCCCACGTGATCAAGCTTTCACGGCAAACTAATGAGAAAAAATTCATCGAAAGGTGATTTGTTGTAAATATCACCTTCCACAGCGCCACCTTAGCCAAGAGTCCGCTTTCTCATTTTCCGGGATCGAGCAATGAGAAGGGACTCAAAGCCATATGAGTGATTGTGAACGCTAGACTGCCAGTGAAGATAAAGTGTGGTCAGGAGGTAGGGATACCACAATATGCTCAAGTGAATAGCACAGACAAAACAGACATAAATACATTGAACATTTTACTCATCAAATTCTATCGTCGTTCAAAGCACTCAACGACATCTGTTGATTTCCAGTTAGTTTAGCAAATCTACGTCCAGATGGCGATAGTGAGCAAACGTCAAACTCGAGCAAATCCGATGTGCGCGCCACGAGTGATCGATTGGCCAACCTTAATGTATCATTTGAATTGACTCAGCAAATGGAAACCAGTGAACGATGCAGTTTGACGAGTGTTATGTCTGTTTGTCTGTGTGAATAGTGCACAGCAGCTAGCCCAGAAGCGGTATACACGTAACCAGGCCCCTTTCAGCTTAAAGTAGGCGCTATGAAAAATGTAAAAAACCTGTGGTTCAGTTGGAGTCATCCATTTTGACCCGTCTGTCAAAAAAGCTTCTTCCCTCGCTGGCGTGCCCGTATTTGCTTGGCAACAATGAAGACAGATCAAAAGTAACAGAGGAAATTTAAGAGTCTAAGAAGTTAGAACGATTGGTGACATCTGAAGATAGGCTTACACTCCAGCGTCATATACCAGTGATACTCATGTATCGAGATTGAGGGTTTTGTTCGAGCAGTTTCTCGAAGTTGTAAATGACCAATGGATTGAGAACCTCACAACGGATGAGAGAAACCGGAGCGATAATTCCGCAAAACGATCTGTCAGGAGGCAGTAATTTCAATGTATGGAGTCGAATTCATACAACCCTAACGCGATACGGAGACAGCGGTACCGGGCATCCGTTGAAGCTTCAATATGCTCATGTGTGTTTATTAGCCGCTGGACTGAAAAAATGAACTACCGCATTCGAGGACCGACAGAATGGTTGTTCGGTACAACGTGATAAGATCTTCGAAGTGCGGCCCCACCATGTTCCTGCGTGATTGTTCGCATGAAATTGATTCGTTTCTGGCATTTTTGTGTCAGATGCTGCAATGTGCTTCTCGAAGGTGCATATCGAGTCGAGACCAGACCCGAAGTATTTAGAAGACGTGCTATGAGTGATTGTCTCACCCATCAATTGGAGCGGAAAAATTTGACGGCTTATTTGCGTTTTTGAAAAAGGATAACCATCTCTGCTTTTCTCCCGGAGAGAGAACTCGATACCCAGCTTCGTATTCCAAGTGGGACAAATTGTCCAGAGAATCTTGCAATGGACCTTGCTGCAGATCAACTGTAGTTGGCCCCTGAAAATGGAATAATACAAATTCAGTCATCCGCAAGTTGTCTTAACGAGCAATTCGCGCCAGGTTATCATTAATCACGCTAAAAATGTAAAGAAGAGCGCCTAAACATGAACCCTGAGGGGAGAGACCCAAAGTGCAAGACCAATTCGTGGAAGTTGCCAAGTCACCATGAGAAAAACTCACTTACGCTTCTCTGACAACAAATTGTACTAATAATTGTTGACAAGAAATTGGAGATAACTACACGCGTGGAGCTTGTCGGATAAGACATCGACGCAAACTGAATCAAAAGCCCCCTTATTGTCCAAAAATATTGAGCCCATTTGCTCTTAACTAAATTTCTGAAGAAAGCAACGCAAGACAGACGTTCGTCCCCTTTCCCTGCGGAAACCAAATTGTGTATCTGACAACAAACCATTCGATTCAATCCAGTCGTCTAGCCGGAATGGCTATCATCCTCACTTGCCTCCAATCATCCTGAATAATGTTGCACTTCAGTAACTGGTTAAACAAGCTCCAATAGGCGCTCTCTTCGCGAACGTCTGCTGGGAGGTTTTTTTAAGCAAATTGTCTCCTTATTCTATCCATCACTGGAATTCGTTATACCATGAAAGGAGAGCAAGCGAGAATTCAATCATCGAAAAGGGTCGATCCATATCATCCCTGTGTCAGCAAAAGTATCACGTGACTCTTGCTTCAACGGCACCGAATCTGGACAAACTTTCTTTGCAGGAAGTCGGGATTATCCACTGCGCGACGAGCTTTCACGATCTTCGTTTACGGACGACGCGTTGCGCAGTTCTTCTCCCGACGACGGTCCACAGAGTTTTCTGTTGAGGTCTCGCGCGATAAACCTTCAGCAAAAGTGCGCCAATATCCGCGTTTCTTCACTTTTGACCAGCTTCTTGAAGATCTGGATCTCGAGCGCAATGTACCGTTTGTGAAGTACGATCGAACCATGTTTGCGAAAGTGTGTTTAAACGCGGCGGATTTCTCGAGATAAAGTTGTGTGTTGTTCGACATCCACCACCACGGACCGTGGCTCGGGTATTACATAACCGAGCAGATGTGCCAAGATTCTCTACGAGATATCGCGGTGTTTGGAGGAAGAAGAATATCAGAGGCGATACTGAGGTCTTTTTTCCTCGAATAGTCACCTGACATACCGACAGCTTCCGTGCCTGACATCGGCTAGCAAAATCGACCTTTATAGAAGGAGTGCTGTTTTTGATCCCTAAAAGCACCCCTCTGATATGGATTTTCCTGATTGCGACGAATGATGTTAGAAGATCAGGAAAATGAAGGTTTACATGTCATGTTTCACATAAAGCAAAAATATCGTTTTTTATTTCTTTGTTAACTTAAAATTTAAAAAATATCTATCTTGGAAGAATGCTTCGACAGTTCCAATTAGAATCACTGAAATCATATGAGCCGGTACTTATCGACGAAATTAGTCATCGTGAAGGATACGAATGACTCTGGGTTGAGGGGCATTTGAAGCCATCTGCTTCAGGAGAGAAGTCAGAATTGGAAGAACGGCTTTGACCATGTTCTTCACGGGATTGGAAGCATACAAAAATTTGAGGATGAGCTCCACGACGCCAGAAAGTGTGTACATTACTGGAGCGCCTGGAGGTTGATCCGTTTGCTATCTATGCTCTCTTTCTGGTTGAGAAATCGAGCATCTGGGATTTACTAGATGTTCTCGGAAGCGGTGGAAACTTCGTTCATCCTGATGTGAAATCACAAAAAGTTGAAACGTTTCTGAGTTCCACCTGCGTTTGATTTCGCCATGTTGAATGGGGCTCCACTTTTGAGGCTGTTTTCTAGGGCTTTTCTTTTCGAGAGACGCTGGCTTTTTTTACTCGTTTCCTCGTTGAGCCTTTGAATACAAAAGGCCCCATTTCCAACTTCGGGGTCGAAGCCACCTTGATCGTCCAAAGGGAAGAGACTACATTAGATAGTGTCAGGAAACAACAACTGGTGGAAGCGGACTTGTACACGCATAATCCACATGCTTCTCTTCGCACGATGCATAAAGCAAGGTTTATTGCAGTAGTGCTGAGCGGTGTGGCCCAGCTGCTTCACCAATGAACATAAAGTTCATGTCACCTTCGGTACATACAGCCTGAACAGGTAGACGAAGTCGGCTTATCAATCACTGCACGTAGTCAGGCAGTGTGGATGACGGCAGATGACACAGAAAAAGAGTCAGATTGGGAATAAATCCGTTGCTTCCTCCTCTCTCTCCTCTCTCCTCTCCTCTCACCCATTTTGTTTGCAATCCAGTATCGCCAACAGGGAAACAGAGAAACGTTCTTAAAACTAGGATCTTTGTTTCAAATCGTCACATGTCATACTTCCCTCCGTCACCACCCTCGCGATCTCACACACTGCTGATGGTAATCGACTTTATATTCAAGAGTGAAAAGCTCACAGGTGGCAATCTCTCGTTGGGCCTGTTTGCGATCACTGAACGTGACGCGAAGTTTACTGGACCCAACCAGGTCAATGGTCGTTGACCAGACGAGAATCGCCTTTCCAGAACCTTGCTGATCTGACTTATATTCAACCGTTTGCATTTAGGTAGGAAGAGTAACAACATACGGCCCACTAGAGTCTTGAGGGTAGGCCTTTGAGGAGCGGGGAAGTAGTTGCTAGTTTGCCATTTTATTTTGGCACAGAGCATTCAGAAGGCAACAAATTTGACAAGGGATATGATGCACTCCCCACCATCATCGCCTTCGCGCATTGCAGACTTTAAATGTCTTCGCCGGCAGCGAGCACACACAATAAAACAGGATCACAGGAAAGATGACACAAAAACTAATTAACAAAACACACAGGGAAAACGGATTATCAAAAACAGACGGCGTAGTTCAAAATTATCAAAAGAGGAGAAGAAAGGGGTTACGACCAGAGAGAGAGAGAGAGAGAGAGAGAGATCAAAAAATATACTGTAGCCTTATACTTGGTCTTCACACTACTATTTCACCGGCTGGCATTTGTGGCAGCAGTCACACACCAAACGGTGGACGGCCCAATGTCCGTGCCGCTATCGAGGGGCTACAGCGGCGGAGTGTCAGGTTTCAACAACGCGCCTGCTGTATTGGAGGCGCACGATCAGTGATGATGGTGTTGGGACTGTCGGCTTTTGGCGATGATGACTTCGCCGGCGCGTGAGCGATGGACGCCGATGAGTTTCAAAAAAAAGTACTTTTAAGCCAAAACAACGAAAACTTTTCAATATTTGCTACAAAAAGCACCAACTCTCACGCCTAGCACTTTGAAGTCTGACAGTCACGGTAAAAAAACCTGACTTGAAGAAAAAAACCGGAATAAGAATCAAGACCGTTACGCTGGAATATAGTTAGCTGTCTCGCTTTTGGATGCTCGACGTGGAATCAAACCGACGGCACTTTCTCTGTTTGGTGAATTGACCTTTTTGTGGACTTTCCTTTCTTCTGGTGCAGGCCTCCGGTAGCCACTCAGGTCTACACACATAAGGATCACCATAATCATTTGTCACTCAGCGCCTTCAATGGACAGAAAAGCTTTGGAAGAAAATGCGGCTCTTCTAGGATGAGTTTCATAAATTGACCAATTTTACGGACGTTCCAGATCTTCTGGAGGGACCTTTGAGATAGCCAACCAGGTCCATCAAAATGAATCTTCACCACAACCATTTGTTACCTCAGCGTTTCGATGTAATAAGAAGCTTTAAAAAATCGCGTTTTTCAAGGATGAGTTCCATGAATTGACCACTTCTACGTATATGTTCGGATCCTATCGGAGGGGACCTCCGGTAGCCACCCAGGTCCACCAAATGGGCTCACCACAAATCATTTGTAACTTAAAGAACGATAATGAAAAGCTTTGGAAAAAATGCGCTCTTCTATGATGAGTTTCATAAATTGACCACTTTTACGGACGTTCCGGATCTTCCGGTGGCCACCCAGGCAAGGATGCTATCGATCATTTGGTAATTTGCGTTTGATCATTTAGTAGATTGTCAATAACTCTTTCCATAAGCTGAATTTCAAAATATGTTGTATGGTGGACTTTTAGTGTGAAGGTTTTCTACAACTTTTGCCTCTAATGGTCCGTTATGGTTATTAGAATTCAACTAATAACGGAGTTATAAGGTTAGGGTTTCAGTAACTTTAACTAAATGATTGGAATTTTGTTATCATTTAGACTAAGTTACTGGAACTATAGTTACGACTTCGCTACTAGTGGAGTTTAAACAACGAACCATTAGGCAATTGTAGAAAAACCTTCCCACTAGAAGTCCACCATACAACACATTTTGAAATTCAGCTTCTGGAATGAGTTATTGACAAACTACCAAATGATCGAACGCAAATTACTAAATTATCGATAACATCTTTGCACCCAGGTCCATAAAAATGGGTCACCACAATCATTTTGTTACTTTCAGAATCTGGATAATGAAAAGCTTTGGAAAAACCTCGCTTTTCGCAAGAATTGGCCTAAAATTGGTCAAGAATCTGTATTCCTTCAAAATCGATTCCTGGGAACCAGAATGGCTACATTGCAAAAATCATACCTTCAATTTGGTTGCAAAAGATTGAGAATCGGTCCGAAAAATGAACTTTTTAGGGCAGCGAATTCAAGCTTGGGGCTGATGAACCTGTTATGTAAGTCACTTTTTTTTAATGCACTAGGAAGGTTAATCGGATAGATCGCATGTTCTGATCTCCAGGACGTTTTGGAGAACCAAAAAGGTCTGTAAAGCTTTCAATTGAAAAAGTAATAAGTGAAGCCTTGCTTGTAATAGTAATAAGTGAAAAAATTAGCGTTTTGAACAGGATTGAGTTCATACTTAACGATAAGGACATTACAAAAGTCATGATTGATCTGATAGATAACGCATGAACTGAACTCGACAACGTTTTGGAGTATCATCTCGTATTCAAGAAAAGTGGGTTTACATGATGCGCATATCCCTTTTGCACCGGATAGCCGACAATGAGAACATTGCAAAAGCCAACCAATCTGGTAGATAACTTGGGTTGAACTCGAGAACGCTTTGGAGTAACTTGAACATCTCGTATTCCTGAAAATTGATCACTGTCTAAACGATCAGGATGACTTAACATGATTGAGTGTTTATAATTATCAAACAATGGGGTATATGACCCCAAAATTTCGGATTTATCTACATGCCCTCAGAAGCGAAATATTTCCAAGGTTTTGGATATCTGGGTCTTTAGGGTATAGTCAAATTTGACCTTCGAAATTTGTCCTGTGAAGCCAATCTTTGTAGCTGGCAGATTTATTAGGTTATGAGCCCATAACGCTGATAACTTGTCCTGTTTGAAATGGGCGAATAAAAGTTGTGGTTGTCCAATGGAGAAAATTTTGGTAATTTGAGGTTCCAAGGTTTATTGAAAATAGAAAATGCTGGAACTGCATGGGAAAAGGTCACCCATTGCGGGGAAGTATGCCAGCTAAACTTCCGGGAAGACACAGCGACGGTCAAAGAGCAGAAGAAAAAAGAACCTTGAAGAGCGCATGGCAAGGGATGAGAGAGATTTATCCAAAATCTAACCGCAGAAGATCAACTTGACTTATGTGGAAAGCGACAAGTGAACAGACAAACGAAGCATGGATTGTAAAAAAATGCTTTCAGAAGCGGGCTGGAATAGCTGCGAAGTTGTTCCTCAAAAGGAGTTCCAAGAACTGCGTCTCTACAGAGAGGAGGCGGTAAAATATGAAAGGGTACCTGCTCAAGTTTGAAAAAACTGTTATGAGACCTCTGTTGCGTGAGGTAGGGGAACTGCTCCTGGATTTCCATCTGATGGTTCTGATGTTCACCTAATCAAAACTAAGCAATTAAAAGGAACTTGATCTTATTCTTATTCTTGTATTTTTTCCAGTAGTATGAGCAGTGAGCACGTATTTCTTTTTGTTTCTTGATGAAATGAATATATGTTCAGTGAGATGGAGATCACGCCAACATTTCCTCTCATGTGTTTAAAGTAGGAGGAGAATGAATTTAATATTTCTTACATACATCTTACTTACATACATCAAGAAATCGATGAAAAACAAAACCACTGCAAGCCACTGCACCAGATAAAATGTCAATATTCAGAAAATAACAGCGTTTTACTGTACTTTCTCCCCGACAAACTCATTCAGACCAAGTCAGTCTAAGGTAGTGAAGTTGCCCGTTTTGCATTAGAAATTCGTGGAATATTTTTAAATTCAGTCAAATGATAGTTAGTTTGGGCTCTGGAATGCAGTTAATATTCGCACGTTGGGCGTAGCAAATAGCTCATCGACTTTTTTTATTTGGGCTAACTTTATTCTGTCAACTCAGCGAATTCGTAGCTTTCAATTGTGATAATATGTCAATGGTTTTTGTAGTAGGCAATCTCATCTCATATTTTATTTCGCTTTTCGTTTTAACCCAAGTATTCATAGTCTAATTGAAAGTATCCTAATGGGAGTAAAATGTGACTGGGTATTCTTTTAAAAAATTGAGAAAGACTTTTTCGAGTGTCATTGACACACATAAATACATCATAGTTGGACTTATCCTCTTGTTGTTTTGAATCTTTTTGCATATTTGGAATCTCAATTACTTAGATAGAACTGAGAACCTTCGAATGACACACCCTTTGTCGGTGAGCTCAGGCCAAAGCAAAACCCACGATCTTACCTAACCACACCGAAAATAATATCAGGACTATCAGATGCCTTCATAATTACATCTTTGGAAGCAGCTAGTAGAGTTTTACACCACATGCACCATTAAACGACACTATTCGACAGGCACCACTTCCGTTGGTATAAACAGTAGTGAACCATATTTGAAACCTTACAGTAGCTGTTTTACGAGTATTTAAATCGAAATAATAACACAACTTAAAAAGTGAGTAACTGTGATTGTGCGCACCCAAACTTATTAATATCAAGGAACTCGGATGCCATAGAGGAATTTTAAAAGAAAGAGGACAATATAGCCATCACTACACGCAACTTTAGCTAGATCTGTCACAAGCGTAGAGAAGACATCATCATCAGAACATATTGTGCGACGTAATTTGTATTTTGCACGTCGACTTTTAACAAAAATATATCAGTAAACGTTGAAGAAACGCTAAGTCAGATCACGTTGAATCCTGTTTCACCGGCAGGGATAGAACCTTAAGTTAAGTGTTTGTTTTGTGATTCGTAGGTGCTGTTATATGAGTTATATTAGCTTCAAATTCACGCTTGGTTTCCTAAGTGCTGAATCTCATTGTTATGTTAAATGGTATCATATGTTGAGCCTTAAAATATTCGGTATTAATTAGGTAACTAACCCGGTTTATTGGAATAAGAATGAGGGCACGGCCGCAAAGATATACATTTGCATTTGTTTACATCTCATATGTTTAAAATTTTCAACGCAATTACCAAAATGATCAAACAATACAAATTATCAACACTTCGAATGCAAACAATTTCTAAAGTTGTGTTTATTGTCTGAAATGGATAGAGAAACCCCTGCATAAAATGTTCTCCACTTCAAGGCTATCGAATGAGAAAGTCTTCGATAAGAAAGCAAATTTTACGCTTATGTGACCCATGATATAAGCAGAATCAGCTGGATCACTAGGTCTACTCAAGGCCGGCGCCATAAGGGATAATAAAACCGACATCTAAGCTATTTTACAGATTCCCAATCCATAACTTAATTTCACAAGTCAGCTCCAGTTCGTATAGCAGTCTGCTGTCAATCAACGATTGTCCGCCACGATACCGAGTGGCCCTGATATTTGTTCTATGCGGTCTTGGTAAGGGGTTCACAAGGTTAAGCCTCGATCTGAGCCAGCTTTGATCGCTTGAAAATGAGGGACGAAGGTCAATCATCGATCGATGGACACTCCGAGGAACTTGATGAGTTTCCGGTTTAGGATAGGCTGATGCCCATTAATCTTGAGACTTTGGATGGAAAGACTAACTATCTAACTGCTGCTTGGGAGTGCCACGCCGGAGTGTCCCCAAGGATCCAGTCTGTGGCATCATACAGCCATCATGACCTCCTGGAAATGATAGGAACACCTTCGGGATTTCCTCCGGAAACTTCCCAGAGAATGTTACCGACCATAACAATTTTCAAGGATTATCCGTCAGAATGCACTACACGGTACGTCTTATTAACCAAACACTAAAAACAAAATATTGTGAGGCTTTGCATGAAGCACCTAAGTTAGCGAATAGGCACATAACTAAAATAGCTACGTGGCTATTCCGGCTTGACCGAGTATACGACTAACGCCACTGGTTCACATCTCCAATGCGGCGACGGCGAAAAAGAATTACATCCGGAGCGAATTGACAACCGAAGGAGATAAAAACGTATGGAGCAACGGGATGGGGTAGAAAGGTTGAAAAGAAAAAAACAATGAAGCAGCGAGGTAGTCGACGCTAGGCCAGCCGATTGTCAAGGGCCGAAACAGAGGTCACCAGGCACGCGGTGTAAAACAGCAAAGTTTTGAGGATTTTGAGCCCGCTTGGCTAGTAGTGAAGCTGTGGAAGACCGCAACCTTTCCCGCCAGTCGGTCCTGCGCCAACAAGTCGCTGGTAGCAAGAAGCGTGTACCGCCCCAGCAGGAGTGCAAAAGAGCCAAAAACGATCCCCTTAGCAGCAAAGGAAGCCACACGCCAACTCGTGGATTCCTTTTGGTCAACAAGCCGCCGAAAAGCAAAGTAGCGCCACAGGTAACCTCAAAGTGAAGTCATCAGCCAACCAGTCATCAGCCAACACGAGGTTTTTAGCCAGGCGACGCCAGCTGTGAACAAACCGGTCCCACTATAGACTGCTCTGTGCGCCGAGAATCGCTCGTCATCGTCCCGATCGACCGAAGGGTGTTGGAGCAGGCTCGACACGCCCAAGCCGGAATATCAGTCACCATCGAAACATCCATCCAGCGCGGTGGCTAGGCTAGTTCTCGCCGACTCGTAGAAGGAAAGACCCTCAAGCGAGGGCCACCCGAAGGCCCTAGTACCAGCCCAGTGTCGCCATCCGGGTGACGTAGATCGCCTTTCTTCGCTCCATGACCTTCTGAATGGAGAGGCTTCTCCGGTCCTCCATGAGCATCGATCCAAAGGGTCCAGCTCCAAGAACTCCGACGATACCGAACGAACGCTTTAGCATTGTCCCGTTTCTGCCACAGAACCCTCGCTAAGACTCCGGTAGTGACCACCCCCTTCCTCCCACCCCGGAAAAGGTATGTTTGAACGACATGCCACCCATGGGCCCCACCTACACCGATCGGCCGCAAAGTCACTAACATTTAACTCTAACCCACGATTTAACTTTAAATAAAAACAAAATGAAATAGAATGTACCTGTCTGTCTTTTCAATTACGGAAGCTATCCCTGTGCTATTTCTGAAGCTATTCGTCGTTGTTTCGTCTACCTGGGAGGTTGCGTATCTTCCTTAAGCAGGAAGTTAGTCGAGCCTGAGAGAACTATAAGGTGAGCTAGTTAAGGACGTCAGGACCTCCACTCCACAGACGTGAGGACGTCAAAGGAGTTTATTACAAGAATTATTTCAGGATCTTATCAGGAAATTGTCCCAGTAATTCCTCAGAATACTCAGTCAGAAAATCCTTGATCGGAAAATTTTTCAGGAATCGCTCCACGTGGGACCCCAAACAGCCGGAACTAAATAAGATGTCCTGCATGGCTTGCTGCTCACCGATCGTCACGCTGAGGTGTGAATCTATAAACACTCGCTGAAGGTAACTTACTCAAACCCCAAACTCCAGATTCTCATTTAAGCCTTTCTTCAATAATTTCACCAAGAATCCCCTGGGAAACTCATCCCCCTAACAATTCTTCCGGAACTTTTCCAGGCAAACCTTTTCAGAAACTTTCTCACGAATTGCGCCAGCAATTCCCCCGTGAATCTCTCGAAGCACTCGGCACACGGATGCGGACATATCGGCAGTAGCGGCGCACGCACAATCAAAATATTGATTTTTTTGGGTCACCCTAACATTATTACTTGAAAGCATCATAACAAACGATACAAACAACGGTTTCTTAAGTAAAGTGCCTCAAAATTAAATAAGGAACAACTTTCTAGAACATCGCACAATGCTAAAATTAACAATACAGAAGTTGAATTGAACTCTATTTCAACAAACATCAAAATAAAGCTTAAACAATAAGCTTTGACTTTGCTGGAGACACTTTATTGCTCAAATATCATCTTCAATGTGAAAATATGTTTTTCTTTCTAATTTCCTGGCGTAACCCATCGTGCAATGGAAGCAATCTCTTGTATTTAGAACCCACCAATACGTATTATCCATGGAGACGCCTGGTCTTCTAATGGCGATTAAACAACTTGAACATCGCTATGATCACAAAATGCCACCACTAACTACCGGCTCACAAAGTTCACTCACGTTCACTCGGTTTTCACGAAACCGCACACGATCGTGATCGATCACAGAAGGAGCAGCCACCGTGTTGCAGTCGATCGAGAGCAGTTTCGGCGTACGGACGCGTTTTGTAACCCCGGAAAAGTGATATCCCAGTGGCAACCACCACCCACCGCCCGTTTGTGTGCGGTTCGCGTTTCGTTCTTAGCCAGCCGCGTGCGCCAGTGTGTTTGTGTCCGCAAAGTTTAAGACGAGCGAATTTCCACTTGTTTGCTCGTGCGCTGTCGTGATCGGCAACGACCGACCGGGAGGAAAATCTAGTCGGCAAGAAGTGCGTAATCGCTGGCGATCGTATAAGGGAGTGATGGTGATGGCGTTTTCGCTGTGTCGGGGTGTTGGCGATTTTTCCTTTCGTTTGGCGCGGCCAATATGAGAGTGCAGTTCAGTGTAGGACCAAGGGTGCGTAGCAGTTTCCGACGAGCCGCGATCGCGATCGCTTAGAACTGCTTGCCCCGTTGCTGTTTGAATTCTAATTTTCCGCTGCGAAATTAGCATAACCGGTCCAGGCCTATCACAGCTCGAATGGAAAGAGTTGATCCATTTTTTATTGCATGCGCGATCGTCGGCAGTGTAGAAGAATAATTTCATCAGTGTTATATTTTCGATGCTTGTGCATTTTTGCGTTATCTGCGCTTATACAAGAAATCCTTCATTAATTCAGCAAACAAACGCGACAACCACGATAGAAAACGAGTGTATAAAGTAGAAACAAAATTCAAAAAAATGTAAAAATTTTCAGAAGAAAACATCAACCTGGATGGGAGGATTGCAGAAATCCTCGGTGAAGCGAAAATAAAACGAAGAAAAAATCGAAGAAAGTGGAAATTTTACGGTAAAGTGGTCCCGTGTGCATTTTTTTTTCGCGCTAGTCAGTTCAAAAGCACGGTGTATGCGAGTGGACAAAGTGTCTGGCACGGTGGATGATCGAGCGCGTGATGACGATCGTTGACGGGCGACGAAACCGTAGACGGCCGCCGCAGTTTAGTGTCATCCCCAACCAAAATCCCAAAATGAAGAAATATGGAATCAAACGAATGTTTGGCAATTGAGGAGGTTTTCCACCTCTGACTCTGCGTGAGCGATCGGCTTGGGTGTGTTTGTTTTTGTCTTCACGAGACAGACACCTTTTGCGTGGCGACAAATTTATACGTTGTCTCTGTTCTGGTCTGGTCTGTATTTTTTTGATCTTTGCTATAGGATCATGTGTTGATGGATTATGGAGTTGGTGGATGAGGAAAATGCTCATTTTTACAACGTTGTTTTGCGCTGACGATTCATTTTTGTTTGGTCTGCTTGAAATAAGATTTAGCGGAATACGAAAGGCTTTTTCAATGAAGGAAAAAATAAATATTTTGCTTATCTCAATTCCTAGTAATTTTGAACTTAAACCTTTTGTGCAGTGTTTAGCATTGCTGTATACAATGAAAAAAAGATATTTGAGATTGTGTAACTTGAATCAACTTCTATTAAAAAGAAAAAATATAATCTATTTCAATTTTAATGTTATCAACAAAAAGGGGTTTAATCCTTGTTGCTTTCCGCAGATGACAAAGGCAACAATGTGTTTGATTTTATATGTTACAAATATTATGAGATGGCTATTATATATGTGTATACAATAACGCCATTCTTCAAATTCAGATGAACATTTTTATGGTAGAATAAAGATAGTTCTGTTTGAATATGACAGGCGAAAACAATTATTATAGAAATATTTTTAAATTGAGCGGAGAGCAATTTCTGGTGACAATATAAAAAGAATGATTTTCCTTCTGCCAATCTATGGAAGAGTACCAGATGGTACCAGCGTGAAAACTAATCTCTCTTTGCTGACAAAAGGAAGGTGTTCCGAAATTAAGGATCCGTGCGAAAAGCGTTACTACCGACGTGTACTGTTTTAAGCTAATCGCAATATCTAGTCGATAGGTTTGTGATTGCGCAGTTCTGTTTCGCTTTCTTCACTGTTTCACTCATATCCGAAAATTGCCCTCCGCTCCCTTTAGAAATCAACTACTATAAACATTTTCCACCTCTACCGTATCCTAACGAAGTATCTAATCTATACGTTTGCAAATTATTCTACAAACTATTCTTATGTTGTAAAATGACTTTCCATATCACTGTAAAATGCGTAAAATACTTCATGCAGAAGCTATACACTCATTGCATAAATTTAAGTTTTCGGAATAATTTCACATGGAAATTAGAAAGAATTTTCATTGGAAATTCGGAGAAACTTCCAATGGAAGAATCTCTTAACTAGCAAGTCTCCAGTAATGATTAAAATATTTTTTTTTTAAATTACAAAAATGCATATTACCAAACAACATGGCCTGATATAAATTTGTTACTTCACTATAGTCGGGTTAGCTTAGCTAAGACTGACTGTACATTCATATTCGGCTGAACCCAGACGTTTTCCGATCGAATATAAATCAGTGAGTACTATTGATTTTGATTTCGTATACTAAAAATTACAGTAAAACTGAAAACTTATGTAATGTTTTAGACAATTACTCATCTAGATCTGACCCCGACTTGGAACTCAGGGACATTTTTAGCGCCAAAAGTCAATATAATCAAGACCAATCATTTTCTCTTCGAACGCAATGACCATTCTCAGTACCAATCAAATGAATGAATCTGTGAAGAAGTAAACTTTATAAAAACCACAACGTAGAGCCGCCAAAATATTAATCGAAGCGCGTCTTACCGCACGGCTAAGGAGGAGGAGGATGCAGACTTAGTGTTGTTTGATTTTGTAATGAGCGCGAGTAGAGCTCGTATAAGCTACTCAGTGCCTGACCACTTCATACAAAAATTGTAGAGGTTTATTACAAGTAGTGTGACTATGAAGGAGGAGTGGGGGTTTGAAATTCAACAATTTTTGCGTGACGTACTTTATGGATCTTCCATAGAATAAAATAATGACAGAATGCGAATATTTGTGTTTATAGCCAACTATCAGCTATACGCCTATGAAATGGTTCAATTTTAAAGTTTTTTTTATGATTAATTCATGTTACCGTTGGCATTATTACTTGCGCTTTTAAATTCGGAACTATGGTCGAGTCAATGTATAGCTGGGCTTTCTAATTCATTAGACACAATAGACTGAGAGAGTTTCTACTCTATTACCGACCCAGACATGCTCCTCGATATTTTCAGTTCCATCATTTGTTATAATAGTAATCTTCACGACCAGGACGTACCATTCCGAACAACATCTAAGAAAAGTAAGAACCATTGTTGGTCACATATGTCATTTAAACAATGGAAAGTCACACGAAATGAAAGTGATCACATATTGTTTAAAAGCCTACGAAAGAAAGTTTTTTTAGTACGAAAATCGAAACAAGATTTCCCCACTTTTAGAATCAAAACTGATCTTCCCGCAAAGACATTTAAGACACTTTGGAAACGGCTAGAGAACATCAGTATTAATAAGTCCTCCCCAACGCAATGCAATAGTTGAAGCTGACACAAATTTGTCGAAAGTCTTAGCAATGGGGATACTGGTTTTAGGCCGCACCCTGAAGGAAAGCAATGGTCAATATTCAGATTTGTCACAGTTGAAGAAGCCCAAGTAGTAAGTGCAATTTTGATATCAAATCTGATGCATCGGGTACCACTTAGATCTAAAACAATGTGTTTGTCTTATCTTATATCACAGATAAGTCACATTTTCAGCAATAGAAAACTGTCGTTTCCCTAATTTTTCCGACTTGAAAGTCGAGTCAAGTACGAGACACTGAAGACGACCTTATTGTTGAGGTCGAAATACGTATCTGTCAAGGTACAATAAAGTGGTGGAATTGAATGGTATAATACAAACTCGTCTTATGACAAGTGAAGATATTCCACTAGAAAGCTCAAAATAATTTTCTTAACAGTAAGTCATTTACAACTTTGTTTATTGTTTATTGTTGTTATAATGATCATCCGACATTGTATGTTTGTCTTAATGAATCTTAACTCTAAAAACCTAAATTCTACGATCACTTTGTCAGTCGAAGTCAAAATTCGAATACGTCTCGTTGAATACGATCATCATTGATCGAATTGGTTCATTCAGGTCGTAGTCATGGTGTCGTCGAGGCAAACTGAAGAAGCATAGCATAGTTACGGTGTACGTCGTAGATTGGACACTAGTGATACTCATGTTTTTCTTTTGAAATCCTTATTCAGATTGCTATCAGAAATCAAGGTGGGTGTGGTCCTCGATTTCAATCTAGGATAAAAATCACAAAAGCATGAGGATTACTACTCCTGGCCACGTCCATCTTCACCGTAACTTGGGAGAGGAAGGAAGTGTTGATGTAGTACTTACTTAACGAGAGGTCCCCGACTCAGCGACACCCTCATAAGTACCACGGAGTTGGATATTGGGTAAGGTATTCGTTGGGTCAGGATTTGCCTGTAGCTGACAATACACCGTAACACACCACGCAAAGGTGTCTACCCAGCGTTACGGGGATGTCGTCGAGGCAAACGGAAGAAGACACTAAAACGGAACGTATACGCAGGCACATTGATGTCCATTAGCGCCAAAATATTGGTGGCATCCGCTTCTCCAACCAAAACTTTGGCAACAAAAGTCGCTTTCGCGTTTCTCCTACGGTGTATCAGAGTTTCGATACCAATCAGTTGACATCTAGCTGCATACGATGGAAGGTGCGATGGGTCATCCCAGGGCAGAAAGCGTTGGGTGAATCTTATGCATTTTCGTTGCACCGATTCAAATCTTTCTATCAATGTTGCTTGATACGGATCCCATACCAACGAAGCTGTTTCCAGGATAGGACGGACCAACGCAACGTATAATGACTTCAACGTATATGGGTCACGAAATTCTTTTTAGATTTTAGACACAAACCCAAGTTGACGACGAGTTCGCTTGATTACTTCTTCTTGGTGTTCTTTGAACGTCAGCTCAGCATCCAGAACAACTCCAAGATCTCGAACAGAAAAAGCACGGTTTAGCGGATCATCACCGATTACGGAGTTGTGTATGATCGGGCTCTTCTTGCGATGGAAACTTATGATGGAACACTTTGGCACGCTCATAGTCATGTGATTGGCTCGACACCAGACGAGAAGCCGATCTAAGAGTTCCTGCATCTTGATGCAATCCGATGGTTGATCGACTACAACATATATTTTCATGTCGTCAGCATATAAAATGCAGTAGCCTTCACCAATGTACAGGACTACATCGCTGAAGAAGAGGGAGAAAAGCAACGGCCCAAGATTGCTTCCCTGTGGTACACCAGACTGACCAGACACCGGGTACATTTGGAGGTCGCTGTCAATAGTACCTGGTTCATGGTTCATCCATAGCCGTTCTATCCCAGATTCGCTTGTGCTTGTGAAGCAAACTGATTTTCCGCGACAGTCCTTTGTCTTCGAACGCCGTTTCCCATTTGTCCCACACGGTCCAAGCCGATTCCGCACCTTTAATGTGGACGGAGTTTGTCGGGTCGAAAAGTAGGATTATCTTCAAACGAGATTGCTGTTTCACTGCTTCGAATGATCCGTCTGCATGCTGCTGAGGCTTCATGCCATCCCAGAGTCCTTTCAGCTGAAGAAAACTTCCATTGCGTATTTACATGACGACTAGTTCCTGACTAGAAGAGCATGACAAAAGCTGAACACAATTCTAATATATTTGATATTTATAAATTATTTTGATAAAATTTGTTCCTAGTAGCAGTTATCTTTCAAATATTGTATCAAGATTTTATCAACATTAGGCTGGCTAGTTTATTTCGGTGAAAAAACGGGACAAACGCGCATGCAAAACGGGACATGTCAAAGAAAAAAACCTTGCGATAAAATTCAAGAGCTGTGGAAATTTCAAAACTTATGGGCTTAATTTTCATTTTCCCTGTAGGAAATTATAAATATTTTAAAGTTAGTCATTCACCATCATAACCTTAAGTTAGTTAGCAGTGGGAAAATACTAAACTACAAATATTTCACTCTTCAAAGGGATGCGGGCAAAAACACGAAGTAACAGATAATTACGCATCTTTCAATATTCAATTTAATTTGTGGAATTTTGAAATTTTACTTACTACTGTTAGACATGCATTAAGGTTTTTTTTATTGACCAAAATCAAAAACTTTTCCAATTCTGAACCATTGAAAATCTATATAATAAAAATGAGTTGAGATTTCCTTCCTGACGATTTAACTCGCGAATGGGTTGACCGATTTGCAAGATTTTCCCTCCAATCGATTCGATTTGGGATCCGCAAGGTTTGTATATACACACTTAAAATAAATCGCCGAATTCGGTAAAATTTTACCGAAATCTCAACAGCAGAACTGTTCGGTAAATAATTTTACTGATTTTGACAGTTGAACAATGGAAAAAATTACAGAAAATCTGTAAAATAATTACCGAACAGTTCTGCTGTTGAGATTTCGGTAAAATTTACCGAATACGTTGAATTGAGTTGAGTGTGATACAAAAAGTTGCTGAATTTAAATGAATTTAAAAGTTCCTGAATTTAATTTAACAATTTTGGGCCAGCTGTTTGGGGAAAACAAAATAAATGCTCGGAAATTGATCTAGAGTGCGGTGCTGCAAATAGTTCACTGTGACATTTGCAACACCCGGGCAAAGCTGGGTATTTTCCGCTAGTCTATATAATATAAATGAGTTGAGACTTCCTTCCTGACGATTTAACTCGCGAACGGGATGACCGATTTGCAAGATTTTTTCCCTGATCGATTAATTTAACCGGGAAATGTACATAAACCAATAGAATACAGTTTTGGATCAGCTGTTGAGGAAAACACAACAAACGCACGGAAATTGATCTAGAGTGCGGTGCTGCAAATAGTTCATTATTGTGACATTCGTAACACCCGGGTAAAGCTGGGTTTCTTTAGCTAGTAACAAATAATAGACAAAGTACTCTGATTAAGGCCGGTTTTGGGCATTAGAAGGCTATGAAAAAAAGATTCAAGAGAAATTTCAAAAGACAAATGCGAAAAGAGCGATGGGGTGGGATTATTGATTTTCCATGCAAGGAATTTCATGAATACAAGTGGGAAATAATCTGCAATAACAAGACTATCAACAAGGAAAGAACATTAATAAAATGTAATTTTAATTATTTCCAATATGGTTGGCGCATGAGAATAATGTCAAATCTAAGCGATTCACAGTCCTTTTTGATCGAAATTGATTTTAATGACGCTAAAAAAGCATCATACCTCGGGAATCTTTTCCATTGATTTTGTTCCCATGTGCTCTGGCCGAATTCTGGTTCTTCATTAAGGGGTCACACAAATCTCTTCCACACACATCGGAGCGAAATTTGCAGACGAGCTCCTGATGTGTAAAGTAAAGTACGTGAGGACCTAGCCCTTAATCCGACCACATTTTCCCTCGGTTTTAAACTTCCTTGAACTCGATTTCGTTTAGTTGATTTATGAATTATTTTTTCATGCGGTCGTTTTTTTTACAATGGATGATTTCGGAATATGCATAATTATTCAGAAAGACTTTGAATGATTCTTAATGTTTCGAAAAGAATCAAATCATTGAATAATATGTGGTAAACCAGATTTGTAAAAATATGTATCAGCTGCTTCGGAAGATTCAAAAAGAATAATCGAAAATGAACTTAATCTGAAAATTAGAATGTTTGTCCCTGCGCTTCATTTTATTGACGTTGAGGCGTGACCTGATTTTCAGGAAATACTTGCCTACCAAGTTACTAATTTCGTTCAATCCACTGATGAAATTGGCCAAATTTGAATGCCTCCAGAATAAGCAGAAAAATGTCAAACTGTATGAAAAAATATCTCGGAAAAGCACCTGTTGTCATTGACTGTTAAAAACCTTAAGAAAAGTCGATTAATGGAAAACACAAAAAAGCACATATAGCATTCTTTAAAAAGCAACACTAATAACAAAACATGTCACATTTTTTATGGGTTTCGTCCACCTTCTTTGTTGAGAGATGAGCCAGCTGAGGGCTGTAAATTTCTCTAATAAAGATACAAGAAAAACACTTTCTATATATATATATAAATTTAGATTCCTGCCTAAAATATTGAATTTGTTTGAATAATATAGAAGGTCTAAAAAACGGGACTGTCCCGTTAAATACGCTACGTATGGTCAGCCTAATCAAAATATTATTCATTGCCCATAAGTAGGCAAACAAAAATGGATGTAGCAAACTCTCCCTACGAAACAAAATACTAAGGGGCCGTCCAGAAACCACGTGGTTATATAGGGGGGAGGGGGTGTTTAGAAAATGACCACGATAAACCACATGGGGGGAGGGGGGGTGTTGCTCTCGAACCACGTGGTTTTTTTTACACGAAAAACTTTTGGTGGATAACAATAGCGATGTAAAAAATACAAATCATTAAAATTTAATGACTAAATCATTAAACGCAGAGCGCATTTGAGGGCCGATGCCCACGTAGCGTCTTTTCAACTCAGCGTTAAAAAGACGTAGGTGTGCATCGAGAAAAATCGAAAACGCAGCGTCGGTCGCATCGCCGATGAATATCTGCATTATTTGACCATCTTAGCCTAAGATCCTATATCCATACATAAATAAACGAAAAAAAAACAGGTTGCGATTCAGTCTCAATTTCCAATTTACACACAAAAAATTTGGATCGGAAAAATGGAAAAATATTTTTTAAAAATTCCGCCGCAGATGGTTTTTGGCGTCACGCCACAATTTTGAAAAATGTTCATGTTTTTACAATAATCCAAGAAAAAAATTTAGGAAGAAAAATTCAAAAGAATTTCTTGTGGATATTGAGGAAAAATCAAGTAAAGAAATTTCCTGTAAAAACTTTGACATTACTTCATACAATCCTGATAAAGTGCTGGCATTCATTTTTCAACAAATCTCTCTGAAAAAAATTGCTTGGAAATTTTGCTTCAAATTGATAATGAAAAAAAAACAAAACGCTCCAGTGTAAATTCCGAAAAATTTCCTTAAAACTCCGAAAAGAATTTCATGTGAATGTTGTCTGAAAAGTAAAAACAGTCCCGTGGGAAATACATATAATTTTCGGTGGAAAAACATTCTATCTTCGACAAGTTCTTCCGAATCTTCACCAGAATTTCTTCTTCATTTACAAAAAGAAGTTTTCAAACATTTTAAGGAGTGCACTTCATAATGTTCAGTCTCCAGTTAGCCTTGCGAGCAAAGGCGTAGGATTGCCAAACCGGAGATGACGAGTTCGATTCTCGTTCCTGTCTAGGATGTTTTCGGGTGGGAAACATTCTCGACACCCTAGGTATAGTGTATCCATCGTACTTGCTACACAAGATATATAATCATGCAATGGCTGGCATATAAAAGCTTTCAATTTATTACTGAGGAAATGCTAATAGAATATACTAAGTTGGAAAGCAGAACAACTTCCAGTTGGAATATGGAGCCAATGCCACATGAAACACTTTGATATTTCCGTTGATTTTTTTTTTCAATTTTGGAATTTTGAAATGAAAAATTTTCGGAATACTTTTTCACGCTCTTTCTGAGTTCTATCATATTTTTTTTTCCAAGTATTTTTTATTCGAGGCATTATTTAGAATTTCCACGGAAGAGTCTATGGATTATCTTCAAAAAATTCTTTGGATTTTCAAAGAATAAATCTGTAGAATTCTCAAGGGTCATGTTTTTTTAATTTGAACCAGAAATCATTTCAAAATTTCATCGGGAATTCATTCTTCTTCGGGATGTCATTTTGATGTCTTTGAAGGTTCAGCTAAACATTACTTTAAATCTTTTACCATGCAAAGATGCACAGGAAATGATTTAGAAAGTTAAAGGAATTTTCACATCAGAAAATCTTTAAAATTTTGATTTAATTTTTTAAGGAATTCCTACTGGAAATGCTTCAAAAGTACAACCTTTACAAGTACTACAAAAGTACATTTTTTTCGTTATTTCCACTTGTAAAAACATCGGAATTTCCTCGGGAAATTCATTATTTGTAATTCAGATGAACTTTTTTCGATTTTTTACTGGAAAATCTTAGGAATTTCCATCGGAAATATTTTGGCATATTCCGAATAATTTCTTTTGGAAATTAAAAAAAACTGCTGAAAATTTCTAAGAATTTCTTTTGGAAAACGAAAAAAAAATCCATTGGAAATTTAGAAGAATTTCCTTTGAAGATTCATTAAAGTTGCCCAGGATTTTGAAAAAAATCTTTAGAGATTCTGTAAAAAAGTAAGCTGGATTTTTTTTCTATTTTATACTGGAAATTCTTCGGAATTTGATGTTTATTGGAATTTTCATCGTAAATATGCATTTCGGATCCTTCTACGGATTCTTCTAGTTCTTCAAGATTTCCATCGAACATTTTTCGGAACTCTTCAACAGAATTTCGGAAAAAATGTCGATGAAATTCTAAAGATTTTCCGGGGAGACTCCGAAGAATTTCTTATCAATATTCCGAAGGGTTTCCCTTGCTACTCCAGAATAATTATTCTTGAAAATTAAGAAGATCTTGGAATTTAAAATTAATCCAAGCAATAAATGTAGGCAATAAATTAGGCTTAAAAAGCCTAAGTTTTTATGATATTGAATAATTATCATAATTGATCGAAAAAATTTATCATTACATTTAGAATGATAGCACAAAATTCTAGTAGTGCGCATGGTGCGCATGCGGAAGGTTATGACATAGAGAAGCTTGCATTTAAAAAATCAACATGAAATTCTAAATTAAAGGCTTTTAAATTCATAAAAAGGTCTTAGAACTAAAGAGATTCCTGCGATATGAAAAAAAAGTGGCAGTGTTCCAGAAAAAACTCTCCAATTCCTAAAACAAATTGAAAATTGAATTCCAAAACAAATCTCAACCCTTCCAGGAATTATGGGTCATATATGCCCAGCATTTTAGAATGTCTATAAAATCACAAAAGAGAGCTAGGCCACCATTTTCTTCAGTAAAATTGTTCATCTCGATATTGGCTTTACAGAAAAAATATGGGAGTTCAAATTTGACTGACCATAAAAACTCAGATATCCGAAACCTTGGGTAGATTTCGATTCTAAGAGCGTGTAAATAAAGTTTAAATGTTTGAATCATCCTAAACAGATGGTGGTCAGATAAGATGGGTCATCCTGAACGTTAAGCCAGTGATTAATATTCAGGAATACGAGATGCCCAAGGTACTTCAAAATGCTCTCAAGTTCAACCCACGAATCTACCAGATCAATCAAGACATTTGCAATGTTCTCATCATCGGTATATACCCAATCCGATGAAATAAGCATATGACCTAATTTCCATTAACATGAGATCCAAGAGACAAGGTACCCAAAATTATCTTGAGTCAACATCAAGTTGCACAATGACTATGAGGTTTGTTCGCAAAATGTTTTTGTAGGGCCTTAGAAGCACTGGCAATGATCAAATAGTTCAAACATTACAACTTCCAGGACGTTTTGTATAACCTAAAAGGTCTGTAGTAGCTTGTATAAAAAGAATGAGCTTGTATAAATAATAATTGAAGTCATATCAACCCAATGGACCTACAGGGGTATTATATCATACATCATTCATATGTTGGTTAATTGGATAAATCGAATAATCCGAACTCCAAATTAATAATTGGTCTATAATACATCCATTCCTCTATGAGTCGCTTATGAAAGAACCATTGACTGAACATATTCGAGATGTGGAATAGAAGTTCCTTGGAAAATTATTCCAAAGAACCATCAGAGTGACCGAGAAAATATTTTTAGTATGGCATCATTGGCTTCCACGAGTTGATATCAAAATAAAATTTCAATGAAGAATTAGAAATTTTGAGAGATGAGCCAGCTCTGGATTGAAAATCTCTTTAGTAGAGAAAAATATAGAAATTTTCAATAATAAAATAGGAAATTGCCAATAAAGAATAATAATATTGTCTATCCGGAATAAATTTATACCGCTTTTTATACCGAAGTTGGATTTTTCTCCAGATACAGGCAACTTTTCCAACTTCGGAAGTAGCGTCGCCTAAAGATGCGCTGAAGAACGCATCAATTAGTTGGACAAATAAAACTTCGGAAGAAAGTTCGGTTCGGAAGTCCCTACTTCCGAATTCTAACTTGGTGCTACACCGACAATAATACACACAACAATAATAAATTAGCACTTGTAAAAGCAAAAATTGCAATTATGAAATAAGAATTTTCCATAAAGAAATCAAAATGTTCAACGGAAAAATACAAAATTTTCATGAATAAATCAATATTATTAGCAATGAACAATTAAAAAAAAAAATATTTATTTCTAATATTGATGATCCTGAAAACAATACAGAAATTTCTACAGGAATGCTACTCAAAAGAAACAACAGTAGGAGGTTTTATTTGCATCTCTAAGATTACATATTAACTTTGTAATTCTCTGTAGGAGTTCAGTTCAGATGCTTCGCTGAGGTTAATATCTTAAGAATTTCCAGTAGCTCCAGATCTATGGAAGGTCCCAAATACTCTAAGGAATCTATAGCGATATTTTCAGTGATGAACTTTATAGTTATTTAAAAAAAAACACTAACAAAAAATTTAAAAAAAAATTGAAATATAGGGATATTTTATTATAAATTATATAATTTTATTATAACAATTAAAATTTCTCTCGTAATTTTTATAAGATATTCGCGTATTTTTTGTATCCTCCTGATGCATTGAAGGTGTGCGAGTTCTAAATATCCTAATACCTGATACACATTACAACATGATAACATAATCAAAATTTTCGACTTCATGAAAATTTATAATTTCCATGCTGGGTTTAGTTTAATTTTGAATCAATTGAGATTGTCCATCTTCAAAATTTATCGGATTAACCATATGTTTTAGTTACATAAGGTTTTTTTTTATTTTTGTACTTGAAAAAAAAAACCACGTGGTCATATGGGGGGGGAGGGGGGGGTCTGCCAAATGACCACGATGAGCCACATGGGGGGAGGGGGGGGGGGTTAAAAATCTTCAAAAAAATGACCACGTGGTTTCTGGATGGCCCCTAATAAAATTTTTGATTTTAGTTTCATGTTCTTGAAAAATAACCTTGTTCAGATAAAAACAATAATTTCTAATAGTTAGTCAGAATCTGGCGACTTATCACGATCTGAAACAAATTTCAACTGCAATACAACAGTAAGGGCATCCTTAGTAGTGTTATAAATTGTATGGAAATAACAAAAGGAAATTGAAACTGTAAATATGCCATCTTCAACAGACGTTGTAGTTTTAACAATTCGCACAGTTTCGTTAGAAAATTTATAATTAGTTGTACTTTTGCACAAATTTACAACAGAGATTACTCGAGTTTTGTTTTGTTCAAAGCAAATAAGTAGATCACTTCATCAGCTTCCAAAAATTCAGTTTCATCGACATCAAAGCAGTTTGACATTTAAATTAGCACCGGAAGATCACGTTTTCGTTTTTCAGTATAAAACATGTGCAACTGCTACTGAAGGTGCATTTCCCATTTTATATCTTTGACAGTTGTAAAGTCTGTAAATCGAGGAAAAAGTATAACCATTGGCGTAAATAAGGGGGGGCTAGGGGGGCTTAGCCC
This sequence comes from Armigeres subalbatus, assembly GCF_024139115.2. Lineage (NCBI taxonomy): Eukaryota > Metazoa > Arthropoda > Insecta > Diptera > Culicidae > Armigeres > Armigeres subalbatus. The sequence continues at coordinate 8,594,501 of NC_085139.1, read as the reverse complement.
TCCCTAGAAAAAAATTAGCCCCCTAGGATTTGAAAATTTAGTTAGCAGTGATATCAGTTTTCAACATATAGCATAATGAATTACCGAAAAAGTTTGAAGACTAAAGAGTTATCTCTCATATTCACTCTATCATACTTGAAATGAGTGGAAGAAAAATTAGCTTGTTTCTGAATTCTGAGAAAGATTCCCATCAGCATCCGAGATGGATTCTCATCAGAATCCGAGAAGAATTGTCACCTCAATCTTTAAAGAATTCTTTTCGGATTCAATGAAGTATTCCAAACGTAATCCAGAAGAATTCCCACTGGATTCTTTCCAGTATTGTTAAGCAATACCAGATTCTTTTTAAGATTGGTTAAGGAATTGCTTGACAAATCAGAATTCTTCGGCGATTTGCTTCGTAATCCTTTGAAGATTTAATTCGGAGTCTCTCGACGTTTTACAATTGATCTGCGTTGGGATCTCTAGACGATGAGGAATCCGGCTGACGATTAGCTTCGGAATCCCGCGAAGAATTGCTTCAGAATCATTCGACATTTCGTTTCGGAATACATCGACGGTTTGCTTCAGAATTTCTCATAGATTTTGTTAAGAGTTCCTTAACGTTTTTTTTGGAACCATTCGACGATTTGCTTCGAAATATTTTGACAAGGAATGTAATTGTCGCTGAAAAATGCAAAAAACAAGCGACAAAAGAGAATAGCGATAACTCTTTGTCCTCATCTGCAGAGGATAAAGACATTGTTGCGTTCCATTTTATTTGCAACAAACATGGAGAGGTAATTATTGTCAACTTTTCAAACTGCGATAACTTGTTTATTTTAGAAGTAAAACGCAAATCCTGTCAACAGATGGTTAAGTTTATGTCTAATCTGTGATAACTGATACTAATTTAACCAAAACATCATCGGAAACCGACTACTTCACAAAACGCGTGGCAGGCGATAATTGGCCCATCCTGTCGCAGTTTGGGACAAACGCTTATTCCGAGTTGCGTTTGTCCCACCATTTACAAGAGAGGATAATGTCGTTGTCATTGGCAATGTTGCTATTTTACATTCCTTGTATTTTGATGATTAGTTAGTGTTCGTGTGTTTTAATTGTTTTCTATTTGTTTAGTTTTATCCTGGATCCATTGTATTATCCAAAATTTCTGCAAACTTATCCTTGACCTGATACAAAGTGTCACACTAACAGGTTACCGTGTCCAATAAAAATAAACAAATTACAAATTACAAATTTGCATCGGAATCCCTCTACGATTTGCTTCAACATCCTCGGAGGATTCCCTTCGGGATCGCTGAAGGATTGTTTTCGAAATAATTGAAGGATTAATTCGGAGTCGCTCAACGATTTGCTTCGAAGTCCTTCGACGGATTGCTTCGGAATCCTTCGACGATATGCGTCTTCATCCCTGGAACATTGCTCATGAAATACCTGGAACCATCATATTGGAATTTCTGGAGGGTTTTCGACGAAATCCCTGGAATATTCCCCTTCAAATTCCGGAAATATTCCCGTCGAAATTCCTGAAGGGTGAAGGATCCCTGGTACATTCTCGTCGGAATCCTTGAAATTTTTCTGTTGGAATTCCTGAAACATTCCCTCCGAAATCTCTGGTGGATTCCCTTCATTATCCCTGTAGGCTCCCATCGGTATTCTTGAAGGATTCATGTCGAAATAAATATCTAGAGATTCTTGTCGGAGTCCCTGGAACATTCCAGTCAGGATCACTAAAGGATTCTCATCAGAATTCTTGGAAGATTCTCGGCGGAATCCATGGAAAGTTGCACTACTTTTTTTCATTTGAGATAGATAGAATATTTATGAAGTATGCAAATATATCCACTGCCTGACGCTAGTCGAGCGCAATTAAACATAGACTGTGAGTTGTGAATGAGTGTGATGGATCCGCAATTGCCTTAGGTGGTTGGACTGCATTTGTCACATTACCGCTGATAACTTGATGAGATGTTAAAATGTTCGAGAATTTTCAAATAAGAGGGTCAACTTCGAGAAGAAATGTAAAGGGGCTATAGCCCCCCCTAGGCATCGGAGGTAGTTACGCCAATGAGTATAACCAAAACTGTAATATTACTAAAGATGCCCTAAACAGTTTTTTTTTTAACTAGTTTTATTTGTTAATTCTTTTCAGAACTCCTTTAAAAAAATTACGCCTGGAATTCATTTTGAAGTTTTTTCGGAAAATTCTTGAAAGATCTTTGTAAATTTATCCGGAAATTCCTTGGAAACTTCCTCCAAGAAATCCTGCGGCAATCATCTTAGTAAAACCATACGAAATTTCTTCCAAAATTCCCGCAGGAATTATTCCAGAAATTTAGTTGGAAGATTTTTTCCGAAAATTTATTGAAGAATGAAATAGGAAATACTAAAAGAATTTTCCGAAGAGTTTCTATTCTAAATGATTCCTAAAAGAATTTCTGAAGTGATTTCCGAGAAAAAATTTGAAGGAATATCCGAAGGTCTCAAGGAATATCTAATTGAATTTACGGAGGAATATCCGAAGGGATTCCTGGATGATGATTTGAAGGAATTCTGAAGGATTTCCAAGAATTCTTCCTTCTTCCTTGAGGGATCTCTAAAGGAATTACTGGAAGAATTTCTTTAAGAAAATCCTGAAAAAAATTGCTAAAACAATTTCTTAAAAAAGTTCAAAGGAACTCCTAAACCAATTTTCGCGGGAATTTCTAAAGCAATTTCCAAAAAAGTCCGAAGGAATTCTCTTATGGGAATTTTGGGAGGTTTTCCTGATACAATTTCCGAAGGTATTTCCGTAGAATTTCCGTAGGAATTCCGACCGAATTTCCAAAGGAGCTTCCGAAGAAATTCTTTTAAGAAAATCGTTAAGAAAATTTCAAAGCAATCTCTTGAGGAATTTCCGAAGGAATTTTCAAGATGTAAGTGTTCTTTAAAATTTAGTTAAGAAAAGATTTTCCTAGGGGAATTTGCGAAAGAATATTTAGATGTATGATGTATCTTTCTCCGAAGTAATTTCGCGAGAATTTGCCGAGAGAATACCTGGAAAAAAATCCGAAGGAATTCATGGAGGAATCTACAGTTCTTTCGGAATTCCTTTGGGAATATGTTTGGTAATTTCTGAAAGTAATTCTGGCGGATTGATAAAGGAATTCCTCAAGGAAATTCCGGAGGTTTTTCCAAAAGGATTCTTAGTAAAATTTTGGAGGAAAATTTTCAAAAGAATTCCTAAAGACATTTTTCTAGACTTATTTGCCGAGGATTTTTGTAGAAATTCCTCAAATAAAATTAGTATTAGAAATTTAGTAACGAATCACTGGAGGAATTACCGATGGATTACTTAGAGGAATTATTTTAAAGTATATGCATCAAAGATCAAATTTCATCTGATCATGAAAGATCAGATCAAAGAAAGAATTCCTCCGGAAAATTAGTGAAGAATGAAATATAAAATTCGTAGGAGTTTCTAATGGATATTCGAAAGGATTCTCTAAGTAATTCTCAAAATAATTTGCATATTTCCCAATGAGTCCTAAAAGAATTTCTGAAGGATTTTATAAGAGATTCCCGAAAGAATGGTCAAAGGAAATTCCGAATGAATTTCAAAATGAATCTCTGAAGATCTAAAGGAATCTCTAGAAGATTTGCTAAAAAAATATCCTAAATTAAAAACACATTAATAAAGATTAAAAAAATTGGGTCCTAAAATGAAGAATTGATTTTCGATTTTCTTTCAGGGAACGATAAAGTTAATCATCCTGAACGCGTCAGTCTCAAAAGTCGAAAGGAACATTGTTCAATTTGAAATTTAAAAATGGATGAAAAATGCTTCCTCGACATTTTTGGTGTCTTGTTTCACGTACGGAATAATATGATTCAAATGCACTAGCAAAACACCGCTGGGCACTTGACTCAACCTTTGACAGTTCATGTATGGGCCTGACGTTTTGGCCTGATGGTTAATTCTATGTTGCCTTTCTAGCAACAGACGTTGCTCAGCCCAAAACATGTCTTAAACAGTTTAAAACACAAATATATAATTTTTACTAGAGAGTAGGTGCTAGTAATGGACCCCGCGCGTATAATGGACCACTGAACAAAAAGCCAAGAGTTTACGCTGTAATCTAAAATTTCCTGCAAACTTCCATAGGATAAAGTTGCTTCACTTATCAGGGTAGTAGTTCCATACAATTGTTTTGCACTGGGAGACTGAAATTTAGTTATATTAACTAATTTATGAATGTAAACGCGCTAAAGGGTCCATTACTAGCACAGAAGGGGGGTCCATAATAGGCAACAGGAACATGTGGAAATGGAATATGTAAATCAAATGAGAGGACCATAATACGTATGTAAACAAACTCGATGTTGCGTATTATGGACCCGGGGGTGGCCATAATAGGCAACCTGGCTACCTTGCCCTCCTTAGCCGTGCGGTAAGACGCGCGGCTATAAAGGAAGACCATGCTGAGGGTGGCTGGGTTCGATTCCCGGAGCCGGTCTAGGCAATTTTCGGATTGGAAATTGTCTCGATTTCCCTGGGCATAAAAGTATTATCGTGTTAGCCTCGGCATAAAAGTATTATCGTGTGATATACGAATCCAAAAATGGTAACTTGGCTTAGAAACCTCGCAGTTAATAACTGTGGAAGTGCTTAATGAACACTAAACTGCGAGGCGGCTCTGTCCCAGTGTGGGGATGTAATGCCAATAAGAAGAAGAAGAAGAAGAAGGCTACATAATTTTAAAATACATATTTTAGTAGTAAAATGAATGTTTTACCATGTGTTATGTACGAAACGCGATGCTGATACCTGTTGCTTGTCATCTAGTGCTACAGAATGGCAATTTGTCATGAGTCTTACTATAGCGAAGCGATTAAAGTTAATTCTATTATCTAGACTATTATCAGAATTTATATAACATCGGTTCATGTATTCTTGATCTATGCACAGAGCCGTAGCTTGGACTCCCGGCGCCCTTGGCGAAATCTTTTTTGGGCGCCCCTATTTTTCTAAGGAAAAATTTGCAATATTTTACAATCCAATAACATTTTGAATCCCACCTTAAAGTTTTATAAATTTTTATTAACGAGATTTTCTTCTCTATGTTGGATCATCTTGTAGAACAATAAGATTAAAAAGTTTAGTGGATTGAAGATGCTTCATATAACAAGCAGTATATTAGGCGGTATGTCCCTGGAAAGATTTTAAATGTTGTGATCTTTTGCACTAATTTGCAAAATATGGTAAGATATGTTAGGAACTTGGAAGAATCGTGGCCATTTCTGGATTCTCGTACGGAATCTGTTGGAACATTATTAAAATTGCTGAAAGTTATTTACTTACAGCTCATAGTGTCCTAACGGCTGTTTCTTGCTCTTAGTGGAAGAACTAACGAACTTGCCAGTACATAGCAGAGAAAAGAGATTTGAAAATCGTGACGAATCATATACTAATGTCAAATGGTTGGAACAAGAAAATCCAACTCTGAAGTGGATCGGTCGATGATCGAAATCGGATTTCGGATCAAAGAAGGATACAACATAAGAATGGGTCTGTCAGTGGTTTGGAGGTACTTTGTTGGGTCAATAACATCCAACTTTGAAGTGGTCGGAATCGACATCGGAAGCAGGAGGGCCATGTGGTGAAATGAGGCCATGAATACTTTGATAGCACATCCCTTGGCACATGTTGTATGTATTGCGGATAAATTTTGCTAATCTACGAGAGCTTTGATAAATGATAACCAAAGTAGTCATTTGAGCAAGCCACATTATAACTGCTTATCGTAATCCCGCCAGGTCATGGCCGCATGATGATAATTGTTCGGACTAAAAGAAGTTTTTCTTAATGAAATGAGCAAATTTGTCTTAAATCTACACCATCCTTACCCTTACCCCTACCCGATATAAGTCATTAGCGCAAAAGGTCCTTCACAATTTTAGTCAACATCTGTGGCAGTAATTGTGCTCGAAAATGGTAACAATCCGATCTACAATATTCAAATAACTTTTTAAATATAAGTTTTCTAGACTTGTCCTTAGCCCCTTGTAACCGGTTCCGAAAGTCCCAGAGAAACCGAAATGGCAGTCAAAGTTAAGACCAAATCATTCGACTTGTTTATTTGAGATAGAAGAAAGATTAGATTTCTTGAAATATCTCCGCCATACACCTTTGGACTTTGTCGGTTTGTTATTATTTGGCCATGTAACGAATAAAATTGTTCTGTTTCTCATACCGTAATTCTTGATTCCGGCGCCCCCTGATGGCTGGCGCCCTTGGCGAGGGCCAACCCGGCCAACCCCACGCTACGGCAATGTCTATGCACTATCGTTTGCAACCATAAACGACGTAAGGCTTTAGGACCCAATTGCCTCAAGATTTCCTGCAGAAATTTATTTAGGAACTCCTTCAATTTTTATTCAGAAACTAGCAGACCCGACGAACTTCGTTTCGCCTAAAATTGATTTATTCTCTGCTTGGTTCTCGAGATATGCAGAAATTTTTGTTTCATTTGTATGGAAGCCCCCCTTTCCAAAGGAGGGAGGGGTCTCGAACCATCTTAAGAAGCTTCCCCGGCCCCAAGAACCTCTGCATACAAATTTTCACCCCGATCGGTACAGTAGTTTCGGAGTCTATAAGGTTCAGACAGACAGAAATTCATTTTTATGTATATAGATAGAAGATGTAAGATGTAGGGTAAGACGGTATAATATGCCCCCCCTAAGGCAACTCCTTGATAACTTTTTACTTTTCAACGCAATTTTTGCAAACTTTGTGTTATTTGGTAGTCCAGGAAGTCGAAAATGCATTGCCCGTGAGTAGTCATATAAAAATATTTCAGTTAACACGTAATAAAGCTTTTTTGAAAAGTCGAAAAAATGAATTTTAAAAAGTGCCTGGGCAATACGCCCCACCTCAACCAAAGACGTTTAATTGCCCTTCATTAGTATTTTATCAATCCCATAATAAAAAGGCTACAAATCCTTATGCGCTTGACATTAAAAAACCAACATAGGTCCATCCAAGCAGGTGTGAATTACATTTCAATATTTTCCATACAATTTGGAAGCAACTGCTGCAGGCTCGCTACGCTTGTGTCCAGTTGGTAAGGGCATATCGTCCTGCCTACACTGGGGCGTTTTGGCCAGTGAAACATGTTTTCGAAAATCGTTACATTTTTGAAGATGGAAGCAATTTTATATCATATTAACCACTGAGGAAAGTAATTTTGTTGCCCAACTGAGTGTTCCAGTGCAAGTTTTGCGGACAGTATGCCAGAGTCGCTCCAGAATGTTGAGCAAACAAACATGAAAAGTTACATCAAAACTGGTACTTTTTGTATTTTGCTAGTATTTTCATTGTGTAATACAAAAATACTTCCACATTCACATAGTATGATGGGTTTACAAATACTTATAGGTACCAACTGTTTTTGACCCTTAATTAGGTATAGTTTTCTAGAAATCAAAGGGGGGCGTTTTGGCCAGGTGGGGCGCATTATACCGTCTTACCCTATGTATATAGATTAAATCAACAATTATTGAAGGCTACTCTCAAACAAATGCTTCCAGTAATTCCTCAGTTCCTCAGTTCCACAGAACAAATGCTGACGAAACTCTAGTAAGAAATTCTTGGAATTTCTTAGAAATTTCAGAAATTTCTTTAGAAATTCTTTTAGGAAACCTTCGGAAATTATTTAAAAGAACTCCTTCGAAAATTTCATCTGGAAATTCCTTTGATATTTGTTAGAAACCCATTCGAAAACTCCTTTAGGACTTCCTATTTTATTCTCAACCCAAATCCCAACCAAATATCCGGGATACTTCTAGCAGGAATTTCATACTGAGGAAAATGGACGTATGATTTTCAATCAAACGCCTTATGTAAATTTGCCACAAGGAATCGGTATGAATTTCAAATATGTTGCCTTATGAATGATGATTTTCATTTAAAAAAAAGTGAAGTGCGGCAGACTGGATTCGAACCATGGACGTCGGGGTTGGGAGGCCGATATGTAGACCACACACCCATCGACGTTTGATTAGTCGGGAAGGTAACTGCGTATAAGAAGCACTGTTGGTGAAATAATCGGTCGGAGATTCATAAGGGTCTGTTCACACATTACGTAACGCAAAAATCCGAGGGGGTCCTCCCCTTTGTAACAAAAAGTAACACTTTTGATACCCCCTCCCTCCTCCATGTAACGCGTAACTGTGACAATTTTAAAGGCAGATTTGTTTTCCTTTACTGAAACATGTGGGTTTTGCTATTTTTTAACAGGTTTTAAGTGGTTGAACTAAAATGCAACTGCTCAGAATGAAAACTCTCTGGGTTTCCTCTGTTAACTTTGGCTTAGTTTGGAAGATCTAATCATGAAACACAATACCAATTAAAGCGACGTTCCCGAGGTAGTGAATCGTGGTAGTCTTCGTGAAACGAAAAATTCTCGAAACGTAGCAACATTTTTTCGAACAAAAGTTGATGTCTTTAAGAATAGCCAGCTCTGAGATAAGAAGTAAAAAACTACAAAGACTAACATGGGACAATTATAATTAGTATGGTTTTGAAGAGGATAGGTTGATGCGTATTTATCGACTTGATCATGACATGTCAGCAATTACTTTAATTAGTGTTAAAAAACATTTAAAATATTTTTTTATTCGCGTTATGCGTAACATTCGGTAGTACCCACCCCCTCCCCCACCTTTTAGTGTAACAAAATATAACACAAGTTAGACCTCCCTCCTCCCCCCAAAAGCGTTACGTAATTTGTGAACAGACCCTAAGGCGCCAGTTATGAATTTCGATAGTCCAGTTCGCTGAGTGAAGGACAACGGAAAACATTTCATATCAGTTCAAGCGTACATTTGCTGTGGGATATCCTCAGTTTTGGGGTTGAGGGATATCCGATATGGTTTGCGATCAATTAAATCTGCTAAACGAAAGCTTGTGTGGAAAATTGATAATTTTTCGTTGGCGTTTGGTAAGATTTGGCTGAACCCCGACCAGATATGATTAAATTTCAGTGAAATATTCGATTTTGTGGGTCACGGCCCCAGCTTAACTTCGCCAGTGCTAGTAAAACTTCAATACTCAATATATAACCCCCAACACTGATATACACATTTTTCGCGTTTGTTCATAAGTTATACGATTTTCCGAGGTATATTTCAATTTTTTATCGAATGACCGTCAATATTTCTGAAAATACGTTGAATATATGTTATGGCAAATAACCATTCCATAACCATTTTTCTTATACATATCATTAAGCGCCTGCTTTGGCAAAAAAGTATTAGAAATATTATTAATAAATAACATTAATTTTTTTACGTGTAAAGAAGCCAGAAACGAATAGCACGGAATGCGAGAAAACCAATTGGGACAGTTATGCAAAAGTCAAATACACATCTTCCTAATAAGCTGAGATTACTTCGATCCGGCGGCATCACAGCCTACTGCCGTATGTGTCGGACCGATTTCGCGTGATGGAATGTCGGTTTTCCATCAGTTTGAAATTTTCATTTGGCGACGGCAACTATGACGATCGCGACGACATTGGTTAGATCATAAAGTTAATTAAATATCCCTTGCACTGATCGAGCGACATATTTGACGTGCTTTAAATGCCAGCAGGCTGCAGATTCGTATCCCTTTCGGTGTCCGCATTCGGGGAGTCGTTTCATTACATTTGTTTCCGACTCGACACCCGCCTTGGAACCCAGAGTGGGGAAAAATAGTGTCTCATTTATCTTAATCCGGCGAAAATCACATATTTTTGTTGTTGGTGATTTTTTATCCGCCGACCCGGGAAAAGAGAGGAAAAGAATACAAGCATGGGGCACAGTGGTATCATTTTGACATGGAAAATTTTGCAGATGTTCTCAAGCATCTGAACCGCCGCTGCTCTACAGCCCGATACCCGACGGCGGATGGTCGACCCAGCCAGGGAGGCAACTCTGCGGCATCAGCTTCGGTGGAATGTATTGTCAGTCTGAGTCATTTCCTATTGCCGCATTGCCAGAAGGCGGTCGAACGTCCTTGAAATAATGCAATAAATTTGTTTATGTGCGACTTAGTCGGTTTCTTTTTTGGGGTTTGGTTTTATTTTCATTCAATCTGAGAGAGAATGAGGCAATACTGTATGTTTGGTTAGAGATGGACCATGCGACTCCATTGGATTTTTTTGCCGATAGATGAATACGGATCACTTTAATTACTTTGAATATTTGTAGGGGAAAGGGTGCTATAATGTCCAAATGTTGCTATGATGTAACGACTCTCATGGGTATCTCGTTGGAACGGGACATGAAAAAAAATCAGGTGCATCCTATAGCTTTTTATGTAAAGGTATTGAAATTCCATATGAAATATTTTGAATAATTTTTGTTTTACGAAGACTTTTTTACTTTGACAATTTTTCCAAATCAGCCGGGCAGCGTCAAGGAGATGATTATAATGAGGATGGGTGGGTCTTTGGAAAAGAGGGTGGGGATGTGAGGGGAAGGGGTATTGTTTAGTAATCGATCAACTCAATGTAACTAACCCCTTGACCGATTTCAACCCAATGTGGAAAACCGCCATCGGGGGTGACAATGGGTCTGGGGGTGATAATGGGTCATCGCTCTCACCGGCAGCCTGGAGGTCGTAGAGCAAAATCGTTCAAAAAGGTCTCTTATACTTTAGTCTTCTTGCCCTCAGACACATTCAATCCATTCTACAAGCATTCTAAGTAGTTGAAACAGTGACCCATTCTCACCCCCATTTGACCCATTGTCACCCCCGACGACGGTACCTATTCTCTGTCCGAAGGAGACGAATGTAGTGATGATGGAATTTGGAACTGGAACTTAGTTTAACTTTTGAACACCTGGGCCGAGGTAGACGAAATTAGACTGAGTGGGAGGGGCCTTTTTTAGCCGTGAGGTAAGATGCGCGGCTACACGCAAAAAAAGATCTGGAACGATCTGGAAAACGTGATTGGTGTTTCCGGAATCCATGAATTAAATCGCGGTGTATTTTTGCTGGTTCACGAATTCGGGAACGTTTTTTTTGCGTGTACAAAGGAAAACCATGCAAAGGGTGGCTGTTTTGACTCAAAATACATAATTAATTTTTATTCCTTGACTGGAAATCATAGAAAATGCTAGAATTAGAGCATTTGAACGTCACTTACCGCAGTATATATCTTGTTCGGGGCTTGAATCAAGGCAGTGTTTGGGCAATATCATTGACATTTGGGTCGTTTCTTTTAATTATCTGTCATGAAAATTTATGCGACCTTAACAGAATGTTAAGCAAAATATTATTACACAAAAATTTTGGAAACCTTGGTTGAATTTGTTTTTGAGCATGAGCATGATTGATCGCCCACGGTTGCTCCTCCGTTATTGCCAGGTCAGCTGTAATTACACAGAGAACCAATAGATGATGTTTGGGACTAACATCATCTTCAATGTGTAAGAACTGGTGACCAAAAATTAAGCAATACCAGCGCCGACGTGTCCGAATGCAGGTCAAATAAGGAATGGGTAGGAAGATGTTGACGTGATACTCGCTTTGATGGAAGCCGACGAGTCATCTGCACTTCCACGAGAAATCACTGGGATGTTGGATATATGGGGTAGGTAGTGTAGCAGGGTTCGTTTTGGTAAACGGAATGCGAGGTGTAGCGTGTAGTTTGATCTACGGTAAACAAAAATACAATCGAACGCGCACTAATTGATTGACCTACCGTCCGCACAAAGCAGAACCAAAGAATTCGATGATCGCGCGATCGTTCTGCGTGGTCAACACAACACGGTAGGACGAGTCCTGATTTTTATTTGATAAATAATAAACTCAGCCGCACAAGGCAGAACAAAGTATTCCGATGATCGCGCGATCGTTCTGCGTGGTCAACTAAACACCAAAGATATAAGAAAAGAAAACAAAACACGATAGGACGCGCAATCACTTTAATCAGTTTTCCGATTGTCTTCTAGAAAAAAAAAACTGCAGAATTAGACACAGATCACCAACTTTTTAATTTCCTGACTTTTCCTTCCCGGATAACGGTGGCGTAGTCTAAGCCAAAACTATAATGAAAAATAAACATAAATCGGTCTATGCTGGAATTTGACGCGAGAAAACAAAACATATCATTATTGAAACGCGGTACATTTTGATAATCCATTTAGATGGTGTATTCATTTATAAAACACAGAAAAGAATAGACAAAAATGGATAAGATGACTTTTTGTCTCAAACATAATCAGAGTAGCAATTGTTCGAGTGCAGAAACAAATTTTCATTTTCAACGCGATTCTTTCTGGACGATGGAATGAACTACATTTAAACGTATCACTTCCAACAATAGAGTAATAATGCGGTACCGTAGTCCCCTATCCAGTCTATCAGTCAGGTTGAACGAGAAATCACCCGATTACTACTAACGATGTTTCATAGAACCAGCATGAAGCGAACTCACCAATTCTCCTATCCCGATCCAACAGGGAGGACTTTTCATATCTATTTCACCAGTTCTTGGTCAACATTAGAAACACGGCACTTATTTTATTCTTATTATTCTACTACACAGAAACAACAGAAAAATTATGACAGCAAAATAATGTTGCAGCCATTCACGCGCGTGGTCTACTTTGATCGAGAAATTATACGCAACCACCTTGGCTGAATTTGTTTTTCTGTTGAGAAACAAACATCGCATTTATCAGAGTTTCCTCATTTAACCACATTTTTTCCCAACTACCGTGTTCGAAAGAATATCGAAAAAAGTACTGCATTTCTTCAACATAGGACATTGGTAACAGATCTATTATGGTACTGATAGCTTAATTTTACTTTGAAGAAAATATTAGATGCGTAAAATTGTTTGTAGAGAATAAATTCGCCATGCAATTTCGACTATCTTAAAAACTGCACCAACCTTGTCTTTAATTATCATGAAATGAACTGAATAGATTTTAAGGCTGTACTAAACAACATCTACAGCCATACCATCGATATTTTGGTACTGCAAACTTAAAGTTTCAACGATACGAAAAGGTGATTAGTGAAGGCAAAAATACATGTACTCCAGGGAACTGCTCTTTCTTCAGACTACAGACTACAGACTCTTCAGGCGAGTTGACTACATTGGATAGTCCAATAGTCCAACAATTGGTCCATTTTGGCCGTTGTTTAACCAAACCGCAGTCATCGCCCGACTGCTTAGATTGCTGGAGACTGCTGCAATACATTCAAATGAATGCAAATAAATGCGAATCGATGAAAACAACTGAATATATATGCCTAAAGTGCAATTTTGACCTCTCTTATGTGCTTTGGATTATTCTGGGTATTTATTATAAAGGCTTGCAGCGTTAGGCTGGCTCATCTCTCCTGCCGAAATTCTTAAATAATCAATATCTTTTACACTATAGGGGAAACTGGGGAGACTTGAACCCCTTTTCTCATTTCCGATGTATCACAGCCAAAAATGTATGAACGTTCGCGGTTTTCTCACAGACTCCCCAAGAAATATATAACTTAGCTTTACTGATGTGTGAGAGTTTGCAAATTATTGTTGTTATTGATAAACAATCGGTTTTTTGAAATCGTATTTAAAAATATTTGGGGGAATTGATCTCTCTCCAAGAACTTGCTTTGATAAATGTAGAAAAATAATCTCTGATTAAAAAAAACCTCAAAAATACGCAGATATTCCTACTTACTGTGCAGTATTGATGAACAATTTTTGACATATAATTCGACAGTGCATGCAATCTTAAAATTTGGGGAAACTGTATCCCCTTTCTATGATATCTACTCAATATATTCGTTGTTAGGAGAAGTTGTTCAAATTTTGCCTGGCCTCTAAAAAAATCTTTAGGAGGGTCAAAACAGGTTGGCATCAATACGGTTGTCAATCCAAAATATAACTCATATAACGATCATTTGGTTAGAGGATATCTATCTATATATATATAAGCCCAAGTCCTGGTGTTAGGTGGGACGCTAAACAGCCCTGACACGACGGCCCTCCGACGAGACAGGAGGTTTGCGCAGGCCCAATAAGCCGCCTTTAAAAACAACCATTACGAACAACATAGAAGATAATACGACTCGATACAATCGGCAACGACCTAGGCGACGAATAAAGGATCACGATTGGAAGCTTGGAAACTGGAACTGCAAGTCGCTAGGCTTCGCAGGTTGCGACAGGATAATCTACGATGAATTACATCCCCGCAACTTCGATGTCGTAGCGCTGCAGGAAATCTGCTGGACAGGACAGAAAGTGTGGAAAAGCGGGCATCGAGCGGCTACCTTCTATCAAAGCTGTGGCACCACCAACGAGCTGGGAACCGGCTGCATAGTGCTGGGAAAGATGCGCCAACGCGTGATTGGTTGGCAGCCAATCAACGCAAGGATGTGCAAGCTGAGGATTAAAGGCCGTTTCTTCAACTATAGCATCATCAACGTGCACTGCCCACACGAAGGGAGATCCGACGACGAGAAAGAAGCGTTCTATGCGCAGCTGGAGCAGACATACGATGGATGCCCACTGCGGGACGTCAAAATCGTTATCGGTGACATGAACGCTCAGGTAGGAAGGGAGGAAATGTATAGACCGGTCATCGGACCGGATAGTCTGCATACCGTATCGAACGACAACGGCCAACGATGCATAAACTTTGCAGCCTCCCGCGGAATGGTAGTCCGAAGCACTTTCTTCCCCGCAAGAATATCCACAAGGCCACATGGAAATCACCTAATCAAGTAACGGAAAACCAAATCGACCACGTTCTAATCGACGGTAAATTCTTTTCCGACATCACGAACGTACGCACTTACCGCAGTGCGAATATTGAATCCGACCACTACCTCGTCGCAGTATGTCTGCGCTCAAAACTCTCGACGGTGATCAACACGCGTCGGAGTCGTCCGCCGCGGCTTAACATTGGGCGGCTACAAGACGGTAGACTAGCCCAAGACTACGCGCAGCAGCTGGAAGTGGCACTCCCAACGGAAGAGCAGCTAGGCGCAGCATCTCTTGAAGATGGCTGGAGAGATATTCGATCCGCCATTGGAAGCACCGCAACCGCTGCACTAGGCACGGTGGCTCCGGATCAGAGAAACGACTGGTATGACGGCGAATGTGAGCAGTTAGTTGAGGAGAAGAATGCAGCATGGCCGAGATTGCTGCAACACCGCACGAGGGCGAACGAGGCACGATACAAACGGGCGCGGAACAGACAAAACTCGATTTTCCGGAGGAAAAAGCGCCAGCAGGAAGATCGAGACCGTGAAGAGACGGAGGAACTGTACCGCGCTAATAACGCACGAAAGTTCTATGAGAAGTTGAACCGTTCACGTAAGGGCCACGTGCCACAGCCCGATATGAACCTTTTTACGAACGAACGTGAGGTTATCCAAAGGGTGCGGCAGCACTACGAAGAGCAGCTGAATGGTGATGTGGCAGACAACGGTGGCGGTATGGAAATGAACCTAGGGGCACGCGCGCAAGACATGCGACTTCCGGCTCAGAATCTCCAGGAAATCCAGGAGGAGATCGGCCGGCTGAAAACAACAAAGCCCCTGGAGTTGACCAGCTACCAGGAGAGCCGTTTAAACACGGTGGAGAGGCACTGGCTAAAGCGCTGCACTGGGGTAATTACCAAGGTTTGGGAGGATGAGGTTCTGCCGTAGGAGTGGATGGTAGGTGTCGTGTGTCCCATCTACAAAAAGGGCGATAAGCTGGATTTTAGCAACTACTGGGCAATCACATTGCTGAACGCCGCCTACAAGGTTCTTCTTCTTCTTCTTCTTCTTCTTCTTCTTATTGGCATTACATCCCCACACTGGGACAGAGCCGCTTCGCAGCTTAGTGTTCATTAAGCACTTCCACAGTTATTAACTGCGAGGTTTCTAAGCCAGGTTACCATTTTGCATTCGTATATCATGAGACTAACACGATGATACTTTTATGCCCAGGGAAGTCGAGACAATTTCCAATCCGAAAATTATCTAGACCGGCACCGGGAATCGAACCCAGCCACCCTCAGCATGGTCTTGCTTTGTAGCCGCGCGTCTTACCTCACGGCTAAGGAGGGCGCCTAGAAGGTACTCTCCCAAATTTTATGCCGTCGACTAACACCAATTGCAAGAGAGTTCGTGGGGCAGTACCAGGCGGGATTTATGGGTGAACGCTCTACCACAGACCAGGTGTTCGCCATACGTCAGGTATTGCAGAAATGCCGCGAATACAACGTGCCCACACATCATCTATTTATCGACTTCAAAGCCGCATATGATACAATCGATCGGGACCAGCTATGGCAGCTAATGCACGAAAACGGATTTCCGGATAAACTGATACGGTTGATCTAGGCGACGATGGATCGGGTGATGTGCGTAGTTCGAGTTTCAGGGGCATTCTCGAGTCCCTTCGAAACCCGTAGAGGGTTACGGCAAGGTGATGGTCTTTCGTGTCTGCTATTCAACATCGCTTTGGAGGGAGTAATACGAAGGGCAGGGATTGACATGAGTGGTACGATTTTCACGAAGTCCGTCCAGTTATTTGGCTTCGCCGACGACATTGATATCATGGCACGTAACTTTGAGAGGATGGAGGAAGCCTACATCAGACTGAAAAGCGAAGCTAAACGGATTGGACTAGTCATCAACACGTCGAAGACGAAGTACATGATAGGAAGAGGCTCAAGAGAGGTCAATGTGAGCCACCCACCACGAGTTTCTATCGGTGGTGACGAAATCGAGGTGGTTGAAGAATTCGTGTACTTGGGCTCACTGGTGACCGCCGATAACGATACCAGCAGAGAAATTCGGAGACGCATAGTGGCTGGAAATCGTACGTACTTTGGACTCCGCAAGACGCTCCGATCGAATAGAGTTCGCCGCCGTACCAAACTGACTATCTACAAAACGCTTATAAGACCGGTAGTTCTCTACGGACACGAGACCTGGACGATGCTCGTGGAGGACCAACGCGCACTGGGAGTTTTCGAAAGGAAAGTGTTGCGTACCATCTATGGTGGGGTGCAGATGGCGGACGGTACGTGGAGGAGGCGAATGAACCACGAGTTGCATCAGCTGTTGGGAGAACCATCCATCGTTCACACCGCGCAAATCGGAAGACTGCGGTGGGCCGGGCACGTAGCCAGAATGTCGGACAGTAATCCGGTGAAAATGGTTCTCGACAACGATCCGACGGGAACAAGAAGGCGAGGTGCACAGCGGGCAAGGTGGATCGATCAGGTGGAGGACGACTTGCGGACCCTCCGCAGACTGCGTGGTTGGCGAAGTGCAGCCATGAACCGAGCTGAATGGAGAAGTCTTTTATGTGCAGCACAGGCCACTCCGGCCTTAGTCTGATGATAAATAAATATATATATATATATATATATATATATATATATAAACCAATCTATGTATGTATGTATGTTCGCTAACTACTTCTGAACCACTTGGCCGATTTCAACCAAATTTGGTACACACTTTCTCTATCCTTAGGGAAAGCTAACAAAGGGGGTGGGATGGTCATTTGGAAAAGGGGGAGGGGTGGTGGGAGGGGTTTTGTTTAGAAAACGAACAATTATGTGTAACTTTCAACCCCAGGACCGATTTCAACCAAACTTTGAACACATATTCACTATGAGTAGACGATCATATGGAAAGATAATTTGGGAAAGATGGGTGGGTCTGGAGGGAGGAGTATTGTTCAGAAAACGGGCGTTTCCGAGTAATGAACCCCTGGACCTATTTGAACCAAATTTGGTACACACATTTTCTATCCTAAGGAAAATATATCAAAGGGGGTGGGATGGCCATTGGGAAAAAGGGGAGGGTATAGGGGGATTGTCTTTGGAAAACGAGCAATTCAGTGTAACTACCAACCCCAAGGACTGATTTCAAACAAATTGTGTATACATATTCACTATGAGGAGCCGATTTTATGGGGAGGAATTTGGGAAAGGGGGGGAGGAGTCGGTAGGGAGGGGTATTGTTCAGAAAACGGGCAATTCGGTGTAACTTTTTACCCCTGTACCGATTTCAACCAAATTTGGTACACACATTCTCTATCCTAAGGAGAAGATAACAAAGGAGGTGGAATGGTCATTGAAAAAAGAGGGAGGGTAAGAAAGGTGGGGTTGTCTTTATAAAACGAGCAATTCAGTGTAACTCCCAACTTCCAGGACCGATTCCAGCCAGATTTGGTAACCATATTCTCTATTTTTGAAAGATGTTTATTGAAAAGGTCTATAAAAAAATCTATATATCAGAGCGTTAATGATTAAAGCTTTCAACGAATGATTAAATTTTTTATGAATAAATCATCCAACTCTATGATTAAAGATTATGATTAATGCTTTATTCATTTTTGACAATGATGACTGATAATAATTAACGAGTAAATTATTTTTTAACAATGATTAACGATTATGATTAATGAAAAAAACCGTTGGAGTATGATTAACGATTACCGATCGTGATTAAATGTTGACACACTATGTGTATGATTGATGATTAACGATCGATATGATTAATAATTAGATCAAATTGAATGATTTGCATAGTGATCAATAATCGAGTAATATTTATTCCAAATTTGGTTATTAAAAGGTATTAAAATTATATGATTATGATTAGAGATTATTGAATAAAAGCGAGGTATGCAATTATTAAAATTGATGTGGTATTGTTTAGTTATCGATCAACTCAACCCTTCATTGAAATCATGGTTTGCACAGTGAAAAGCAATGATTTATGTGTTTCCTTCTGGATGGTGAATGTGATCCCTTCTTTAAAAACAGACGTTTGCCCTGGAATAAGGCGATTTTGGGTTTGATCCCTTTTCAAAATCAGTCGATGTTTTCAAATGAAATCTGCCTTCTTTTAACCAAATGATGAACTATCAATAAGAAAACACAATTATCCTGTTGACCGATGGGTTTATTCATTTTCCGGTTGTGAAAAAACTGCGAATCAAACTGGCAACTCCGAACAAGGCCGGGTACATACAGCTAGTATACTGTAAAGTACGCTAGAACAAAACTACTTTGGTTCTCGGTAAAACAGGGATCAAGTCTCCTCACCTCAGAATCATTTCAACAGATACCATAAGCAATAATCTGTCTGAAAACAAAATCTTTCAGAGAGAAGCTTCAAAAGAATTGAATTAGAATTTCATTTCGGAAAAATCTAGATACATACTTGAAAAAACATTATTTGTGAATAAGTCTTTACAGAAAAACCCTTTCGAAAGAAACAATTTGAAATTATTCTTCTAGGTATACCTATTTTCCAAGAAATTTATTTCAGGCTTCACATAAGAAAAAATGCTTTGGGAAGAGAAACAATTTTTTTTCTTTACTTCTGTGAATTTTGAAATGCTTTCAGTTCTTCACTTGTCTTGATATTGCCAGTGCTAAGGGAGCAACTGGCAAGGGTGGGTGCTGAAAGCAGCGACCCTCAGGCCCAACCTAGGGACTTTCCGCAAGCAGAAAAACTATACAAAGAAAAATAAATACTCTCCACGAAGAAATACGAGTTTCATTTAAATAAAACTTAAATGAAAGTCGTCTTTCTTCGAGGAGAGTATATCAAAGTTCGGAAATTATTGTGGAAATCATTTTTTCTTTACTCTAAACTCTATTTTGATATCTTCCTTCGTGAGAATATCTTGGAACAAAACTTTCGTATTAGTCACGGTTACGACAAGCTTAATCTGGAGCATTTCTTTTCAACAATTCTTGCCGTATGAAAACTTCCGAGGTTTCAGTGAAACATTACCGGTCTAATAAGTCATTTGTTGACGGTCAATTTTGTACTTACTTATTTTCCGCCAATTTTGTACGACGGCGAAATATTTTCGTCTTGAGGAATTAAATCACCAAGAGAGAGCCCAAGCACACAAACTCATTGACCACTCAATAAGAGTTTGTAAACGCTGAGGGATATGTTTGATACCGTTATAAAGGTTTATCTCGGAGTCCTCGAAGAAGAGTTCCAGATTATGTTACCAGAAGCTTAAATTTTAGTTTTATTATTTTATGGTTTTCACCATTTTATTATTTTATGACACTTTCTGCAATTCATATTTTAAGCTCTTCGTTATATTCTTACCTACAACAACAATTTTCATCAATCGAATGGCGTGAGGGTATACTATAGTTGAATGTCTTCGACTAACTCAATGTCATAAATTTATTTCCGGCTTTTTTGTGGTTTGGTTTCCATTTCAACCTTGCCTTCGGTTCGGTGACGGACCATGCGACTCCACCACAAATTGTGGTTTCGATGGATGAAGATGTTTCGCTAAATCCACGTTGACGGGGGTTGCAAACATAAAGTGGATCATCGAAGCAAGCTGTGGATCACACAGAAGCGCTTCACCCATTGACGGGTTTACTTTGATTGATTTTGCTGTATTTTACAGTTAATTAAATTTGCTGTGCGGAAATGCTGCCATGCGACAAATGTAAACAAAATTCCTGAAAATGCACTTTTCAATCATACTCGATCACATGTATAAAATATCGATCTTAGTCGGTAGCTTTAATGAACACAAAGCGCGTGCACGGGTCGTACTATGCATATCGTTATATAAATTGAGGAGGCGAAGGCAGCAAAAAACTCATGACACATGCAAATTTTTGCTTGATATCAGCACGTTGCTGGTGGCGGTCGATCGTCTGCTCGCTTGGTCATCGTCATCGTAGCGCTCGTATTCAACACAAAACCAGTCACCATGTGCTCTAACGATCGCTTCGCTATTTACTACTGTTGTTATTAGATCAAGAATCCAGAGAGTGCAACAGACCGCCGAAGAATGCGTGTTTACAGCGCATGTTTATCTGGAATTACTGCGATATCAGCCAATCAGTGATGTAGTGCAAACAGATAGGTCACATAGAACAGCTGGAATATGTGAAACATGATCTTTGTTCAATATACAAAATTTATTCGGAATTGTTAAATCTAGTGCCTACCAAGCTGTTTGAATTGTGACACAAATTGAATCAATCGCGTTGATATATGTGATCCATTATCATGGAGAAAGAAAAGGAAAAGTTGAAAGCCCATCGAAAACGATCGTCGGATTGCAAACGGGAGAATCTCCCGACCCCTCCACCCGATCCGACATTGGGGTTGTGTTCGGGTGCTTCCATGCCGACGCCTACCGGTGCCGATAGTTCGATGGATTTATCCGCCGATAACAGCTTGGAAACGGATCCATTCAAAAGACTTTTCACGTACAACGAGCGCGAAAGTCTGTTTTTGAAGCTTTTATGTGATAGTGATACCAGTTCTAGCATAAACAGGATACTGCATTCTCCGGTGGGAAGTGTTGGGGAAGGGGAATCCAGTGCGGGAACTCCGGCACCGCTGCCAACACTTAAGATCGAAGGTTCCGAAGCAGCGTTCGATTCGCCCAACGAATTCCTCATGCTGCTCAACCGGACGGGACCTTCGGTTGCGGCGGCTCTGTCTACTAAGGGTGCCCTCGATCAACTAGACCGGTTACATGATCTCATCAAGCAGTTACTGACGCTTCAGGAGCAGAACATGCGGATGCACTGGCAATTGAAGAACGTGGAGATGATTCGCAAACTGAAGCTGATGCAAAATTCGGTAGGAGTTGCGTGATGTTGGGACTATATTTTATTTTAACTATCTATGGTTTCAGATTAATAAAGATCCGGAGGCATATTTGGTTAGCACCCAAGACGATAATTCCGACAATGATTTGCTGGACAGTGAAATCGAACATAACTTGGCATTATTGGAAACCATACTCGCAGCTGGGAATAGTGCCAGTAGCAAACGAAGCGGTTCAAAAAGGTGAGTTGAAAACAGTACATGGTAAATTAAGCACTTAAAAACAATGTTGAAAAACAACATCTGTTTTGCGACCTGCCAAAATCTGCATAAACATTCTAAATTGCTAGATTCCCATACAAATATTGAGACTTTTCAATTTTTCAAGTTTTTTTTTTACATAAACTGTTAGGACCTTTACATTTTTTGTACAATATAATTGATAATTTTAGAATTATAAATTTCCTCGGCTTCCTTTGGCTCCTTCTTGGTTCCATGAATTATGAATGCTAAAGTGGTTACTTGACATAGAAACATTGCACTTAATAACCATAACTATGATGGTGTATAATGTCCACCAAGCTTCAAGGCGGCAATGTCGCTTCTCCTTTTTGTTACTAAATTGCTCAATTTACATAAAAAAGCAGTACGTTCCTGATATCTACCATAGTGGAACTATGTTGTTTTCGTACTCAATAGCTTAGTTTAAAACATCTCTCATCTAGTAACTAATCAATGTTTATCTTTTATCTCCAGGGAACGCAGCAAATCCGTCATCAACGATGAGATCTCCGGGTTCTACCAGAGCATGAGCATGAACAGCAGCAAGGAGAGTGGTCGCAACTACCCTCTCCGACGCCAGAGTGCCATATCCGACTTCAAGCCAAAGGTGTCCAAGTGGACCAAAGTGAAGGCTGCCTTCAAGTGGGAGAAGACCAGTGCACTGCCCGCGGCCAGCGAGATCAAAGCTTCCGAAGCGATGATGATTCCTGTGAACAACGAAGTTGCGCGGTAAGATGATGATACCTACCATAAATGAGCACAGATTCCACACCAAGGAGTGGAAAAAAAATTCAAATAATACGAACTTTCTAAAATAATTTTCAATTTATAACTTATTTTACTTTATTCAATTACAGTTACCTCCGAGTGCCGTCGGTGCCTTGCGTGGGTAGTTCCGGCGATTCGGTATTCAGCTCCTCTTCGGGTATTGTCGTTAGCGGAGGGTCTGGACCGGGAACACCGGGGGATGACAACAGTTTGGCCAGTTCCACCGAAGATCTCACCGATATGGTCGACGATAGTCGGGGTGCACAAAGTGAGTAGTCCTTTTTATTTTAAAGAAAATCGTCTACAAAGGATTCGAATGATTCAATGTTGGGCTCGGGAAAATTGTTTGCAATCTGGAATGTTTCGTTGTCCGTTCGGATGAATTGAAATGGTCGTAAATCATATTCCCAGTAATTCCACACCGCGCGAAAAGCCGTAAAAGTGTTTGTTATTTCAGCATCGCTGCAGTGCGCTTTCCTTCCAATAAACAGCGGTTGTTTGTTCATAGGCAAATGGTCACAATTATGATTGGCTTAAGGATAACTTTCGCTGACTTCCAGCCAGGACAAGGTGAACTAACTAAGCCTAAAGGCACTGACTGATAATCAATGGATGGTGGCCAAGGGCTCCAGTTCCTGAATTCTAGTTCAAGCTGTTATAGAATCTATGTTTTGGATGATTTTATGTAAATCTGCAGATCGGGGCAAAATGGCTCAACATATACAATCTGTGATCGTTTTTACTTCATTTTTAGCGAATATTTATTTTAAAATCAAAAATATTATTGCAGCAACATTTCTTGAATTCAGTATAAATGGCCACAAGAAGGGCCCAATCGACCAATCATACTGAAATTCAAGAAATTTGTTAGCTTTTTCGTTACAGCTTCAATAATATTTATAAACTTTTAGTGAAATATTTACTAAACATGTAGTTAAAACGATAATTATGACAGATTGTTGTGTTGATATTATGATATTATGGTTCATAACGTTAAGAAAAGCAACAAATTGCTGGCGTGGCTTCGGGCCCCCACAAATCTTATGTACCAAAACGAACCTTTTTTGTACATTTTGAAGCCCCCACACACTGTCGGCCCCTGTCCCCTTCCGGCTAAATCCGGCCCTGTGTACCGCTCATACAAAAATCTACTCCTCTGGCTCCACTTATTTTTAATCGCAACGAAAAATAAGCGCCAGATAGTATAAGAAAAACTTACCTCCGGTAAAAAATCTACTTTGATATTTTTGAAAACTTTGCCGCCTCGTTCAGGAAGTTGGCGGTGAATGCTTTGAATGCACGTACTATTCGTACTGCGGATAAATTTTAAACATCTATGAGAGTCTTGGAAAATGATCACGGAAGTTGTCATTTTGTTGTAAGGCACAATACTGAGATTTTCATTTTAATTGGGAGTAGTCACGCGATATTTACATTTAACTCTCTCCCGTTCTCATGGAAAACATAAACAATGAAATTTTTTTTGCAAATTTTCACGGATTTTTGCTTTATGAAAGCGCTTTACAGTATTTTAAAAAGGTGTCTCTGCTCCTTCTTCTTCTTATTGGCATTACATCCTCACACTGGGACAGAGCCGCCTCGCAGCTTAGTGTTCATTAAGCACATCCACAGTTATTAACTGCGAGGTTTCTAAGCCAAGTTACCATTTTTGCATTCGTATATCATGAGGCTAACATGATAATACTTTTATGCCCAGGGAAATCGAGACAATTTCCAATCCGAAAATCTCTGCTCCTATTTTTAATTTATTCAGACTAAGGCCGAAGTGGCCTGTGCGGTATAGAAGAGTCTTCTCCATTCGACTCAGTCCATGGCTAGTAGCCATTGGCTACACGTCGCCAACCACGCAGTCTACGGAGGGTCCGCAAGTCATCCCCCACCTGATAGATCTACCTTCCCCGCTGCGCACCCCGCCCTCCTGTGCCCGTCGGATCGTTGTCGAGAACCATTTTCACCGGGTTACTGTCCGACATTCTGGCTACGTGCCCGGCCCACCGCAGCCGTCCGATTTTTGGGGTGTGAACGAAGGATGGTTCTCCCAACAGCTAATGCAACTCGTGGTTCATTCGCCTCCTCCACGTACCGTCCGCCATTTGCACCCCATGCCACGCAGCACCTTCTTTTCGAAAACTCCAAGTGCGCATTGGTCCTCTACGAGTATCGTACAGGTCTCGTGTCCGCAGAGGACTACCGGTCTAATGAGTGTTTTGTAGATTGTCAGTTTGGTACGGTGGCGAACTCAACTCGATCGGAGCGTCTTGCGGAGTCCAAAGTATGTACGAATTTTTCTGCTGGTGTCATTTTCGGCCGTCACAGGTGAGCCCAAGTACACAAATTCTTCTACCACCTCGATTTCGTCACCACCGATGTAAACTCGCGGTGGGTGTCTCACATTGTCTTCTCTTGAACCTCTTCCTATCATGTACTTCGTCTTCGATGTGTTGATGACTAGTCCGATCCTCTTAGCTTCCCTCTTCAGTCTGATGTAGGCTTCCTCCATCTTCTCAAAGTTACGTGCCATAATATCTATGTCGTCAGCGAAGCCAAATAGCTGGACGGACTTATTGAAAATTGTACCACTCGTGTTAATCCCTGCTCTTCGTATTACCCCTTCCAAAGCGATGTTGAATAGCAGACACGAAAGACCATCACCTTGCCGTAACCCTCTGCGGGTTTCGAAGGGACTCGAGAATGCCCCTGAAACTCGACCTACGCACATCATTCGATCCAACGTCGTTTTGATCAACCGTGTCAGTTTATCCGGAAAACCGTCTCTGCTCCTATAATGTTATTATTATCACTTCTAACGCGGAAATCAGGAACAATATAATCACTTTGAAAAATGGTGTTTGGATAATGAAACTACCACATTTGATGATGCAATTACCACATTATTACCGTGTGAAATCATTCAAGCGATACTCTAGAACCATCCCAGTGATTATCTTGCTTGGGGCAGTGGACAGATATAACCATAATCGGACACTTACAAGTCTAAAATCTTAAATATAGATATTCAGAAAGTTGGCACTCTCGTAGTTTTTTTGACCAAGCATTCCAATTAAGGATCTTCAGACTGTCCTCGGAAAACATTTGATGGGACAGTCTACGCAAGATTCATGCTAGATAGAAGCCTTTTAGTGGATAACGATACATTCGGATACGATCACTTATCACTTCGGATACGATATTATCAGCTCATACTACTGTGTGCCATTAACAGAGCATTTATCTTTTTGAACTTGCCATGCAAAATTTTGTTGCTTCGCTCGAGGGGTAACTTCATCAGCGAGCACATGCAGGGTCTCGTTAAACTAAATTACTAGTCTAGTCTAGTCTAGTCTACACATACACAGCCAGTTCGTGAAAGAATCCTGGAAAGTGATAGACTCGACTATATCTATCACTTTTCTTGTCATTATTTATGTTTGAAGCACATCATAAATGTAGTTCAAACATAAAAGTGGCCAAGCCTACTGTGCAGTGTTGTTTAATATAAATGTGAAAATCAATTATCGTTAGGATTGACTCAGCTAAGATGATTATTAGGCACTTCTTGGGTGTCCAAGGTCTTGGGATGGGACACAGTTTTAGTCTAGTGCCCTGGCTTATACACTGATGGGCAAAAGTATTCGTATGTATTCATATAGATTACTATAAAAACATGAAAAAGCACAAAGACAGGAACATCCGAAGAACAGTGCATAATGCACACCTGGGGCAAAATGGCCTCACTCATAAAATCTCTCATATAATCTGTTGTAGGTCATGCATGAACAAATATTCCTTTTACAAGTTATATTTAGTTATACATTATTAAGCTCTATTGGAAAATTGAGCAAAATCCCTTCATATTCACTAACATTTAAGGATTTGCGATTCTTCCTTCTCACCCGTAAGATTGAAGCTCAATCCATTAAGAAAAACAAACAACCATGCGTTCACAATTATTCCATAATCCATAATCGGTAAGTACTAAAATGTGTAGTGGAGCCACGTTGAAGAGAACCTCGAGAGCAGCCGTAGGAGTTGAAGAGAACGCACTAGTCATTGCCATTAGGCACATCCTTTAAAGATGGCCTAATTTAGACTGAATTGTCCTCACTTCACCCTTTTGCCACCACACAAGACATCCATAAGCCAAAATTGGAAAGGCCATATTGGCGACACCAACTTTCAACTGCCTGAGAAGTGTTTTGCTTTAGGTCGAATAAAGTAGTAATACGCCATTATTGAGTAATCTCAATATATCTGCAACGAGGTTCCACAAAAGTGGAGATATACTCCTCCTTGTAGGGATCCGCAGACACTTTATTTCCTAATCGCTGCTTGGCATAATGTCGAGTAGAGATGTCGGTTTTTAAGTATCTGGTTAATCCATTTATTAGGTTCAAACGAAACATGCCCTCCTTTTGACATCCCGCCAGGATATGGGAATATACCCAGTAGCAAAACTGAATACTAAAAGTTTTTCAAAACATGTTTGTTATACTCAAAACCCATCTGAAGAAGAACGGGATAGATTCCGTCTTCCCCTGGAGATTTGTAAGGAGCTAAACTGTTAAGTGCCCATTGAATCGATTCAGTAGTTATGATTCTGCGAGCTTGAGCCCAAGACCCATAACTACATGAAAAGACATCAGGAACATCCGAAGCTGCTATATCGACACATCCAGGGAAGTGTGTCTCATCAGAAGAAGTGTAGCCGCCATTTGGCTTGCATATTTCGCCAATTTGAAAATCCTTGGATCTCGCAAGAATTTTATTTAACCTACATGCTTCACTCAAATTGGAAACATTTGCACAAATATTATTCCAACCAACTGAACAATGCAGATCGAAGAGCCTTCTTGTAGACTTTCCGACCCGATTTGAAAGAACCCGTCCCTGCTGAATGGGGTCTGTTCCAACTCCTTCTGCACTGCTTCCTGAGTTTAGCCAATTCGGAATTGCACCATAGGGTTCCTCCTCCTCCTCCCATAGCCTCCTTTTAAGAGACCTCCTTTCTTGGAGGCTTGGACGCCTCTTTCAAGTGGCACGGAACCAACTTTTTGGGATGCCTCCTTTCAAATGGCTTGGAACCCTTCTTTCAAGAGAGTCATAAGCCTCCTTTCAAGTGGTTCGAAAGCCTCCTTCCAAGTGGCTCAGAAACTTCCTTTTATAAAATGGCCTAAAGCCTCCTTTCAAGAGGCCCGGAAGCCTCCTTTCAAGAGGCCCGGAAGCCTCCTTTCAAGAGGACCGGAGGCCTCCTTCCATGAGCCCTGGAGACTCCTTTCAAGAGGCCCGGAAGACTCCTTTCAAGAGGCCCGGAAGCCTCCTTTCAAGAGGCCCGGAAGCCTCCTTTCAAGAGGCCCGGAAGCCTCCTTTCAAGAGGCCCGGAAGCCTCCTTTCAACAGTCATAAAATTCCTGTAGGAAGCTGTTAGCCTATTTCTACGCTTCTCAGAAGCCTCTTTCCAAGCAGCTCGAAAGCCTCCTTTCAAGTGGTTCGGAACCTTCCTTGTAGGAAGCTTGATGTATAAACTAAATTTGTATTGGGAAGTTTCACGGAATAATGAAAATTTGAGCCAACTTCATGGAGAGCCATATATCTCGTTAGTTTTAAGGTCTATTTTTCACATCTGTTATAAGTTACGCTTATTTTCATGCTTGAGCTTGAGCTTGAGCTTATTTTCATTCACAGAAAAAATATGGGGTACCTCAATTAATGCAAAAGCTCCAAGGGGTACCTCTCAAAAAAAAAAAGGTTGAGAACCGCTGTTCTAAGGGAATCGGACACTAACTAATATCACAAGAAATTTTTCCGAATTTCCACGGAAATGCTTTTGAATTGAGACGGGAAATTGTGTCATGTATTTTTTCTAAATTTCCGTGTGTGTGTGTGTGTGTCATCCTCTATCCCTCACCCAGCTGGGTGTTGGTCAAGTAGTACTACGAATAATTTGAACAGATCTCATGCTCCGTAATGGTACCCTTTTTGTTACAAAGACTAGTACTACAAAAAGGATTCACTTCTGAAGTCAGAAAGGTTTCTTCAGAAAGTGTAGGGAATGGGATGTACTAGTTGTTCGTAACAGATACAGCAAAACTTCACAAGGACGCCCTTATTCGTACTAACTACTCAGGGAGTAGAAGGTCGAGAAGAGCCATCATTGCTAACTAAAGCGTGAATAAAATACCTGGGACTCCCACAATATCCGCGGCAATAGCAGCAAACGATGCCGTGTACGTATTTAGTGGTATATTTGAGAATTTAAGTTTATTCAAATTAAGTCAAAAGTAATTAATTGGAACGTGCTCACCGGTTTAGCACCTCCACTATATCCAAGAAGATTTATGCGTTTCACACTTCTTATTTTACTTTGTTTCCACCGGAATTGGGGCCGCAATGTTCAACTGTAGCCGAATCAGCGACTGCGAAGATGCTTGTAAGTTCCGTAGGTGTGGAAGATCCGATGGCTGTTAATTTGAAAGGCCAGACAGTGGTTGCGAAAATCCCAATGTGACCACATCGAGTCTATCAATTATTTCGCTCTTTGGTAAAAAATCACCACCTTGAATAACGCTCTCTACAAGTGAATAAAAATTGAGTTTATCAGTGATTTTGAATAATTTACAAACGATCATGTTACACTTTTTTGGCAGTAAAAGCAAAATTGAAAATAGAGCTTGGTACCAGTCACGATTATGGAGTTCAACATGGAATGTTTATGCGACTTCATTGCTATTAGAGTTTAATTATACGATGCATTCAACGAAATCAGATTAAAGCATATTAGATTTATAGGAAAATCAATTTATCGAAGAAATCACGTCGTTTTCTCAAACCTGTATTATTGATGCACAAATAAAATACAAACGACAAAATGGTACGATATCTGGCCATTTGTTCTAAAAACGGGTAACTGTTGATAACTGTTGCAGAAAATCTTATCGATACTTCTTCTGAATATACAACAGACAAAAAAGGGGGGATGTATACCGCAAATATAACTGTTGCATATTGGAATGGATTTCATATCAATGTGGGAGAGGTAGCCTGGCGGATGCAGAATGAGTGATAACAGAACTTTACTAATAATTCAAATTCCTTAAAGTTAGAGAGTATGTTGGTAGTTTGAAATAACGATTGGAAACATCTCACGAAATTCTGGATCTGGCGTTGTAGACACTGTTGCTTTAACACATCGTTTGGTTGTTTCGTTTCGGAACACAAGCTGCGGGGCCCCAACTTTGTGTCGCTTGTCAGCAATAGCAGTCCGAGATATGATGTCCAGTCCATGCTCAGTGTCTTCTGATTGAAATTTCATATAACCTTTTTGGCACTTCATTAAGAACATTTTCTGTTAGTCATCTAAAGTGTTGTATTCTAAAAGGCGGGTTATTGCTGAAAAAATCACTCATGTAATTTTTTTTTTTTTTTTTTCTAAATTTCCGCATATATTTTAATGAATTTCCATATAAAAATTCTTCTGAATTTCCGCGGAATAATCTTCTAAAAATTCACGAGAATTCTCCTGAATTTTCACTGAAAACTTTTCCGAATTGTGACATGAAAATCTTCCAAAAATCAATGATAAATTCTTCCAAAATTCAAAGGATAATAGTTTTCGAATTTATTTGCGGGAAATTCTTTGCAGATTCAAAATATTTTAAAAAACTTGATTATATCTAAACAATTCAATCACGAAAATTATTGCAATTTCATTGAGATCATTTCCTGTGAATGATTTTCACCAACGCCGAAACAACTGTGCAGTCTTCATTTTCCTGCCGACGATCCGGTGATATTTTCGTTGGAAAAATGAATTACGGATGCCCGGTTGGAATTCCCGAGCACGTATCAAAAGAAATGTTCCAACTTTCCAAACAATGAGATTCCAGTGGAGGCACTTAAAATAGCAATCTCGATCTTCGAGGCAAATCGCTCCCGCTTTCTGGCAGATATCTAATAATATAGGGCGTGCTGTTTTTGAGCAATTGCAAGCAGAGGTCCCGGGGCAGGTTGATAAATAAACAAACGATTCCGAGTTTTTCGCTTTTCGGCGGCTTGTGTCGATTGTTGAAGTACGTTCCGGGCATGTTTATGTATGTAGGTAATGCTGAGTTCATGAGAAGTTTAAGAGTTATTGTTTTGCAGCCCAGCAATTTCATATTTTTGGGATTTTGTTGAAAATATTTATCAATCAGGGCTTTGGAATCCCGATTCTCCCAAAAGAACTGCGAATATTAGGGACATGATGTAATGATATTGAATTGCATTTAAACTATTATTTTAAGTCTATCTGAACTTGTAATTTAAAATGACGTTTTTAGTGTCAAGCACATGCGTACACAGCGAAAAGTTTTGAAAAATTCAACGACATTTAAAATTATTGCCAATCCCAATAAACGAATTAACATTCGATATTCAAATTTGACTGAATTTTACAAGCAAGCACTGATTAGATTTATTTATGTTTAGAACAACAGTGACATCGATTAAATGTTGCGTTTATTTGCATGCTCCAAATACGTGCATGAAAATATAATGAAAAATCGGCCTTAATCTCAGAAGAATTTGTTGCTCAAATTTCCCACCGCTAACCTTTATACAGGACATCATCGTGACGCCAGTGAAAAGGTCTCCATCAACGTCATCAGCTCACGTAGCAACGGTCGGCATCGTAAAAAATGCGGAACGGATTTCAACAAGTAGGCGATTCTTGTTCACCGGATGACACGCGCTGGTTTTGTCTACCTTAACAAATTTTACCACGAAAAATACTAGCCTACTTAGAAAACACTCGTCCACAGTTTATCCGATAGGACGATTCTTATTTATGCACAATTGCACACTGCTGACGTACGCATATCATATGCAGTTAGGCATAGTTTCGATGCTGCTTCTCTGAATCTTTTCTCTTCCCTATTTTCTTTGCGCATTTTATGTTCAATCCTCGGTTTTTGACACGGCTCTACCCATCAGCTTGGCGGAGGGGTATGTGACCGAATCAGATGCGCTGCGTCTTGCACTTTGCACTCAGACGGGGTGCTATTTTTAATCATGCCTAGACTCTGATAGAGAGAGAGATTTACCACGATGCACAATAGGGCGGCAGCATAAAAAGCAGTGGCCAAAATTGTCGAGTGTAGATTTTGGATTAGGTAGATAAAAATGCCGACCACATAGCTTTTGAACTTAATGATCAGAATCAAACACTTTTTTTTTAATATTTTATAAATTGTATTTTTTTTGTTTCAATTTTGCATAAATTGAAAACATCTTTTTTTAAATATTTTATAAATTGTTTTCTTTTTTACAATTTTGCGCAATTGAACTTCAGGTCTTTGCGGTAGAGCTCCGTATCTTTAAGACCATCAAACCAAATATAATATATTACTTTAAAATCTTTGATCAAACTGTTATAACTGTATCTGACACTATTTTTAAACTTTCGTTTTGTGAAGCTGAATATTAAATTCGTAGCCGTGCGATAAGCAAGTTTCGTTATCTAGGCCCAGTTAGCCAGTACATCCTCAGGTTGAAATGTGGAACGACTCATTATCTGCTCAAAGAAATGGCCATTTATCTTCCATTCTTGTCCTATTGTGCGAGGTTAGGAGATATGGAACCGGAGCAAGTCAGTCACCGATGTGCTGTCGTTGGCCAACCCATGTATGCAACCGCACCAAAAGTGGAAGAGTTCGCACATTTTTCACACTCGCATATTTTATACAGTATCGCACCCCAGATGTTATGCATTTCTGATACCTTCAATCGAAATGCAATGTGAAACCATTTATGTATGAAAAACAAAGAAATTGATTACAGTGCGATAGAATTTAATTTCCTCGGCTACAGTTGAAATCCTCGCAAAAGGACCTAAGTCGCAATTGTAAATATTTTTTGAACATTTTTTCATTATTAGGATTTCCAAATGCAAACAGTTATTTGGTTCTGATAAACCTTGGGTCTCCAGTAGCCTTGCGAGCAAAGGCGTAGGATTGCCAATCCGGAGATGGTGAGTTCGATTCTCGGTCCGGTCTAGGATGTTTTCGGGTTGGAAATTTCCTCGACACCCTGAGCATTAGGGTGGTTCAAAAATCGATTTTGCTCCACAATGCTCATCTGATTCTGTATCATAAATAATAGATAAAAATATTTTTTTTATTTTTATAAAAACATTTATTTTTTTTATACTGATTATGGCGCATCCTCATTGAGTGTAGGTTAAAAGAAAACCTACATAGCTAAAAGGAATACTCAAGAGCTTTCACTTAACGAAAACCGCATCTTAATTAATTGCTCCAATAATTAGTTTAGTAATCAGTTTTTATGATACAGGATCAGATGAGCGTTGTGGAGCAAAATCGATTTTTTGAACCACCCTACTGGGCATAGTGTATCCATGTTCTTGCCACACAAGATACATACTCATGCAATGGCGGGCAGAGAAAAGCTTTCAATTAATGACTGAGGAAATGCTAATAGAATAAAAAGTTGAAAAGCAGGCCAAATTCCAGTTGGAATGTAGAGCCATAGAAGACGAAGAAGAAACCTTGTGACAAAATAGTTTTCGTTTTCAGAACTCTGCTAAGAAATCCAAATGAAACACTTGCGAGGCTTTGTAATAATCAAAAGAGAAATTTCTGTTCGCGTCCTGTTGCCGTTTTTGGACATACGACGTCGTCAAAAATCATGCTCAATCTATCAAGCATTGCAATTTAGAAGCTGTCACTACCATCCTTCAACATCCGAAAGCAATATAACTATTCGTAAGGTAGTGACATATCTATAGATGGACGTTTCCGGCTGCACTAATTGGCGCAAATGTGATTGAAGGTGGTCGGATGATCGGCCGGTAGGCGCCAGGTAGATTGTTTGTGCTCTCGTCTCGCTATTTTGCATTTCACCGTGCAGGATCCAGCATCAGTGTGGTTTGGCGGCACCGTCCGGCAGCCGAGCAGATGAGGCGACTCAGGCGATGAATGTCTGGAAAATTTTACCCAACCTCATAATGACGGGGGATTACAAAGGTGAAATTCACAAAGAATATCTGATGGGGGCTTCATGTGTTTACAAAACAATATCGCGTCTTATAAACTACGCAGGTTCGACCTCGCACGTTTATGAAAATCGATGGGTGGGTTAAATTGGATACATCGAAAAATTTCTTTCCATTTTATTTTGTAAAATTCAACAACAATTCCCTCTCATATTTTTTTTCTGTTGAAATTTTAACTCATCTCTAATACTTATTAAGGATATCAAGCTTCGCAGCTGGTGCTAGCGAAACCATGTCAGGAATTTTGCATAGCCTACTGTGTGATGACAAATGGCGCACGAATTCGTTCCAATTTAACGGTACTTGAGAGGCAAACTCCTCACGCCTACCCTCGCTTCAATGTACACTACAAGTGCTCTTCTCATAAGAGTTTCCCTTTCCCCATTTGTTTCGGTGAGAGTGGTATAAATTGACAATCCGTCAGTTGTCAAAAAAACGTAAATTAAATCAATTGAAAAAGTTCATAGTATTTACTATTTAAAATAATGATTTAATTAGGGGAAATTACGGCTTCGGCAGGTTTTGTAGATCTGGTTGACTGCTTCGATGCTTTTACTTTGACATCCTTGCACTGAAGGAATATGTTATTTTTGTTTCTATTCAATAATCAGATGGCTATTCACTACATTATTGTCAGGGGGTTTTCTATAACCAATTATGCTTAAATTTGGCCTAAACATTCTTTGCATATCAAAGAATAATGTGGCCAAATTTCATAAAATTTGGTCAACAAAAACCCCCTGACAATAATAGAACAAAACCTGCCAAAGCCGTAAATTCCCCTACTCAGAAACTTTTTGATTGTTGATAGGCTTCTATAACCAATTCAGATTTCATTTTGCGAAGCAGGATGCTCAACAAATACTGGAAATTGTTTATCTTTTAAGAAATATAATATGTAGTAAACTAATTTTTGTTTTTTTTAGTTAGTTTCAAAGAGCAATCTTTGACGAAAAAATCAAACGATGCATATTGTACCACCTTCTTCTATCTCAAATTTTCCCGCGCGAGTATCTTGTGCCGGACTCGTTCCCCATTTCCTACCGAGCATCTTCAGTTGGCTACAGGAATACACACCTCCTCCTCAACTGTGTGTGAAAATATGTTATGACATAATCGCTTTATTTTTAAACCAACTTCGTTTTCGTTGCGCTCACTTTCGCACACTTCACCCCCGGGGCCATGCCACTAGTTGTGGAAGACGGCAGAACAGACTACGGGTTTTCCGAGGTTTTCCTTTGATTGTAGTTAGGTTTGAAGCCATTTGGTGTGTCACATTGATCATACTGTAATGATCATAGCATTTGTGTTTGGAAATAAATAGCAGTTGATTGTGCGTCTAACTGTCTCATATAAATGCAGGTTCAACCTTCCCAAAATACAAAACATAGAATTAATGAATCAACTCTCGCTTAACTTTTCAAAAGGACCTAAGCAACATTTTTTTCATGAATTAATTTGAGTATTGCAATCAAAAGCTTTCATGTTGTTCCGTTGATTGCGCTATTCAAATTATTTCATGAAAAAAGTAATTAGGACCCTTTGAAAAGTTGAGCGAGAACTCGAAAGTTTTTTGAGAATTTTAAGCAGAAATCATAAGGGCCATAAAATTTGGTTAAATTTTGATTGCATCTTGAATCGCGGTTCAGTGAAGAATGAGAATTTTCAAAACTGATCAATTCGTACTGGACTAAACATCAAGTTTAGTTTTGGATAGCAAAGCCGCGTTCCATTTTTTTCAAAAAAAAATCACTATCGATCATAAGGAACCACAAACGTCGATTAATTTTTGATTGTAGGTTGAAGTGCTATCCGATAAAAAAAAGAATTTTCGAAGCCGGCAAATGCCTTCTGGACTAAACATCTCCAGGACGCTGTACAAACATTGGTTTTGGTTTGCAAGGCTTTGTTCCAACGCGTCTTTATAATACAAACCCAAAGTTCATATGAAGTCCTGGGAATGGTCAGCTTGGAAGTTTCTAATTAATTACTTTACTAGATTGTGCTTCTAGATGCAACAAAAAATTAACCAAAGTTTGGGGTCACTAATGATCGAAGTCGAAGCATGTACGAGACACTGAAGACTGCCTTTCTTTTTTGTTCGGGTTTATTTGCGCGTTTTTTTGCCGGATTCAGAGATTTACATCGATTTTAGTGTACTTTACTTGCAATATTTTAGAATTGCCAACAATCCTACAGCACTCGGTTATATTCTCGATAAATGTTGTCGAATGTGTTGCCGATTTTGTTAATATTAAATAATTTTTGATATTGTCATCGTTACCAAAATTTTCCCGGTGAAAATTTAAACATCGTCGGCTATTCAATTTATTCTTGTGAATCCAATGGATTTTTAAATCTTATTCAAAACTGTTTTTCAGAAATGTCGATTAATGTCAATATTTTCGACTTAATTAAGAATTAGAATTTCCCATTAAAAAATAAGATACTGTCAATGGTAAAATTATTGTAGAAGCAATTGATAAATATAACAATTCCATAAACATTAGATTTTTTATTTACAAAAATCAAAAAGCAATTTCAAACATAAAAATTGTTCTTATTTAGCAAAAAAGAACCACATTAAATTTTTTGTTCATTAGAATTTGAATACAAAAAAATAAAAAAATATTTTATTGTTTTTGCCTTTCTCGTACAACAAAGTTGTACCGAAAGGCTATGGGATTACTCCAAAAAACAACTTTTGATAGAAGGCCCGGAGACCCATAGTGTTGTATACCGATCGACTCAGTTCGGCGAATTGAAGTGATGTCTGTATGTCTGGATGTGTGTGTGTGTATGAGTGTACAAATGTGAGGAAATGGTTTGTAAATTTTTGCTAGTAATACGATTGAGCACCTGATTTCAAAATTTTGTTTAAATTGGAACTACGATCTGGTTTCTAAATTTTGATTAATCAAATTATATCAATGAACCTTGTTTCACTCATTGCGACTCGTGAGTTTAATCCTGCTAGTCTCTAGTCTACTCTAGTCTAATTCAAACTGATATTATTCGCATTATAATGTGATTTTATTAAATTTAAGCTTGCCTAGCCTCGTTCAATGTTATTATTTGACTACATTGGTTTTGGCCGAACTATTAACAGGAAGGATTGTTCAACTACGAATTGATTAACTGCCCAAATTAGAATACTTACCAAATTAATGATCTGACTGAAATAGTTGACTGGCCTAAAAACTCAAAGGTTTAGCTATACGAAATGGATGGTATTTGAGATCATAGTTTGTGTCTCTTTATTTACATTGAGCAAACTCCACGGATATGAACCGAATCAAGAAACCGAACAGCAGCTCCCAGTTGGTTGTACTTTGAGTCTCCAACCATGGAAAAGGGATTAACACGACTCATCAGCCGCATCGCCGCTAAAGCCACTCGCCTGGAGGACATCAGAATCCCAGAAAACACCACACCAAAAATGTCCGAAATAAAGAAAAAATAAGCAGAAATTAGCATTAGCATTAGCATTAAGCAATTCGCACAATTTCGTAGGTGGTACAATCCACGACTATTGTATGAGAGTAGCATCACTTTCATCGGTTAACCACAGATATTGATTTAGGACGAATCACTATCTCTTAGATGGAAGCAATGCACTCTCCAATAGTCGAGATCTGTCCTGGCCACGTCTTTCGATTGCTGAGGAAGGGGAAGGATGATTAGTTGGATACCTACTTAAGAAAGATGTAGAGAACTCTACGACCTCTCATATAGGTGCCACGGGAGGTTTTGGGATTTGTTAGTATGGAAGGTTATAACAGTAGAAATCGTTTTGCTATATAACGTGAAACACAGAAAGAACTAGGATAGAAATACAAAGTAGGAAAGGGAGGAGCCTGGAATTGAACCCACGACCTCCTGCCTATACGGCAGAAGCGGTAGCCGCTAGTTCACCGAGCTCGTCTAATAAAGAATAAATAAGAAGAAATATAACCAAATATATTTATTCGCATACGTCAACGTGTATGATTTTCTATCCAGTTTTCCGCGGGCGGTAATGGCCGCCAGCTTGCCTGTGGGCTAGTCTTTGATTTGACGTTTGTGGAGGTCAACTGCACCCACCGTTCCGAGCATTTTGATCAATTTGGTAAATCAAAAGGCGTGAATCCCCCTCATCAGCACCTTCTTATTTATCACA
The DNA here is from genome assembly GCF_024139115.2 of Armigeres subalbatus. Classification (NCBI taxonomy): domain Eukaryota; kingdom Metazoa; phylum Arthropoda; class Insecta; order Diptera; family Culicidae; genus Armigeres; species Armigeres subalbatus. The sequence goes on along the minus strand of NC_085139.1, from coordinate 8,556,618 downwards.
TTGGTCAGAATGCTCGGAGCCGTGGATACAGTTGACCTCCATCATCCAAAACAAAAAGTTGTGACATTTTTTGCAATAAGCGTGTTGTATCAAATCTCGCATGGAAATCGCTCAGAGAATGTTATATTTGTTACGCCAGCTCAGGCATTGAAAAAAATCAGATCATGAGTAAAAATCGACTAAATTCATGCCAACTTGATGTTCTCCTGCGGTCTAATCGCTGATGCTTTCTAGATCGTTGAAATTTGGCGTTCGTTGATTCAATGTTTGAAGATCTTCATCGCTCACCAATGGAAGACAACTGAGCGAGGCAAATCACTTGGTAACCTAACAATGAGTGTTGTTACCACACGCTGTTAGAAAAATCTTTTCAAACATTAGGAAAATTAAGTTCGCTATGAGAATGGAACTCGGATACACTGCATGGGGGGCTTCGATACTTTATCTCCTCCATCCCAGCAACTTGATAGAAGAGTGAATGAAGCAGAACACCTGATGTGTTTTGGTTTTATTCTAGTAGAGCAAGCGTAATAGAAATGCTCCAGTCGTAGCTTCCCTGGATACCATACCAAGTTTGGTTTGGCGAACCCTGTTGCTCGTTGTTTACGCAGCATTGCTGCAGCAACAATCGCTCATCATCGTTGTTTGGTATCCATCTGAGCAAGGCTGTTCGCTCACTGGCATTGGATGCTATGATTGAATTAGATCAATGCTCGTCCGCTTCACTCACGCTTTCAATGCCTGCGCCAGCTCATTGCATGGAATCGGTTTATTTGGTTTCGATCAATACATCTAAAGTCTCTCGATAACTCCTTCAGCAACAAATATAAGTACCATGTACAACAGTATACCTTGACTCACACAATCTTCCCGACTCCGTTCAACTTGATGGCGGACAAGGACGCAGATAAGCATAGTGCCAATTCTACCAACATCATCCTTTGCTATCTCTATTACCCTTCTACTTGTGATTGTAGGGAAGCAGGGACTATGTCCAAGAGCTCGACGATCCCTCCCCAGGCCATCTGCGAGTTGTGGTGCCTGTCTAGGATGTGGTGGGGTTTGACAGTGGGCTCTGTTAAACTTCTATAAAAAGCTACATGTATCCGCAAGTAGGCTCCGCCAAAGCGACCGTGTGCCGCTCAAAGCGCACAAGCCCAAGTCCTGGTGTTAGGTGGGACGCTAAACAGCCCTGACACGACGGCCCTCCGACGAGACAGGAGGTTTGCGCTGGCCCAAAACACCGCCTTTGAAAACAACCATTACGAACGGCATAGAAGATAATACGAGTTGATATAATCGGCAACGACCTAGGCGACGAATAAAGAATCACGATTGGAAGCTTGGAACATGGAACTGCAAGTCGCTAGGCTTCGCAGGTTGCGACAGGATAATCTACGATGAATTACATCTCCGCAACTTCGACGTCGTAGCGCTGCAGGAAATCTGCTAGACAGGACAGAAAGTGTGGAAAAGTGGGCATCGAGCAGCTACCTTCTACCAAAGCTGTGGGACCACCAACGAGCTTGGAACCGGCTTCAAAGTGCTGGGAAAGATGCGCCAACACGTGATTGGGTGGCAGCCAATCAACGACAGGATGTGCAAGCTTAGGATTAAAGGCCGATTCCTCAACTGTAGCTTCATCAATGTGCTCAGCCCACACGAAGGGAGACCCGACGACGAGAAAGAAGCGTTCTATGCACAACTGGAGCAGACATACGATGGATGCCCGCTGCGGGACGTCAAAATCGTCATCGGTGACATGAACGCTCAGATAGGAAGGGAGGAAATGTATAGACCGGTCATCGGACCGGATAGTCTGCATACCGTATCGAATGACAACGGCTAACGATGCATAAACTTTGCAGCCTCCCGTGGAATGGTAGTCCGAAGCACTTTTTTCCCCCGCAAGATTATCCACAAGGCCACATGGAAATCACCTAATCAAGTTACGGAAAACCAAATCGACTACTTTCTAATCGACGGTAAATTCTTCTCCGGCATCACGAACGTACGCACTTACCGCAGTGCGAATATTGAATCCAATCACTACCTCGTTGTAGTATGTCTGCGGTCAAAACTCTCGACGGTGTACAACACGCGTCGGAGTCTTCCGCCGCGGCGAAACATTGGGCGGCTAAAAGACGGTAGACTAGTGGCACTTCCAACGGAAGAGCAGCTAGGCGCAGCGTCTCTTGAAGATGGCTAGAGAGATATTCGATCCGCCATTGGATGTACCGCAACCGCTGCACTAGGCACGGTGGCCCCGGATCAGAGAAACGACTGGTATGACGACGAATGTGAGGAGTTGGTTGAGGAGAAGAATGCTGCCGCAGGAGTGGGTGGAAGGTGTCGTGTGTCTCATCTACAAAAAGGTGATACAAAAAAGGTGATCTATAAAAAAGGTGATCACATTGCTGAACGCCGCCTACAAGGTACTGTCCCAAATTTTATGCCGCCGACTAACACCAATTGCAAGACAGTTCATGGGGCAGTACCAGGCGGGATTTATGGGTGGACGCACTACCACATACCAGGTGTTCGCCGTACGCCAGGTATTGCAGAAATGCCGCGAAAACAACGTGCCCACACATCATCTATTTATCGACTTCAAAGCCGCATATGATACAATCGATCGGGACCAGCTATGGCACATAATGCACGAAAATGGATTTCCAGAAAAACTGATACGGTTGATCAAGGCGACGATGGATCGTGTCTACTATTCACCATCGCTTTGGAGTGAATAATACGAAGGGCAGTGATTGACACGAGAGGTACGATTTTCACGAGTCCGTCCAATTATTTGGTTTCGCCGACTACATTGATATCATGGCACGTAACTTTGAGAGAATGTAGGAAGCCTGCATCAGACCAAAAAGCAAAGCCAAACGGATTTGATTAGTCATCAACACGTCAAAGACGAAGTACATGATAGGAAGAGGCTCAAGAGAGGTCAATGTAAGCCACCCACCATGATTTTCTATCGGTGGTGACGAAATCGAGATGGTTGAGGAATTCGTGTACTTGGGCTCACTGGTGACCGCCGATAACGAGCAGCAGAGAAATTCGAGGACGCATCATGGCAGGAAATCGTACGTACTTTGGACTCCGCAAAACGCTTCGATCGAATAGAGTTCGCCGCCGTACCAAACTGACTATCTACAAAACGCTTATTAGACCGGTAGCTCTCTACGGACACGAGACCTGGACGATGCTCGTGGAGGACCAACGCGTACTGGAAGTTTTCGAAAGGAAAGTGCTGCGTACGGTACGTGGAAGAGGCGAATGAACCACGAGTTGCTTCAGGGAGAACCATCCATCGTTCACACCGAGAAAATCGGAAGACTGCAGTGGGCCGGGCACGTAGCCAGAATGTTGGGCAGTAATCCGGTGAAAATGGTTCTCAACAACGATCCGACGGGAACAAGAAGGCTAGGTGCACAGCGGGCAAGGTGGATCGATCAGGTTGAGAACGATTTGCGGACCCTCCGCAAACTGCGTGGTTGGCGAAGTGCAGCCATGGACCGTGCTGAATGGAGAACTTTTATGTGCAGCACAGGCCACTCCGGCCTTAGTCTGATAATAAATAAATAAACAAAGCAGAACAAAATTCCGGTGATCTGCCGATCGTTCTGCTTACCCCACACTAAGCAGAACCATTAAACTAGTAAATTTAAAAATGAATTGTTATTCCTGCTGCAAAACATTATGATTCAGGAGCTGTCTCAGTGACCGGAAAATCGGCAAAAAATCAGACCATTCCATTTGATATGTTGAAGATATAATTTTACTTTAGGCTTTGTAGTCGGTTTGTTATTAAATGCCCCTAACTAATGAAACTGATTAATTTTTCATTGCTGAAATTCTTATTTTGTCGCCCTCTTGGCGGTGGCCAACCTAGCCAACCGTACGACATGGCGCTGCTTGTTCCTCATACCGATCTCACGTTATTTTGGCCACAAAAAACAAATCAGCAAATTCATAAGCTTTATCCCGAATAAGCAGATTTGCAATTCAGTTCAACAAGTCGAGTATTGACTATTGAGTAAAAATGATTCCCAGTTAGTCTACTGTCAGATTTTCTTTTTCTAGTATCTCCAATAGTTAACGGCAGAAGATAAACATAGTTCCGCAATTGATATGAATGGGAACGATGAATAACACATACAGAAAATGAAAAGAAATGAATTAGAAAGAAGTAGAAGTCATACACATCGCTGCAAAGTTAATCATCACGCGCGTCACCTGCTATCCCATCCACTATGAACACGTGCCGCCCAATCTCGGAAAATCCCCTCGAGACAGACGGGTGGGCATCATCATTTCGCCACATTTGCAGATTTCGATACAGTTTGGTCGTACATATTTTCGGTTAGGTGGCCATACTGCCATACTGACTCTGTGGAAGCATAGCGGACCACACTTGAGGCGCGCCATAATAAATCTGATTTATCTAAAATTAATTCTCACTCACTCGTCTCCTCTGTCCGCGATCACGCTCGAATAATGCCACCACAGTCGGAACTATGTAGATCAGTTCTGACGTAGGAAATCACCTCGCCGGATTTTGCCAAAACGTTTGCGGTGCGGTGTGATGCGGCCATTAGGTCATGCACCGCGACCGACCACCCAACGACCCGGTTCGATCCACCGCCCTTTATTGTTGCTTTTGCTGTACTAATTTAGTTTGCCGATAGGGTGCGAAGCATTATTTGACATTTTATCTGACATATTAAAGTATAAAAGCATGCTCATAATGTGAAAGGTACAAGCTATTCTTTATTTTGAAAATCAGTAGAACATTTTCGTACACATATTTGCAAAACCACAATTGGGGTACCAAAACAACTCGAATCAAATAATGAGCCGCACTCTAATCACTCCTCAATCTTGTGAGCGATCTGCGCTAAACTCGCACACCACTGGCCGACCGCTAAACGTGTGAAATATGTGTAAATAAACATTGGCTCGATTCGAATGTTTCAATAACAATAAAACTAATTGTTTTCAGCGTCTCCTGTGCGCTTTCACGCTAAGTGCACGTCACGCACCGCAAGCCGGGGAAAAGGGATTAGGTTGCGCAAATTTTCACTGCAGTACGAACAGTTCCGCATACGCCCATGCCAATCAAGTAGGCCCTGGCGCTGTCACAGCTAAAAAGTGCACCCTGGGTGTGTTCGAATCTGGGAGTTCTATGGTGGCTATACCTGTGTACATAACATTATTTTTGTAATTTTAGATTCAAAAATAGTTCAACGAGATATTTTTATCGGAACCAACGCAGAACAATTTCAAATTAAAATTGTAAATATAAAAAAGCGAGAAAAAAAGTGCGAACCACTTGATGATGGCTTGGTGATGACGCACGTTGCATAGCCGAAAAATTCCACTTTTGCTTTCTTTTTCTTGAACGTTCGCAATCACCGTACAGTGACCGAAAGTTGCGCAATATATCATTCTTGCCTTTGATCTACCGTGTCCAAGTATAGATCTAGCTCTGCTTGCAAACATGTATGCAGCTCCGACAGAATTTATGGTCTATTCCGGTCGAACAATAGTTGTCTTTAAGCGTTAATAAGTTAATAAGTCTTATTAACTTTTCGAATTATCTTTGATCTATTGTTTTCATCTAGGACAGCGGTTCTCAACCTGTACATGTACTTTCGCTTCGCTGGTCCTAGGGGGTACCTCGGATAAAAATGCGTAATGGCGGACGTAGTACAATTAGAATCGAAACTTATTAATAAAGTTTTGACAATTGTGTATTTTTCATTTCAAAACTTTGTCTTGTACATAATATGCATTATTTATTTTTATTTTTCAGACTAACGCCGTAGTGGTCTGTGCAGTGCATAAAAGTTTTCTCCATTCAGTTCAGTCCATGGCTGCATGTCGCTAACCACCTTGTCTTCTTGTTCCCGTAGGATCGTTGTCAAGAACCATTTTCACCAGATTACTACCCGTCATTCTGGCGACGTGCTCGGTCTACCGCAGTCTTCCGATATTTGCGTGATGAACGATGGATGGTTATCCCAACAGCTGATGCAACTCGTGGTTAATTCGCCTTCTCCACCATCTGCACCCCACCTAATGAGCGTTTTGTAGATAGTCAGTTTGGTAGGGCGGTGAAGTCTATTCGATCGGAGCGCATTGCTTCTTGGAAAGATTCACCTAGACAGCTCGTAGGCCTCCTTTCAAGATGTTCAGAAGCCTTCTCTCGAGAGGCTTGGAAGCATCCTTTCAAGATGCTTGAAAATTTCCTTTCAAGAGGCTTGGAAACCTCCTCTCAAGAGGCCTGCAAGGCTTCTTTCAAGAGGCTCGGAAGCCTCGCTTTGAAATACCCGGAATCCTATTTTCAATAGGCTCCTAGGCCCTTTTTAAGAAGGTCGGAAGCCTTCTTTCAAATAGCTCGGAAGACTCCTTTTCGTAAGGCTTGGATAACTACCTTCAATATGCCGGAAGCCTTGTTTTAAGATGCCCGGAAGTCTACTTTCAAGAGGCTCGGAAGTCGCCTTTTAAAAGAGTCGGAAGACTTCTTTCAAAAAGCTGGGATGGCTCCTTTCAAGAGGCTCGGAAGCCTCCTTTCGAGAGGCCTGGAAGCCTCGCTTTGAGAGACCCGCTTCAAAAAGCTCAGAAGCTCGCTTTGAAATACCCGGAATCCTATTTTCAATAGGCTCCTAGGCCCTTTTTAAGAAGTTCGGAAGCCTTCTTTCAAATAGCTCGGAAGACTCCTTTTCGTAAGGCTTGGATAACTACCTTCAAGATGCCGGAAGCCTTGTTTCAAGACGCCCGGAAGTCTACTTTCAAGAGGCTCGGAAGCCGCCTTTTAAAATGGTCGGAAGCCTTCTTTCAAAAAGTTCGGATGGCTCCTTTCAAGAAGCTTGCTTGTAAGCCTCCTCTTAATAGGCTCGGAAGCCTATTTTCAATATTATTGCAAGCCTATTTTCAAGAGGCTCGGAAGCTTATTTTCAATAGGCTCGAAAGCCTACTTTCAAGTGGCTCGAAATCCTCCTTACAAGAGGCTCGTCTTCCAAGAAGCCCGGAAGCCTGCTTTCAAGAGGCTGGGAAGCTTCTTTTCAACAGGCTGGGAAGCCTCTTTTCAAGAGGCCGGAAGCCTTGTTTTAAGGCGCCCGGAAGTCTACTTTCAAGAGGCTTGGAAGCCTCCTTTTAACAGGCTCGGAAGCCTGTTTTCAAGAGGCTCGCAAGCCTATTTCAAAGAGGCTCGGAAGCTTATTTTCAAGAGGATCGAAAGCCTACTTTCAAGTGGCTCGGAAGCCTATTTTCAAGAGGCTCGGAAGCCTCATTTCAAGAGGCTCAGAAGCCTCTCTCCAATAGGATTGGAAGCATACTTTCAAGAGGCTCAGAAGCGTCCTTTCGAGATGCAAAGGAAGCCTCCTTTTAAGTGGCTCGAAAGCCGCCTCTTATCAAGGCGCGGAAGCCTACTTTTAAGAGATTCAAGGGCTTGAAATTGTCCTCTCAAGAGACCTGGAAGCCTACTTTCAGGAGGGGGTACCTCAATTAATGCAATAGTTTGAAGGGGTACCTCTGAAGAAAAAGGTTGAGAACCGCTGCTCTAGGATGTTTTTCTGCCCTCCAATGCCGATTTTAGCAAACCGGACACAAGCATCGACAACACCAGGTCACAAGCATACGAATAGTAGGCGTTCCCGAGGATGTGTTCTAGCGGTATGTAGGTAAATAGTCAAATAGTCGCCTGCACACGATGGCGAAATTGCTTCGGCAAAAGCAGCCTAAGCGGGTGCGTAGGGAAGAAGTCCGGACAACCTGACAAGCTCACAGACGTGCCACAAATATCAGCTCCAGTCTGTACCGCAGTCTACTGTCAATCATCACTAGGCCGATACGATACCGAGTGGAAGTCCTATAGGGTCTTAACAAAGGTTTTAACAAATTTATTCTTCGATCTGCAGTTGACTTTGACCACTTGCAACTAAGGAACGAAGGACAGTCTTCGGTCGATGGGAACTTCGCGGATAGGCAGCCAATTATTTTTCATACTAGGGCCGAAGATCAGGTGCTACCCGTTACACACATGCCCACGGACACTTTTCTCGGCCGGCATGGTGAAGCCGACCGAAAAGGCTTATCGATGAACGGTACTAATCGATGCTTGGGTTCAGATATGCGTTCGTGCCGGAGTGTCTCCGAAGAGACCTCGGAGACCTCACGGTTAACCAACCTCGACGACTTTGAGGTCAACGAGATAGTTCGGTAATCAGCGGTATCGCTGAACAACCTAGAGTGTCCGGCGGGACTTTTTGATTCCATAGAGGTTGGAAGCTTCTGCACCATATTATGTCGAAAATATGGGAAGACAAGGCTGGCTGGTTGGAGGCTGCTAGCTGGCTGGACGGCCTCATTTGCCCTCTCTTTAAGAAAGGGCACAGGCTGGAGTGCGCCAATTACCGAGGAATAACCACATAACATATGTGTAACTCGGGTAGCAAAAGTTGTACCCTTATAACAGATTGAATGTGTTATACGGAACATCGAAACGTCAAGAGAAATCGTATAACAGTATAGAATTAGTAAGGGGTCGCGTAATTTTTACTGTTTATCTGATTATTATTCACACCAGAATTAGCCAAATATTTTTACAACGTGGTGGAATAAAATTGAATAGTACTGAAATCGTCTCATGACAGGTAAAGACAATCCACAAAAAAAAGGCTTAATAATTTTCTTATTGTTTTACAGTTTTATAACCCAACACTTCCATATAGATGATTTAAAGTGCTGATGTTGATGTAAATAATATCTCTGAATAATAAAAATCAAATCGTATATCCGCATAACTCGAAAATGGCTGAATGGATTTCCTTCATTCCTTTAGCAGATTTGTTGTCGTTTCCGACGGGCTTATATGACATATCCTCATGCGAAAATAATGAGATTCGAGTAGCACAGGTTCATCTTAGTTAACGAGTTGTTAAAGTGGCAGGAGAAAGCAATTGATGGAATTTAAATTTGATGTACGGAACTATCTTTTCGTTTATTTATAGTTCTAGCAATTACTGGTAGAATATCAAGATGGAGGTATAGAATAGAAAAAAACGACATGGCTTATGAGGCAAAAGTGGTAACAATATGACTATCAAACCCACTAGACACAGAAGAATATGAAGAAGACGCACATAGTAAAGAAACTCTCTGTTATTGAGCTAAAACCTTTCTTTCTGCATAACCATGCAAAAAATGTTAATTAAATGAATCGAACATCGTTGCCTCAAATAGTTAACATAGACCATTGGTTCACTGAATATAAAAATGATTACAGTCAAACCTCCATGAGTCGATGTTCTATGACTCGGATCATGGAAACAAATTATGCCATATGAAAACAATATTTTCTGGGTTACTGTGATGGTCCCTCCAAAGAGCTTTCCAAAGATTTTCTATTCTACATCTCGATATTTTCATGAATCGTCTGTTCCTTTCAATATCGACTCATGAAGAACAGTTACAATCATTATAAAATTATATGATTATTATAAAATTGATTTAACATAATTATACAATTAATCTTTTGAAACTCTGTAATTACCTATGAAATATTTTGAACATAAAACTTCGATTTATCATACTACAGTAACACCAAACCTTTGAATGAAGTATTACACTATTGGTTCACAATATCAGTGTTTTGCTGTTTGAACAATAAATGTAATCAATGTTTCCCCTTATCCGTACAAATTTGGAAATGTTATTACCAGAATATTATCAAGCAATTTGTCGAGTTATTCAAACTAACCTAATGCTCAATTAAAGCGTATTAAATAAATTAGTGTTGAAACAGCTTTTCAATTCTCAAAATGATCAGAAACATCGTTAATATAGTTCATTGTTATTCCAAACTAAAAACGTCTCGCGACGCCGTACCGCGAGTTTGCTTTCGTATACTTGGTTTATGATTTAGGTTAGAGGACTTACATATATTCAACATTGCAGTCTATGCGGTATAAAAGTATTAACAAGAATGACATCTAGTCAATAATAAAAGTTTAGTTTTAAAAACTGTTTGGTTTTTTTTTCTCATTTAATTTCGCAACTCATTTTGCAACTTGTTAACCAACATTGGTGTATCCCTCGCCATCCTTTTGTAAAAGCCGAAAACTGCATATTTAAAGATTAGTTTCTAATGTAGAACAGTTTTAAACGACATCTTAATTAACACTTTTAGATAAAACTTCAATTTTCTTCAATTCATACACAAACTTACCGGTTTTAAGATCATTTCATTTTCGATACTAGTAATCGGTAGAAAAAAGATATTGTTATAAAATCGCCTGAAAATAGTTGTTTTAGATAAAGAAAATATAGATATTGATTTTATATCTTGTCCATTGCTGTGAGAAGCGCAGAAGAGATTTGTTTTCGGATATTTCCTCCCATTTCTCGATAATGTTTAAAATATATGTATGCTAAAATTGAATTTCTCCACACATTGGTTGGCTATATCCTGATCTTTGTACTCTTTAAAACAAAGTGTTCTAATTTTCTGATCATATGGTATTTGTTTACATTTGACAGAACGATGTTCCCGACGCTGGTTATAACAGTTTTGGCCCACCGAAAGGGAGTCAACTTTTTGATAGGGATTTTGTTCGAAGATCCACTTATGTTATGTGGAATAACCCTCCTTAATTCGGCGTACAAAATTATGTCCCGTATTCTGTTCAACAGATTGAGACCGCTTGAAGAGTCCTTCGTCGGCGAATACCAAGCTGGTTTTCGTGAGGGCCGATCAACGACGGATCAAATGTTTACCCTGAGACAGATCCTTGATAAATTCCGGGAGTACAACTTGCAGACACATCATCTGTTTATTGATTTCAAGGCGGCGTACGATTCAGTGAAACGGAATGAATTATGGCAAATTATGCTTGAACATGGTTTTCCGGCGAAACTGATACGGCTGATTCGTATAACGTTGGACGGATTGAAATCAAGTGTAAGGGTTGCGGATGAAATATCGACGTCATTTGTTACCTTAGATGGATTAAAGCAGGGTGATGCACTCTCGAATCTACTGTTCAATATAGCGCTCGAGGGAGCGATTAGGAGAGCTGGTGTGCAAAGAAGCGGTACCATTATCACAAAATCGCATATGCTCCTGGGATTTGCGGACGATACCCGACTAGAAGGTAATATCAAAATTATATCAACCTATGTTATTATGTTATACTAAATTTTTATAACAAAATTTGTTAGAAACGTGGTGCAGGATGTTGTTAAAATATCTAAATTACTATCAAAAATCACACTACTGGAAACAAAAAACTATCAAATTTTGTTTCAATTTTATCATAAAAATAACATATTTTGTTAGAAATTTATAACAGAATCAGATACAAAATATATTGTTTCTGTGCAGTCGCAAATTTTTACAGTTCATGATAGGTCTCCAGATTGTGATCAACAATACGAAACTTTTGTTTTTGTCTGAACAAGAATATTTTTCTAGAGCATGAAATTAACAACATTACAAATAAGGCAACCTTTGCAAATTATATGAGCGTTGTGATATCTATATGGCTGGAAGACTTTGCTACATCTATTTTAATTGCCTACTGTTGGGCAATTCGGTGTTAACCATTTTTTAAATCATATTATGATAAAATCCTGTTACAACATTTGAAAGATAATAGCTACTAAAAACAAAATTGTATCAAAATAAGTTATAAATATCACAATATGTTAATATTGTGTTCAGTTTCTGTTATGCTCTTCTAGTCGGGTATCGATATTATCGGAATTGATCGCCGTACCAGGTGTATAAAGGGCTGGATATTATTAAGCTTATTCAACACGGCAGACTACGGTGGGCTGGTCACGTTGCTCGTATGCCGGAAGAACGTCAAGCGAAGATAATATTTAGTAGAGAACCCGGAAGAGGCCGCAGGCTTCGTGGAAGGCCGCGTACATGAGGGCGCTCAATGTTCAGGGCGACTGGAAGCGATTGGCCCAGGATCGAGTCCAGTGGAGAAGGATACTCTATTCGGCGTAGCCCATCAATAATCAAGTAATGATGACGCTGTATCAGTTGCGTTTCACTGGTCAAAAGGGGAGGGGAGGGCGTTGGAAGTCGCAATGGTTATCTTTGGAGGTGCTGTTGTAGACGGGAGTGTCTTGGGTGGTCGAGCCTGGGTGATCTCTAGACCCGTAGACAGGGCCGACAAAGGACGCTGGATTGGATTTGGAGAAATGCTGGCGGTGGTGGGACTTACCACTTGGGTTTTTTTTGTGGGATATGAACCACTGCGTCCAATAATTGGGCTTTTGTAGTATACCCGTGCCCTTTGTTTAGCGAATGTTTTTCTACTTCATTGCCACTTAGAAGAAATAAAACAGTAGTTTTTTAAGGTTTGCTGAAAGGATTGTCATTCTTGTTGACTATGCGCCGGGTTTTTGGGGTATTTATGGGGTCTTTTGTGTCGGGTAAGGCATTCGTGAGGCAGCAAGACTCCATTTCGGAGTGTTGAAAACTCTAAAGCCAACTACGACGTTAGAGGTGGAGGTTTGACAGTGGTTAAGTCTCTGGATGCCTTCGGTTGCGGAGAAAAGAAAACGTTTTTTACCTGTGGAGATCTTGGACGTATTGGCGTTTTCATTATGCAAGATCTGAGAAGCGGAGGCTTCAGAAAATGCATTCAGTAGTTATTTTTTCCTGTGAAATTTAGGATGGATTCATTATTATAAAATTCGGTAAAACATCGCGGTTGGACTCAGAGATGGCCTCCTCCTGGATTACTTCTCACCAAATTATGATTTTTTAGACAAGTTTTTCCTACTTATTAAATTTTCTTCTTTTTCTCGACTAGTCAGCTTTTTGGAATGAGTGAAATACATTCAATTTCTCCAATTTCTCTGGTTAGTTCTTTCTGAACAGCTGGATGTTTGTAATCTGAACAACTTTAGTAAGTCCTAATTTTGTTTGGGATATCTGTTTTCCAAACTTGTTTCTATAGCTATAGCTTGTCAAATTGTCTGCATATTATAAATTGACATTATTTGACTATTTTACCTAATCCAATTGTACGATTTTTACAATTCATATCATACCTGAAACTAGGAGCGACGATATTTGCTTTTAATTTCTAAACATTATCGTGACGTATTCTACCTAGATTTCTTTCCAAATCCGCCACTGTATCCTACAGCTAAACAGAATCCACAGGGCGACATGCTTGATATGTGTGGTGCAGTGAAAATGGAAGGCCGTTGTGACCTGCTGCGACATTTGCTCTGTTCTAGCACATTAATGTGGAAAAATTTGAAGCATGGCCAAGAAAACAAAAACAAATCCGCGGTGCAAGGTTTCCAATAATCGGTGGGCCGAAGAGAAATTTAAATTCCGATCGAAGTAGCTGACATGCTCTTGACCGAATGTAGGGGAAATGTTCCGATCTGCATCTCACTGAACATATATCTCATCGCGAAACAAAGAATTATAATTAATAATTTGCAAACATGCGTGCTCACTGCTGAAAAAAATCACAAAAATAAGAAACAAATCAAGTTCCTTTCCATTGCCTTCTTTTTGATGAGATGAACATCGGAGCCATGAGATGAAATCCAGCAGCAGTTCCCCTATATAGTAATAGAAAAGAAATTGCTAAGATTTTAAAATTTCTTTCTTGAGGTGAGCAATGCGCATTGAACATCTAAACACCAGCATCACCAAAAAATGTAGATAAAACATAATTGATTTTTGGTTATAACTTAAACTTACTTGATTAGTTGACTAACCTATCACTATTTTGCATATATTTTTTAATGCATGTAATTTCAAGAGAAAATCCGATTCTTACTATACTGATCTAAATAGCAGACAAATAATTCCGCATCCACTTATATTTGTTGGAAGCTACAGATGTTTCACTTAAAGAAATGGCACTCCAGCGGTCTAACTTGAACAAAGAACAAAAGATCTCCAATATATTCTATTCTTGACGCCGGCTGCGATCACGTCACTCCACCTCAGGCCCATCTCGTCTGCGGAACCAAACCAGATCGCGCAGCTCCGATGCAGCATTATTGCCCTGTAAAATAGAGCACGGTGTGCCTCTTATTGGTTAAAAATAACTTTATTTACTATTACTTTTATGTGGCAATAATCCTCCCGACTGCAGAAAGGATGGACCATTTCTCTAATCAACGCTTAACGAACACGCGCACAGACAACCAAGACAAACCCCAACTTTTTTGTTTGAACCAACCCGTTGGGCGAAGTGTGAATTGAGACTTTCCAGAGGCGATTTTTGCGATCACTTATTTAGCGTTTGTTTATGAAATCTCAAATTGGCTTTCCTGTACCGAAACAGACGCGAACTTTCAACTATAAACAAAACGTGCGTATGCGTCAGCTACGGAGAAAAGAGCAAAGAACCTCCTCGCTTTCGTAACCGTTCATTCGCGTACGCGCGGGTCCCATCGATCGTCGCGCATTCGTCATCTCGTTGCTTTCCTGCGATGGGGTTGGTTGACCCATTTCTTCGGCGATCGAACGACATGCTGCCCATGTCAATCGAAAGTGAAGTCACCTGTTCATTATTCATATGGGATGCGTTGAACGTCATTTCTGTGCCTGTCCCTGCTTAAAAATATCCGAAGAAACGTCATGCTGCGTCGTGTGACTTTTGACAACAGAAATATCACAAATGCTACAGACTGCTGCGGTTTAACATACTTTCCACCTGAAGGGAAATGGAATGGTTTGTAGAAAACTTCATGCAGACAGCTGTTGGATAAGCATTGATTTTTGTTGAGAAATTCGAATACCCTTTCTCCGGAGTTCAACTACATTTCTATATCGACAAAGAATCAACTAACTGTAGCTATTGTCACATCCACCCGAATACTATCGAAAGGATCTGAACTTTCAATTCGCTATTATAAAAGATGTAGAGGAAATCTGTATGAAGTATGCTAACGTGTTTTCTTAGTTTATGTAGAGAACAGGTATTCAATTAAACACAGAACTATGGCACAGCCATTAACGCTTTTTTGGTCTTCTCTGCCTTTTACTATTCCTATTACATTTATTATATACATTGCATATCAATACTCTACAATTCTCTTTCTTTCCTTTTATGGCATTACTTTTTGTTCAACCAAATAAGGTTAACAAACAACCATGCGTTCACAGTTCGTTTCTCAAGCAAGTGTGTCATTTTGCGCAGTTGAAGTTTTGTCCCAGGCCCATTTTCAACCCTCTAACACCTAAGACAGCCTTTGTATGGGGTCCTTTGATTTTTTTTTTAAATTTTAAATTTTTCAGGTTTTCGAAAAGTTTTTGATGTCGATCAATAATATAAATCTCACTGCACATTTGAATGTGAATTGAAAGTTAATTTTCAATATTCTACAAATTTGAAAATTGAGAAATATTTGTTCCTCTATATTTGCTCGTACCCATACCTTTGAAGAGTGCAATAGTTTAATATTTTTCCACAACTAACCTTATTCAATAGAAGGCTATTATAGTGGTGAATAATTGATTGACTCTTAAATATTTACCAATAATTTTAGAAGAAGAAAAAAATGAATCTAATAATTTAAAAATTTGCAATAAGTCAGCATTGAATAAGAAATTTAAAACTCTGAATATTTAAAATAGAATTAATATATTGGATAAAAACTCGAAAAACAAAATTTAAAAAAATCAAAATGTGAAATAGATGAAAACGCGAATTAAAATTTTTAATTGCCCAAAATCTGAACATCGATTTTAGAAAGATTTTAGAAAATATCTAGTGGTCTAGAGCAAAAACAAAAAAAAAATATTGTAGAGGGTTAAACACGTTTTGAATGCTTTAAGAAATAAATAAATAAAAACAGATTAATCTACCTAGCAGCGATGATGCCTTTCTCGTGCATCATAGAATTATTGAAAAAAAAAAATTCATTGGAAAGGTCAAAAAAGCACTTTAGGGGAATTTACTTATGAATCCTGTACATCTCCGGTGGTGTAAAAGGCCGACTTGAAAGATCTCCATTCTGAGCGTTGCCCAGCTATCGCTTTAACCAGGTTGCCAGGTTAGATTTCGGTCGACTTCTTTTATTTCTTTATTGAGGCTTCGCTGCCAATAGCCTCTGGGTCTGCCTCTGCTGCGATGTCCCGCTGGGTTCCAGTCTAAAGGTAGCCTCACACCTCGGGAAATTGGTCCGCGGATTTTTTCCCCATGTTATTTTGCATATGCGATGTTTTCGGGATTTGGCCACGGAAAATCAAAATCCCGGCCCCATTTAAAATGCACGGGGATCAAAATCCGGCGGAAAATTTTCCCGAGGTGTAAGGTGGCCTTAATGCTTGTTTACAGATTTCGTTTCCACCCCTACGTAGAGTGTGGCCGACCCAGCCCCACTTTCTATCCCGAATTTCTGTTGCTATCGGCCTCTGGTGACAACGACGATAAAGCTCGTTGTTTGAGATCCAGTTGTGAGGCCAGAAGGCCCAAAATTATATACCGCAGGCATCTGTTGATGAACACCTGCAGCCGTTGAGTGTTCTCCACTGATACACACCATGTTTCGCTAGCGTATAACAGCACAGATTTTACGTTAGAGTTGAAAATTCGTATTTTGGTGCGTTCACTTATCTGCCTGTTTTTCCAGATATTTCCGCAAAGGCAGCTCTTGCTTTCTCGATCCGTGCGCCAGATATTCCCACAAAGGCAGCCCTTGCTTTCTCGATCCGTGCGCCTATGTCGATCTTGGTACCGCCGTCTGACGCCATTTGGCTACCAAGATATTGGAAGCTTTCAACATTCTCCATTGGTTGCCCGGCTTCTGTAAAACAGGAAGGAGTCACCGTGTTTACATCCAACGATTTGGTTTTGTTGACGTTGATGACTAAACCTGCCGAGGAAGAGCGCACGGCAAGGTCGTTGAGCTTACTCTGCATATAAGAGCGCCGTTGCGCGAGGAGTGCAACGTCATCAGCCAATTCGAAGTCGTTTAGGTGCTCCATGGTTATAGGCTGCCATAACCGCCCGCGGTTTGGTTCACGGTCAATCGCATCTACCAGAATCTCATCGATTACGATGAGGAACAGTAACGGTCATAGAATACATCCTTGCCTCACACCAGCTACGACCGGATAGGGTCGGACAAGATCCTATTGTGCAGCACTCTACACGAGAAGGCCTCGTACTGTCCCTCGATGAGGCCAATGATTTTCTCAGGAACCCCCTTGCATCTCAGGCCGCCCCACATATTCTCGTGATTGAGACGGTCGAAAGATTTTTCGTAGTCAAGTAAAGGGTCTCTTGGAATTCGTTGACCTGCTCCAGATTGATACGGAGCGTGACAATATGGTCCACACAGGATCTTCCGGTCTGCTGCCGCCGGAGAGTCGCTCAATCTTCTCCTGAATCCGGACTTGGATAATTTTGCACAGAACTTTGAGAACGGTACACAGCAACATAATGCCTCGCCAGTTATCGCATACAGTCAGGTCACCCTTTTTGGCACCTCCACTAAGATAACTTGCATACAGTCGACCGGGAAAGTTGCGGTGTCCCAGATATTTCGAAATAAACGATGCAGTAGTTGAGCGGATGTCATGAGCTTTAAGCATCTCGGCTGATATGCGGTCGACCCCTGGGGCTTTATTCGATTTCATGCTTTGGATGGCTGTTTGAATCTCTAGCAGTGATGGAGCTTCGGTATTGACGCGTGTTATACGTCGGATCCTAGGCAGATCATGCCGAGGTGGTGATGGCCTGGCTGGCACTTGAAAAAGTTGTTCGAAGTGCTCGAACCAGCGTTTCAGCTGGTCATTTGGGTCGGTCAATAACCGGCCATTCGTGTCTTTCATCGTTGCTTTCATCTTCGCCCGCTTAAGCATCGTGACTTATCGTAGAGGAGGCGAATGTCCCCGGTTGCGGCGGCTCTCTCTCCTTCGTCGGCCAGAGAGTCTGCCCACGCTCGCTAGTCCCGTCGACATGAGCGTTTTACTTCCTTCTCAAGAGCCGAGTATCGTTGACGGGCTAATACTTTGGCTCCTCTGGTTCCTCCTTCAACGAAGGAACGTTTCACCGTGGCATCTTCCAGTCGGCGTGAGTTGAATCGTCGTCCAACTCTTTCCTCCCGCCGACGAATCCGCGCAATGCGCAGGCGTATTTCGCCGATGATGATGTGATGATCAGACGCGATATCGGCACTACGTTTATTCCGTACCTAAAGAAGGCTTCGTTTCCATTTTTGGATGATGCAGATGTGGTCGATTTGATTTTCTGTAAAGCCGTTACGGGAGACTCACATGGCCTTTTGAACCGGTCGATGAGAGAAGAGCGATCCCCCGATCACCATGTCGTTATTACCACAAAATTCTGCGAACAGCTCTCCGTTTTCCCTCATTTCTCCGAGACCATGGCGTCCCATAATGCGCTCATGGTTCGAGTTGTCGGATCCGATCTTCGCATTGAAGTCGCTCAAACAGACCTTGATCACCCTTCGGAAATCTATCTACGACGGCATTGAGTTGGCTGTAGAAGTTCTATTTGTCTTGTAGATCGGCACCATCGGTTGGCGCATAACATTGGATTATAATAAGGTTTCAGGACCGTGTTCTAAATCTGGCAACGATTATCTTTCCACTTATAGGTTCCCACTTCATAAGCGCAGAGTGTGCCTGAGCGCTTAGTAGGAAGCCAACTCCGCGATGCCGGGGAGCGTGTTCACCTCGTAAACCAGAGTATAGCAGAACTTATCCCGACGGCGTTCTATGTTCTCCAAAATTTGGCCAACGGACTTCACTCAAGGGGATAAATTTGGTTTTTTGATAATTTAATCGTGTAGCAACTGGTAGTTGAAACTTCTTTAGATGTCCCTTTTAGTTTTTCGGATGATTTCGAATTCTCCTGATGAGTACCCGCATAAATCAAAACGATAGCCAAGCCATACCTACCTGTATACCTGGTTGGCTACAGCGTCGATACACCTATGCCTGGCGTATTGTAGAGCTCCATAATCGTCGGTTTTGGATGATGTTCCTCTAGTTTTACCGAACGTTCAGGGTCGCCAGGTCCGATTCCACCGCATGCAGCCAGCGTGTTCGTGGCCTTCCACGAAGTCGCCGCCGCTATCTGGTTCTCTGTTGAATATTGTTTTCGCTATTTTTCTTCCTACATTCGCACTAGGTGACCAGCCCTCTGAAGTCTGTAGTATTTTATACGATTCACAATATTTTCTTCTTCTTACACTTGATACAGCTCCTGATTCATGCATCTGCGCTACACATCATTTTCTAGTTTCCCTCCGAGTATTGTACGCAACATTTTTCGCACGAAAACCCCGAAAACTCTCCGGTCCGCCTCTTTTAATGTCCATGCTTCATGTCCATAAAGGGCCACTGGTAGAATCAGAGTTTTGTATAGAGCAAATTTCGCATCCGTCTGCATGTTGCGGGACCTATGCTGGTTACGTAATCTGTAAAAGGCCCTATTCGCAGCAGCAATACGTCTTTTCATTTCACGGGAAACGTCATTGTCACATGTCACAAGCGTTCTAAGGTAAACAAATTCTTCAACAACTTCAAACACATCCCTATCAAGCACTACCTCTGCACCAACACCACTAGGTCTTCCCCTATCTCTACCTGCCACCATGTATTTTGTCTTGGTAGAGTTAATGGTTAAGCCTATCCTCGCCGTCTCCATCTTCAGTGGGCCTCCACTACTGCTATGCGGTCGATTCCAATAAGGTCGATGTCGTCCGCAAAGCCCAGGAGCATATGCGACCGTGTGATGATAGTGCCGTTCCTCTGCATGCCAGATTTCCTAATAGCACTCTCTTGAGTGCAATGTTGAACAATAAATTCGAAAGTGCATCACCCTGTTTCAATCCGTCTAAGGTTACAAACGAGGTTGACACTTCGTCTGCAATCCGAATACTTGATTTTCTTCACTGAATCGTACGCTGCTTTGAAATCAATGAACAGATGGTGAGTCTGCAAGTTTTACTCCTGAAATTTAGCAAAAATCATCCGCAGGCTAAACATCTGATCCGTCGTTGATTGGCCCTCACGGAGACCTGCCTGGTATTCGCCGACGAAGGACTCCTCAAGCGGTCTCAGTCTGTTAAAAAGTATACGCGACAGGATTTTGTACGCCGAGTTCAGAAGAGTGATCCATCTGTAATTGGCACACTCTAGTCTGTGCCCTTTCTTATATATTGGTCGGCAGGCAGTTATTCCTCCTCCCATATTTTCTGGATAATGTGGTGGATTGATTGATGCAGCTGCTCACTTCCGTGCTTGAGAAGCTCGACCGGGATCACGTCCTTCCCAGCAGCTTTACTATTTTTCAGCTCGTTTAGAGTCTTCTTAACCTCGTCCAGCGTTGGTGTTTCCACAGCTTGACCGTCGCCGACTAAGTCCATCCTGCTCTTTAATATACCTTCATTTTCACCGTTCAACAAATCTTCGAAGTGCTCCTTCCACCTAGCTGCCACCATAGACTTGTGTGTCAGCAAATTCCCCGCTCGGTCATTGCACATGGCGGGCACTTTCGCACTGGCGCAGTCTTTTGCCGCGCGCCATGTACATTTGCGTAAAACCTCCACCTATCGTTTCTTTCCATGTTCTCCTGCGCTTCAGCTATCACACTCTCTTCGTGTTGCCTTCTGCGGTGGATTCGTTTCTCTTTTGCCCTTTCTGCACTGTACTGCTCTTTGTTGGAACGGGTACGAGCCACTAGCATTCGACTCCTAGCAACATTTTTCTCTTCCGTCACTCGTTGGCACTCCTCATCAAACCAACCATTTCGTTGGCGTCGCTGTGCAGTGCCTGACACTTCCTGTGCTGTTGTAGTCACAGTTTCGTGGATATTTTCCCACAATCTGTTGACGTCGCAAGATCCGGTGGCATCTCCTATCCGCTCGTCGAGCTTCTGGTGGTACTGTTTAGCAACTCCTTCAACTGACAAGCGTTGGATATTGAAACGCATCGTTCTGTTGTTTCGTGAATTCGTGACGCTGGAAAGTCGCGCCCGAATTTTTGCAATTACAAGATAGTGATCCGAGTCGATGTTCGGACCTCTGAAGGACCTTATATTTATAACATCCAAGAAATGTCGTTCGTCGACCAGCACGCGGTCTATCCGTGAGCAAGTGTCTCCACTCGGATGTGGGTGTGTGTGATGCCAGGTGTGTTTGCGAATATTCTTACGTGCGAAGTAGGTACTGCTTATTGCCATCCCTCTTGCTGCAGCAAAGGTTACAAGTTGCAGACCGTTATCTTTGGTAGCGGAATGAAGACTTTCCGAGCCAATGACAGGGCGAAAGAAACTTTCTCTTCCGATCTGCGCATTTGCATCCCCGATGACAGTCTTTACATCGTGTGTTGGGCATTCTCCGTAGGCCTTATCAAGGCTCTCATAGAACTCATCCTTCACGCCATCAGGCTTATCGTTCATTGGGGCATAGATGCCGATCAGGCTATAGTTGAAGAATTTGCCCTTCATTCTCAACACGCAAATACGGTCATTTATCGGCTTCCACAGGATAACACCGGAATTCACGTTCACGAATCTCACGTTCTGCCACACTCACGCTGAAGCTAACGAGCCAGGAGCCCAACACGTGGGTTCATTCAAAGCTCTCATGTTCCAAGATCCGGCTTTCCAATCGTTGTCCTTTATTCGTTGCCGGGTCTGTTGCCGTTGAGTCAATCCGTTTGCTCTACTTTTGCCTTTCTTGGTAACTGTTGAATCTTCGGTAGGCTACCTTACCAGGGTTGCACTACCTACATCGCGTTGAAGGGGCTGCCTTCTCGATGCTGGCTGACACGATGCAACATGGTGTGTTTAGTTTAGAGTCCCTCGCTGGCACTCGGACGATGATCAGCCGCCAGAAGAACAGATGCTCGATCAGATGAACAGATGCTCGATCAGATTTGCACCTCTGACTATTTTATTCCTTCGAGTACGCGAAGTACCAATGCCGTGCCAAAAATTGCGAAAAATATCATCTTTAAATAAATACACAAGAGTGTATAGTACATTGGAAATTTGTCCAACAGAATCCTTGAACAGCACTTGTATAACAAGAAAAAAGTCCAATAAATAACAAATTATGGAGAATTGGGAAACATTTGATTCAGTTTTAGCCGGTAGCGGAGTCAATGAATCGCTTGCTTTGAGCGTGCTTACAGCGGTACACTAGGAGTTAACTTTTGATAATCAGTATGGCGAAAGGCATCTAATTTGTAATATCTCGAAAATAAGCAAAAAATATTTGGTAGGCGTAGCATAATTGGTACCAAATATGTAGTTTTTCGTGAAAAGTTCCTACTGTTGAGAAAACCCGCATCAGATGTCTTTTGCCATACAAACTTCAGGTGGTCAGGTGCTGGCTATTTTACATATAGGATAGCGCCTGGATGTTGGAGCGGCGGGTAGGAAACCAACCACTGTATGTGATTCATTAACGATCTCTACAAACAGCGAATATATTTGCGATTCGAATGAATTATTGGCAGTGGCTGATTTTCTACTCGCCGCCGTCACATCCAGGCGCTATAGTATATGCGCAAAACAGCCAGCAAGAGTTAACCGGCAGAAATTTGTATGGCGAAAGTCATCTAACGCGGGTTTTCTCAAAATAAGAAACTTTTCATGAAAAACTATTTGGTACCGATTATGCAGGAAGGTGTCCGCTACCATGCCTACCAAATATTTTTTTGATGAAAGTGCTTATTTTTGAGAAATCGAGCCTTAGATGCTATTCGCCATACTGATTTCAGAAAGTTAACTCCTAGTGTGCCGCTGTAAGCACGCTCAAAGCAGGCGATTCATTAAGGAAAAAATGTTACCCTGGCAGCATTTATGTGTGGTGTCAGTTTGTCTCAAAGAAACGCTTTTTCTTTCCAGCCTACTTAGAAGCAATCTGACACCTCATTCGCCCACAACTATCCGACTGCCACATTGCGTTGGAAGCTGATCAAAGTAAGCGTTTCTCATCACGTTCTGCATACCCTTAGGAATTCTTTCGTCATTGAACATGTAGGATTGAGTCACATTGAGTCGTAACTTTGCACAATTACCCCACAACAGTGTAGAAAGTGGGCGCATGATGATTTGTGGAATGGCTAAATTGCTTCCACAACAAAGCGACTATGGGCGCGATGGTCCAATGACCTGCAGTACCTAATGGAATAAAGGGTTCATCTCCGAGTGCGGTTGATCAAACTCGTGAAAACAATTCATGCCCGAGTGGAGAAAAAAAGACCGCAACGTGCGAAGACAACCATCATCGCTAAGTGTGGATTGGTAAACAAATCATAAAAATCGTTAAAAATATCAGAAAAGCACTGCGCTCGTGCTGGTGTTTTAATTCCCACTCTCAGGGTGGACCAGATGGGATAACTCTTCCGCAAAGGCGCTCCGTTTGATGGTGGAAAATGATTGCTCCGCTGGATTGAGAGCTGTTAGTTGAACGTTTCAACAAAGCGTAGCGCTGCAGCTCAGTGGAAAAGCTGAGAATAAAACCTATTTTTTTATATTACATAATTTTTTCAACATCGATCATTGAAAGAGTAAAAGAACTTTCGAAATTTCATCTAAAAACCCAGATTAAACCACCTAGCGGTGATGATGCCTTTCTCGCTCGTTCAAAATGGTTGATAAACATATATGAAAAGTCTAAAATAACAATTGGTGAATAAGACTTATTTTTCACATTTTCACATTCTCGTAAATAAAGATAGATAAATAAAGATAGATTGAATTGAAAATTCACATTTGTTTATACACATTGTAATAATTGCTGCCGGATGCAATTTGTTGCAAGCAAATCGGATGAGGTTAAGTGCCCTGAAAATGTGATGAGGTTGAGCAATTGCACAAATCGAGTTTCAGACATAGTATAAAAATTTGTATTTTGGCCATAACTTTTGAGCATTCCCCAGTTCGACCTGTTTTTTAATGTGAAACAATGGGACAGGATTCCCCGTTTAAATAATCGGTTCAGGATAAGATTTCGACAAATGAGTTAGATTTTTTTGCACACACACGCACACACATGCACATACAAACACTTCTTCTGAAAATTCCGTTTTGAAGCCAGAATCCAGCTGAAATTGTTGTTTTGAATAATATGATTCTTCATATAGATAAAAATTCAGTTGACCATCCCCGTCAAAAATTGTATTTCGTTTCATTGTTTCAGTCGATTCTTTGGCTTATTTAAGGTCAACTTTCCCAAAGAAAATATGGGTTCTTTGAAGCCTCTAACTATTAAATCGAAAACAAAAACCAGCCACTGCAAACTTATAGGCCTGGAGACACTTGCGCTTCGTCGGACTAATCTGCAAAGGCTGTTTGTTTTTGATATTTTAAAAAATGTCGTGCAGTGTCCATATTTATTGCAAAACGTTACGTTTTACGCTCCTTCTCGGCATCTGCGTGAACACGATCTTATCATGATTCAGCTTCACAGGACGTCATATGGTTTTAACAACCCTCTGGAAAACTGTTTTCGGTCGTTTAATAGTGCAAGTGCTGTTTTTGATTTTAATGTGTCTAAACTAGTTTTTAAGAATAGAATAAGAAATATTAGATAAGAAGCAGTCTGAGGAGTTTTTTATAATTCAAGACGAAGAAATAAATAAATGAAAGCGAAATAAAAAAAAACGAAAACGTGTGCACGTGTTAACCGACCTGAAAAAAATCACTCGATGTTCGTTCAAAATCGGGCCAATATTAAAAAACAGCACTTTTTCGATTTTTGTTTTAAATTAAAAAAAAACTTAAGCGAATAAAAATTTTTGACGGGAAAGGTCAATTTTTGCAAATGAGTAGTTCCGTTTTTGTCATTATCATTCAAACACTTTTCAACAAGATTTATGAATTTGATCTGATTTAAAAAAAATCTGATCAGAATTCTACTGGGGTTGCTTTTCTTTAGATGGAAAGCATTTCGCAGTAATTATGAATGTATGGTTAAAATTGATTATTTTGATTTCTAAACTGATCCAAAACTATTTATCAGATCACTCTACAGGTAAACTATCCAAGTACAAAATCTGATAGATTACGCGTGACATAGCTAGTGTTACCAAAATCAGCATTTTTGAGCTCATATTGTGCAATAATTTACATCGTAATGATTACATACCTGATATACTATCAGAAAATCGAAAATCGTTGCTTGCCTTCGGGTAATTTGTTATGGATTGTGGCAAGGATGTTTTCGATCATTAGTATTGTGCCTTGCAACAAAATGACAACTTTCGTGATCATTTTCCAAGGCTCTCAAAGATGTGAAAAATTTCTCCGCAGTACAAATAGCACGTGCTATCCAAGCATTCACCGCCGGAAAGTACCACGTGGCGGCCAAATTAAAAAAAATATCGAATTGGCTTTTTTTCTGGAGGTATGTTGTTCTTAGGCGACTATCTGGCGCGTATTTTTCGTTGCGACCAAAAATGAGCGGAGGAGTAGATTTTTTTATGAGCGGTACAGTAATATAGGTTCGATAATTTAGTAGTTTGTCAATAACTCATTCCAGAGGTTAAATTTCAAACGTGATACCGTGGGGCATCGAAATCCGTACACTTAAGCACCTTAGTTTATGAAAAATTAATTAGAAAATAGGAATTGAATGCAAATAAAACTTTTGTCATTGACACTAGAGCATGAAGGCTTCTACTTTTGAAGTGTTCCACATTTACTCATTAAAAACTACGAAAAACATGATAAAATAATGAATAAAATCAACTACTCCTGACTCGAAATCCGTCCACCGTGGACGGATTTCGAATCAAAGGATCAAAATCCGTACAGCTACATTTTAACTAAATATTTAAATTGAAGCAGTCTGATTGACTAAACTACCAATGTAAATAGTTCGATACGCTCCTTGAGAAGCGATCCCTTCGATTTGTATTCCGCTTATCTTATGCAATGATTCGAAATTAGCAATTAAAACACAGTTACGATTGGTGCAATTATGCTCTACCCGAAAACAAAATGGCGGCAAAAACTTCGCGTTTGGTGGGTGGCGATTTGTTTTGTTGTTTTAATTTCAAAGTCTTCTTTCCATTTCTATGCCCTAAGAACTTACTAACAGGTATCTGAACAGGATAAGAGAAATTATTTCTAGATAGATTTATTATATCTCATGAGGTGGACGGATTTCGGTGCTGTACGGATTTCGGTCCCACACGGTATGTGGAGGACTTCTAGAGCGAAGGTTTTTACAACTCTGCCTAATTGTTGTTTCTATTGCACTAATAACAGAGTTATAGCGCTAGTTGCAGTAACTTATTATACAGACTGATCGAAATTTTGTTATCATTTAGTATTAGTAACTAGTGCTTTATAACTGTATTATTAGTTGAATCAAAACAACAAACTATTAGGCAGAGCTGTAGAAAAATATTCGCACTAGAACTCCGCTGTAACACGTTTTGACATTTAACCTCTGGATTGAGTTATTGTAGTTTGTCAATGATCGAACTAAGACTATTAAATGATCTAATACATACTTGGATTATAGAAAAGTTTGGATACTTTTTCTACTGACTTCCTAAAATAGAAAATTTTCTCCGAATCCTTCCAAAACTCAGTTTCTCCTACATAATCCGAGTGCTTTACAAACGAAATTAATATCCTATGTAAAGAACCACGCGAATAAGGTTGATATAGCCATTTAAATGCTAGTGTTCGGAATATGAGCAGGGATTGAACTTATCATTTCATTATCATTTAGTATTCAGCCAATAACTCATTTCAGAGGCGAAATTCCGAAAAGTGTTGTATGGCGGACTTCTAGCGCTGATTCCCCTCTACAACTTTGTCTAAGGGTACATTGCTCTATGTCTAATATTCACCGCGGGAAACGCTAGTATCATTTTATATACTAAATGATAATAACACTTATTATCATTTAGTATATTGAGTGTTCCTAGCGTTTCACGCTGTTAATATTAGACATAGAGCAATGTACTCTTAGACAAAGTTGTAGAGGGGAATCAGCGCTAGAAGTCCGCCATACAACACTTTTCGGAATTTCGCCTCTGGAATGAGTTATTGGCTGAATACTAAATGATAATGAAATGATAAGTTCAATCCCTGAATATGAGTCATTTTCGGGACTTGAGTCAAAACGGTTTATATTTTTCAACGTCCGATTAAATGCCACCGAACCAAAGCACAGCACCCGGTGCGTTACCGCACGTATGCACAAGCAGCCGATGTCTTGATGCAGTGAAATAGTTATTTATTGCAAATCGCGTAGCCTCTTGTTCTTCGAACACTGCCCTCTCAAGAAACAAAAATAGTTCAGGGGTAACGTGATGGGCTCTCAATCAGAGGATTTATGTTCGGTCCTCTTGTTGGCCATCTTATTTTTTTCAAAACTCATATTTTCTAGGAGTGTGGTATAATATTACGCATTGCAAGAAAAATTTTGAATACTAAAAAATTCAAACAAAATTTTTGTATTTAATATTTTCCATGCTAATAATCAATGGAACCTAAGGCTGTGTATTGTTTATATTTATATTCATGACATTTCTATAATTGAATCCATCTGATTATTTGGGATATTTAAAAGAATTCAGGTCTGAACTTTAGATGATGAAGGAGGTATAGGAAATGAAACATAAATGCATAAATTGAGAATCGACATGTACTCAACAGTCTTCTTCAATGATTGTTAGCAGAAACAAAATAGCTTTTGATTTACCTTGGTAGTAATCAAACTTGCCCACCGAGTTTCAATAGAGAGTAAACATAAGTGGAAAATTATATTCGATTGCTTCAATGCACAAGACGCCTTACTGAATAGAAAAGACATAACTTTCAATAAAATTAGAAGCTTGCGAGTTTATGGGGCAGCAGACGCTATATCCAAGGAATTAAGACTGATTTCCCTCTGCGCGTTATTTCCGCGCAGACATCTAAATTATTCTTTTTTTTCCGTGATACTCATGAACCAGTTTCCCCAAATCTCATTTGCTCAGATCAACATTCAACCCAGCTGAGCTAAAAATAGAACATTGCCGCACGCAATGCGATGTGTGTTGGTGATGCTTCATACGGCAATATTCATCCGACGGCAAGAGACTGAAGCGAATGCGCATGCGTCCCGCGTCTTCCCGCACACCAGCTGCGCTCCCATATGCTGATTGAACGCCACAAAGAATGATGCATATGCGTAAAAATAGAACAGAAGCACGGCTTGCCGCTGATGCTATAGGGTATTTGTGCTTTTCTTAGCGCTTGATAGCAAAAAGGCATGAGAAAACTTATGTCTAACGTTTAGCAGAGAAGATGATTTTAAATTTATGAACGGATATCCTATCCTAAAAAGTTTTGCATTGATTTCCTCGCATCATAGTGAATCTACTTTTATCTCCAATAAATGAACAGCGTATCCAAGCGGTTTTAATAGTTTATATATTAGAGCATCATTACTAGGTGCGAGTGTTTTGATCACCCTCGCTGCTCTGTCATTTTAGTTTAGTCACTCTTTTTCGCACCGGTCGCTATTTTCGGTTATCATTTTGGTGGCTGCATTCCGTACCGGTGACGTTTAATAGTTCATCAAATAGCAGAGCTGTTTATCGCGCTACCAAATTTGATCACCTGTCAGCTGCGCTACTGTTTTAGCAACGCGTTTAGTAGCGACCGGTAAAGTGTCAAGTAATGATACTGCGCTGCCAAACGGCTCACCACGGCATCTTGGTCTAAGTTAATGGATTGAAACTGTATATTTTACTAACAAACGAGAAAAATTAATATTTTCTTTTCTCAATCCATTAATACTTCCAGTATAGGAAACGATACCCTAGCAGGATGAATTCTGTTGCTTATAGAGGCAATGAATATATGCCCAATTCGATGATTTATATTTGTACGTATCTTCTCACATGTTATGTGTATCGATGGTATAGTGGTGTAGTAACCGCTTCCCGTTTCAGAGGTCACGAGTTCGAATCCAGAGTAGAGCGTTTTGCTTTTTTTTTGCACGTTAAAACAGTTTTTTGGCCATAACTCCGAAACGCAAAGTTCGATCGATCTAATTTTAAATAGGAACCAATGGGACTGTATTCCGCGTCGAGTGCAACTTGTTGCGAGCAAATCGGATGATGCTAAATGCCCAAAAACGTGTCTCACATTTTTGTACACATACACACACACACACACACACACACACATACATACACACATACAGACATCACCTCAATTCGTCGAGCTGAGTCGATTGGTATATAACACTATGGGTCTCCGAGCCTTCTATAAAAAGTTCGGTTTTGGAGCAGTTCTATAGCCTTTCCGTATACTTAGTATACGAGAAAGGCAAAAATGATGTCACAGGTTTCAGGGGGAGGGGATTAGGATTTTGTGACAGTACATATACAAGGTATACAAAAAAGCGTGACAAAGGGTGTGAGTGGGGATTTGGTTGGCTCTAAAAATGTAATAAGTAGTGGACGTTATATTTGAATCGCCCCTACCGTAAAACACAGTGCAATAAAATATGTATATTCTTTGGGGCCCTCCTTAGCCGTGCGGTAAGATGCGCGGCTTCAAAGCAAGACCATGCTGAGGGTGGCTGGGTTCGATTCCTGGTGCCGGTCTAGGCAATTTTCGGATTAGAAATTGTCTTAACTTCCCTGGGCATAAAAGTATCATCGTGTTAGCTTCATGATATACGAATGCAGAAATGGTAACCTGGCTTAGAAACCTCGCAGTTAATAACTGTGGAAGTGGTAAACGAACACTAAGCTGCGAGGCGGCAATGTCCCAGTGGGGGATGTGATGCCAATGAAGAAGAAGAATAAAATATGTTAAATATCACATCTTATCTGATTTGAGCTTTCCTCCAACAGACGTTGAGTATGACCCTTCTTTGTGAATTTGCGACAATATCAAACTCACTTCAATTTTTTTACAATATAAACTGACATAAAACAGCCTTTTCGTAAAAATGTAGCAACTCATTAAATTTCTTTTTAATACTTTTTCAGCTGCAAAACGGGATTCAGTGAAGAGTACGGATCATCCTCGGGTCTACGATGAGGAAGCTCGACGTAGTAAATCCTTGGATGGGGATGCCATTCTGGATCCCATTCGACAAATGGATAAGGTAACTATCCATATTTTGTCTCAGCAATTACCTTGCTAATGAAGATGATTCTTTTCAGAATAAGAACAAATCGGCTTGGAGTAAGGTGAAGGGCATCGTGAAAAATCACCGAGGATCGCTCAAGTCGAACGGATCGCAACGGCGGAAGTCCAAGTCTTCTAACAGTGTTGGCTGCAGCCGTGAAGCCAGTCCTTGTGAGTCGATGGAGGCATGTGAGCTTCAACGCGAACGCTCAGATTCGTTTTCCTCGAATCAAACCTCCCCTAGTCATAGAAATAATACTCCCACCCTGCTGGCGCTACCCTCCGGAGACAACAACAGTTGTCCGAACTCACCATGTGGTTCTCTGCCGGCTACATTCTCCAGTGATGATAACGAATGGAAACCGTCGGAGAACAAGTTGGGTCGAAGCGGAAGTGGCGACAAGGGAGCTCAAGGTTCCAAAGATTCTGGCGGAAGTCGTGGCTCTCGTAAGAGCAAACACATACCTGAGATTGAGTCTGTACCTGAGGGAGTTCCTATTGATACAAAGTTAACCGCCCGTATTAAGAAATCTCCTCCGAAGCCACTGACCCTTAGGCAGGAAGCATTAGATGTGGAATCATTTGGAGAGCATTCGCTGTCTTCTCCGGGATCTCAAAAGGAATATTCCAAATCGTCGCCTAAGCGGAAAAGCTACGGAGGTGATGAAACTTCAGCACCTGAAAGCCCCAGCAAACCCTACGAATTCTTCGGAGGCGACATGGAAGACTTCTCAAGTGAGGAAATCTCCGACCAAAACACTCCTCATCGGCGCTCCTCACCAAAGACTAAAAATCTCCTTCGTCAGAGAGAAGATATCGAACGCCGCTACATGGAACTACAGAAGAAACTTCAACGTGAATTCGATGCCAAACAGCAAGAGTGGGAACGATTACGACCCGCCGCCCTGCTACTCACCAACAGTCCAAGTAAGTTCCTGGATAAGCACGAACGTAAAATTTATTATATTTTTAAGTTTTCCTCCTAGTTAATCAATTCCTGAAGGACGACTCCCCGGCAAGTCCGAAACGCGATCAACCATGTCAAATCGTGGTGGAGGAGAATCTTTCGCCAGACTTTAAGAAGAAGTTAGATGAGTGGCGAATCAAGGTAAGATAATTAGCCACGAATGAATAAGTAAAGTGCAATGATATTCGATGTTGTCAGCAGCATCAGCCACATGTGAAGAAAGATCAACCGCAACCGGGATCTTCGAAGGATTCTCCTACAGACCCTAAGAAGAAGCCGGTAACCGATTGGCAACTGTGGAAAACGGGTCAGGTCAAACTGGAGGGTCAGGGTCTCACTCAATTACCGAATGCGAAGGACTTGCCAGAAGATTTCCAAAAGAAATTGTGTATGTGATTGGATAGATATTTTGAAATTGATAAACCTGATAACTGATTTTGTCCACAGCTGAATGGAAACAGATGAAGGCAGCCAATAAGGTTCCGCCCTACAGCACCCAGTGTTCGACGGCGAGTGAATCGTCTATGAAGCGGCAGCAAAGCAAGAAACCGACTGTCCCACCAGCTGAAGCGCATAAGGGCGAAGGGCTTTCCAAGTTGAAGGCGTTGGTCAGTACGGATCCACCGAAGAAGGAGTTGGTTGTCCAAACAACAAAGGGGTTCATCAAGTTCGAAGGTATTTCGCGAAAATTCACGCGGCGGTTGTTCGAGTGGGAGAAGGCAAAGGGAATCGGTCCGGAGGCGTCAACGATTGCGCTGCTACATCCCGGGTACGCTCCAGTGGTAGTCGAGAATGCTGGCGATGCGTTCGAGAAGAAACGTAAGCCGTTGTTACGCGTGTAGTGTATTGTCGAAATTACTAAACATATAACTTTATATCTTCTCAGGCGAAAAATCACCCGCTCTCGGTCGATCACTGTCGATGGACAGCATTTCTCCGAACCCCTCAGCACCGTCGATCTCGCATCAACCATCCAGTCTATCACTGAACGATGCCGATGAGCTGAAGGAAAGCAACGAAAAGGACTCCGTTTCTAACAGGCGAGTCTCCTCCAACCCGGAATTGGAACTGTCTGTTGAACGGGATGAACCACGTGCTGTTCTGGTAGAAGTCGAAGATGATATTCACGAGGTGGCTAACCCCCTGGCAGTTGGTCCGAAGACTGATCTTTCCGGTGGTCAGAGTAAAACAGAGTACGTATTTATATTTATCTCACTCTAAGCTTTGATTAGCATTGATCTACTTCTAGACCTGATCACGTTTCACGGCCTTCGAGTAACAGCAGCACCCTCTTGAAAGACTCTACCAAATTACTGATTCGGTTAAGCGAGCAGGATTCTGTTGATCGAGACGAGGTTCGTCGGCTGAAGATCGTTCTACGGGCATTGATTGCGACACTTCCAGAGTTTGTGGAAACCGGTTCTCGTGATAGTATTGCATTTTTCGCCTACATGAAGGATCTCGCACAAGACACTCTACGGCACCTGTTTCGGTTCGAAGACGGTTCACTGAAGGGTGCACTGGAGGTTTTGGAAAACGTCCAGTCGATCAACTCCCAAGTAGCTGATCTTAAAAAATCGCTGCATTCCTATATGAAATACGCTACGGCAGCGGCGCGGAACGAGGAAGATATCCCTAAGATAAGTATTACGCCGGCTATGGGAGCGCAAGCTACCAGTTCGATTCAAAAGTCGAGCGATAGTCTAAGAAGCATGGCCACAATCAACGTTACTCCGACTTTTCTATGTAACGCGGTTAAGGTCAACAACTTGGATCTAAGTATTCCGCAAAATAGGTACTTCCCGATGAGCTCGGAATCGGACCCAGTTCCTCCAACTTCATCACATTCTCCGGATTCTTCTGCGCACATTTCCGGAAATATTGGTGATGACAAAGAAAGCAAAAAAGTTGCACGTAATCTGAGTAACGGTTCGAGGAAGAAAACACGCATCAAACGAATGGGTTCCAGACAAAATAGTAAAACTGAGAGTGATAGCGACGACAGTCCACCAAACTACGTTCTGGAAGTGCCCCGTAAAACGAAGCGTAAGACTAGTCGGGCCAAAAAACCTGCCGAATCATCAGAGAAACCAACCTTGGTCCACCCACAACCCGATGACGTAGTTTACGTTCTGAAAATCAAACCTGGCCAGAAGGTTGACCAACCAGAGGCACCCGTCGTCCCATCCTCATCTGTTAGTGTTACAGAAGAGGTTCTCATTTCGCCAACAGAGACTTGCGTTGAACTACTGGAGAACCAAGGAAGCTCCAACTCAATCAATAACTGCACTGCAAGCATACTGGTTAAGACCAAACGGAGGATCTTCACCACCGTGGAAGGAGAACCTGCGGCGAACAATACTTCATTAGTGGTTAGTCACGATGTCGAATCTTCCAGTACCTCCGATCGAAACGAGCAATCGGAACAACCCAAAACAGATCAGAAGATCATAACAAACCTTCCTCCGCTTCCACAATCTCCCAGTACTCAAAGACGAATTGAAAAGAATGCACCAACTAAGGAACTTTCACCCAACATTCGGTTGATGATTGCCAAGTACAATCAGCGGTTGTCGTCGGAACGAAGTGGCAACTCGCCACACAGTTCTGGCTCATGTTCGCCGGTGTGGAGATCTCCTGTTTTGGATCGGCGGGTTAGGAAGCAAACTGAGAAGTATCAGGAAACCATCCAGTTGTCAAAATCGGCTAGTGCAGGGAGCTTACGGAAGTCTCTCCACCAGTTGGAGCAAGCTCAGAAAGCGCAAAGCCACAAAGGTGAGGAGGAGGGAGAAAGTGTAGTGGACGGATCTGTGAAGGTTGTGAAATCGTCCAGCACTGGGATGATCAAAAGCAGCAGACGAAACGGCAATGACAAAGCGGAAGACGAAGATGATCAAAGCGATTCACCAAAGATGTCGTTTTTGGCATATGACAGCTTGAGGCGCAGGGATACGTTGTCACGCATCGAAAGAAAAGAGATGGACGACAGTGGTTCAGGCTCAGGTAAAACCGATACTTTGAGAAAACAGCGGTTGTACAAAAAACGAACGGAATCCCCACAGAGTGCAAGTAAAGGAGCAGTTAGGAAGACTGCCAAAGAGAAATACACTAGATGTCGTTCTGTTCCCGGCGAGGAGATGGTTAGCGAACGCAATCAGGAGGAGAAGAACATAACGAGAGTTGATGGTAAACCACCAAGCCCTCGACTGTTGATGCGTAGAAAATTAGTGCAGCATGACTCTCCTCGATCGGCACCAACAACGCCCATAGAGGAGCACAAGGGCATGATGCCATTGAGTCAGCGGGCACTAAAGCTGAAAAAAGCTAAGGAGGACTTCCTGCAGTATTCAGCAGCAGATCAAATAGACCAGCGGCAACAGGTGTGGAACAATAGGATCAGCCAAATAAGTACGACTAGTGCAACTAGTGCAGATGACAATGCCATGATAATGAAAAGTTCCAGTGCTGGCATAATTGATAGCAGATCGGCTGATGCTGACGATAGTCAGCAGGAAAGTCTGTACGATTCACTGCCACCAAGCATAACGAGCACAGCCAGGGTTGTGGGTGAGGATGAGGCATCTTCGAGAACTGCCAGTGTTCATAGCAGCAGGTTTGGGCTGTCGAATTTGGCCTCAAAACTGAGGAAGGTTAAGTTGAGAAGAAGCAGCAAGGATCTCAGCCGGATGCACACCATATCGACACTGTGCCGGCAGAGTTTGATGGTCGATATTAGTGGAGAAGCAATCAAAATGGGCAGCGCGCATAATCTTGGACACGGTCCTATCGACGGTAGTGGAGGGGAGTCCCTTAAGAAATCAGGAAGTGTCCAGGCGATCTGCAATCGTTTTCGAAAGAGCAACGAACGAAGTGATGAGCTCAAGAAAAGCAAGAGTTTAGGATTCTTGGAACCGGACCGCAAAGGATCCCAGTGACTATGTGCTTAAAAGCGTGAGCCATGTCTACAAGCATAGTATTACTACAGCGGATGAGCTATCTCAACCCTAGATAAGTATCTGTCGATGTAAATGTACCAAGTACAATCGGATGACGAGGCAAATTGTGCAGTGAGAGTGTAATTTTCATAAACCATTGTGTCGCACATTAATTAAACAATGAAATTCGGTGCCAAAGATTCGCAAGATGCTGTACACATCTGCTATCGTAGTTTCGTAGGATCTGAATAAAGTCAGAGAGAATTCGACACGGTTGCTATTCATTCCGAAGAAAAGCCTTATCGCATTATTACTCAGCGTCATGCGACATTTGTAGTTTCGTAAATCAATCGAACCTTATCAACTCCTCAAACAAGCGCAGCTCGGAATCAACCTGCAATAGAGTCCACCTAACCGCTCGTGATTACCTGTTTGCTTTTACCGTTTCGCTCGGTAGGTATTTCAATTGACACTGTATGAGTGCGTAATCTTCTATTCCATCGAAGATCGTTAGCCGGGGAGACATTGACGGCTAATATTAATTTTAGTATGAGGGGCAAATCATCCGGCTGTAAAGTTTTTGTATTACGTGGCGCATAAAAAGGACATTTCGTTTTATTTTGTATCAGGTTTATTAAAATTTTCATGTCATATATATTAGACCTCTTCATGTTTTCAAAAAGCATCAAAAATTCAACCGGTCAGTCCAGAATTACAATTTTTGCTAAAATAAGCTTTCAGTCAAGTTTTCAGCAAATTTGGATGAAATTTCAAGGTGACTCAAGTCGATTTTGAGTTTGTGGGCTTTTTCAATTAAAAAAAAATGACAAGCGGTATGAAAGCCGAAAATCATCGCAACAGCCTCTAAACGTAAGTTTTTAATATGCTCTACAAGTCTTGTGAACATTGCGATTCGTTCCGTTTAGGGTCAAGGCCGTCTTATGAAAAGGGTTCTAACCATGGACTTCGAGATCGAGAGACACACAGAAAGACCACACAGCGAAGCTTGGGCATACGTTTAGGCAACGTTATATATAAAGCGCAGGATTGGATTTCGCGATTTTCGCGGTTTTTGCTATTCTCGCGGATTTGATGCGGATTTACATAACGGTTGAGGCTTCGCGCAGATTTAGTTTTAGGTGGAAATTTATTAAATAAGGAGCGTAGGTTTTTGTTTTCGATAGCAAAATGTCGTTGAGAAGGGTCTTCACATTTGAAGTCTATATGTTTACCCATTTTTTTGGATATTTCCAAGCCATTATTGAATGCATTATACTCTTGAGGACTCGTTTAACAAGCATTATAAGGGTAAGAACTTCATTTGTTTGTCGTTTCTGATTATCCATTTTTTTGTCACGTCAATTTTGTCATAATTCCGAGATATTTCTCAGTTTCTGATTGATTAACCCCTCTACGACGAACCACACAGCATGATATTGTCGGCGTAGCACCACATTAGAATTCGGACATCGGGACTTCCTAACCGAACTTTCTTCCGAAGTTTTATCTGTCAAACTAATTGATGCGTTGTTTAGCGCATCTTTAGGCGAATCCAGCGCACTACTTCCTAAGTTGGGTAAGTTGCCTGTATTTAGAGAGAAATCCACCTTCGTTATAAAAAGCTTCCTAACTTTGTTTCTCTTAGAGGAACTTTCACTGTAATTTCTGTAGCCATGACCGCATAAATCTTTATGTAAAATTCCGTAAAAATTCCGCCTTGAATTTGGGAAATAATTTTCGGAAAGTTTTTCTTAGGAATTCCCCAAACAATATCTACAGGAATTCTCGGAAAGATTTCTACCGGAATTTTTTTCAGGGATTCGCGGAGAAGTTTTTATAGTAATTTACGTGCAGTTTCCACGGAAATTCCTGAAAGACAACAGGAATGTCTACAAAATATTCTGCCTTGAATTTATGGTATGAAAGAATTTCCGTAAGTTTTTGTACTGACATTCGCCATCGTATTTCTGTTGGAATTTCCGTTTGAACTCCTGGAGAAAGATTTCACAAGGATTGAAGTATTTCCTGCAAAGTTTCTGAAAAAAATACTAGACATTTTCACAAGGTTTTCCACAAAAAATCAATTTCTGCTGAAATTTCTGAAAAAAATCCAGAGTTTTCCAAAGCAATTTCTGCATCAAATTTAAGATTTTGGATCACATTTTACGAAACTTGAAACTTATACTAATGACACACTGGTGGTATTAGTACCATGGTACAAGAATCTTGAAATGAGTACCATACCAATTATTGTCTTTATCAAAGACTAGCTTTATGTACCCGGCCTTGCTCGGAATTGCCAGTTTTTTTCACAATCAGAAAAAGATAAAACCAATTGGTCAACAGGGTAATTGTGTTAACTTATTGATACTTCAAGATTTGATGAAAGATTGATGAAAATAAGGCTTTAGGAAACATTGACTGATCTTGAAGAAGGGATCGTTGTTTTGAATAGCCTTATTCCGGGAAAACGTCAATTGCCAAAGAAGGAAAAACATCCACCGATGCTTTATTCATTCATTATTTATAAATTTTTAAAGAAGGGATCACACCCACCATTGCCTTATTCCGGGCAAATGCCTACTTTTAAAGAAGCAATCACATCCACCATCCAGAAGGAAAAACATCAATCATTGCTTTTCAATGGGCAAACCATGATTGCGATGAAGGGTAACAATTATCATAGCTTTATACCCAGCAAATGCATGCTTTCTATGAAAGATTTTTCTGATGCTGTTCATAATTCATGTCGAATGACCTTAGGCCTTAAATAGTGTTATGTTAATGGACTGCTTCATTCAGGGATATGTCATTTTCAGGGAAATGTCATATTCTGGGATATGTGTATCGGTAAGAATCACTTTTGGAAGACATCATTTTCGTCATTTTTGGGGAATTGTTATTACTGGGAAAATGTTATTGTCAAGGATTTGCTATTTTTGAGAAATTCGGGAAATTTGTTTTCGGAGTATTGTACAATGTCAAAAAACCTCGAATGAACTAAATAAGAGGGATAGTTAGTGAAGTATCTAGTAAAAAGGGGAGTAGACTTTGTCTTCTAGATATAGTAAGCGTAAACACGTCTTGTTCAGTGGGTAGTTAGTTAACTTCTGATCGTAGTATATTTCTCCTATTCGATACATGTCTAAAACTACTTAATTCCCTTTTCTCTCTTCCTGCTTTCGCATAGGGTTACCACAACTCCTCCATCCTTAAGTTAAAGACTATAGTTCAAATAAAATTCAAAGTATTTACAACACTAAATCCATTTAGTAATAATTTCACTACTCGAATGCACTATATTCATGCTTAACTACTATAAAAACTAAATTTACATTTGTACAATTTAAAATTCACTATTCTCTCGATTCTACTAATAGTAGACAAATTGACTTTTCCTTCTTTTCTTATTTCTTCTTTTAGAACGTCTTATCGGAACCACCGGGAGTGGATCTGATTCTTCTTCATGTAAATCTTCCTGTGGTTCTACACTAGAGAAAATAAAAGAATCGGCTGGGTAGCCATAAAATTCGAAACCTTGAGTAGATTGGTCGTCGGATTCGGATTCTTCTTCATTCCGTCTTTTTTTACTTCTTGTTCCTGATTCGTTACTACGTCTCACCGAAATCGGTGATAAAACATTCGATGACGACGACAAAAGTGGTGCTTCTACAGATGACGAAACTGGTGTTGCTTCTGGATTTCTTACTGGCGACAAAATGAGTGCTGGATCATGCATTGGGGTCGCTGAACTCTCATGTGGGAACATTAAAGTTCCTTTACGGCGAGAGTTAGAAGATAGCTTAAGCTGACGCTTATGCGCCAACACTATCCTTCCCCCAAGAGAAATCTGGAAAGTAGCATCAGAAACCTGTTTTAAAAATGTGGCTGGCAACCATCTTCTGATGTCGGTTGGGTTAATGTTTTTGTAAAAAATCTGATCTCCATTCTTGATCTTAGTGAATGCGTCTGGCTTTTTATTAACTTGCGCATTAGCCAAATAAGAATCATCATGCGAGTTAGTCAAGTGGTTTTTAAAATTATTCTTAGGATTAATTAGGTCCATCAAGGTTTTTGGCTTATAGGAGAGTAATCTTTCTGAAGGAAATTGGCCTTTGTTGTCTAAGCAAATGTTGCGATAGTTTGATAAAAAATAAGCAATTTGTTCTTCAACATCTAAACTTCTGATCTCCGAATCCAGCATAAACTTTTTAAAAACGTCTTTACCAATCGAACTGTTCGCTCTGCTTGTCCATTGCTCTCCGGATGGTATGGTGGACTTTTCATGACCAAAATCCCTTGATTTTTCAAAAGGTTACAAAATTGTCTGAGTTGAATGGTGGTCCTCCATCCGTAACTACAACATCCGGCAATCCGTATCGAGCAAAATCCCTAAAAGTACCTTCAAAACCTTTTTTTTGCAGTCTGTTCCATGTCGCATGTACTCTAATTCGATCTATTTGGTAAAGCTGTCAACCACAACAAAAAACCTTTCTATCAAAATGAAAAATCAGCATGAATTCTGCTGAAGGGTTTAGTCGTCGGAATCCACTTGGAATAGGGAGCCTTTGGTTGATCGCTGTCATTTGTTGGCATATCGCACAGGTCTTTACGTAGTCTTCAACATCCTTGTTCAACCCGAACCAATAAACTGTCCTCCGAGCTAGCTGTTTGATTTTGCTGATTCCTGAGTGGTTCATATGAAGCATTTTGAGTACCTTTCGCTTCATACTTTCAGGAATAACCACGCAATCCTGGAACAAAACGCATCCATCGACCTCTTCAAGCTCCTGGTAATGTGAGTACACGTCAACAAAACGCCGTTCCAATCTCTGAGGCCAACCCTGCTTCAAATATTTCAAAATTGTCTGTAGGAACTCATCGCTTAGAGTCTTTATTGCCACCTCTTTGTAATCAATTGGAAATTCGTTGGAAAAATTTAAATTTTTGACATATTCCCGTGCCCAATCTTTGGGAATCACCTCTGATAAAGGAAAACGACTGCAAAAATCGGCATTACCCATTCGGGATGAAGGCCGATACACAATATCGTAGTCATAAATGGAAAGCTCCATAACGTACCTCTGCAAACGTGTCACCGAAATGGAATTCTTACCCTCCTTTCCAAAAATACCGATTAGAGGCTTGTGCATACCGTAAAGGAATTTATGAAATTTCTTTACGGTGCTCACAACTGCTAACGCCTCAAGATGCAAAATAGGGTAGTTTTTCTGGGCACTGTTTAAAGAAAAGGAGGTAAAGCATATTGGTTTCTCCTCGTCCTCAACCAAATGCGCGATTACACCTCCCAATCCATAGCTACAGGCATCTGTTACTACAACTGGCTTATATGGATCAAAATATTCCAAAAGGTTTGGGTTTAAAAGAAATTCTTTACAATCATTGAATGTTTTTTCACAGTTGTCAGTCCAGCAATACGTCACGTTTTCCTTCAAAGGTTGTAAAGGCAGTTGATGCGGGAAGACAAATTAGGAATGAACTTTGAATAAAAAGTAAGAAGTCCCAAAAACGCCTTTAGTTCAGAAATGTTCCGTGGAGCTTTCGCTTCACGGATAGTTTTTACTTTATCAGGGCAGGGAAGCAATCCCTTGTCCGTTAAAACATGCCCCGAATAAGGCAACTGCGTAACAAAAAAAATGCATTTCTTTGGATTTACCCTCATGTTGGCTTTAGTTAACCAAAAAAAGTGTCTTCTTGCACTCGTTGAAGTCTTTTCCCGCTATCAGCACGTCGTCCAAATAAACCGTAACGTTCTCCAAACCACAAAGTACTTGGTCCATGACCTTTTGAAAAATTGCAGCGCTAGACGAAGCTCCCTGTGGGAGTCTGTTGTATGTATAGAGGCCCTTGATGGTATTTATTACCATGAACCTCTTCGAACGATCGGTCAAAAGTAGCTGAGTATAAGCACCCTCCAAGTCCAAAGAGCAGAAAATTTTTGAACACGAAAGTGTAGCAAAAAGATCCTGAGCAACAGGCAAAGGGTACGTATTTTGAAGCAAAACTTTATTGATAGATACTTTGCAGTCTATCACCAAACGAATATTTTTATCCTTTTTGACAATGGCAATAACCGGCGAAGCCCATTCGCTGGCTTCAACTGGTGTGATAACTTTTTGCTTTTCCAAATCTTCCAAATAATCAACAACTTGCTGTCTCAAACGCAACGGAACCTCATAGGCTTTTTTTAAAAATGGGTGTATCTTCCTTCAAGATTAACTCTCCCTTATAACCAACTATCGGACTAGAAAAATCTTTGGTGAAAATCGTCGGAAACTTACTCATTACTTCATCGACAACTGTTTGCTCGTCAGTCACGTCAATGTTCCCAACCATCAACGGAGGATTGTTAAATGTGTTTCGCCATCCTAAATAAAATTCGTCCAACCATGTACGGCCAACCAGAGGGATGAAATTGTTCTTGCACCGTAAAACAACCATGGTTAGCTGTTTCCGGTTCCCAGCGAGCTGTACATCAACACAAATTCTTCCAACTACATTCAATTTGTTTCCGTCAATAACAACAAGTTTTTGTTGCATCGCTGCAGCTCACAGCTTTTGAAATTTCTCAAATACAGCTCTTCTGGAATAACGCTCTCCGCTGATCCACAATCAATCTCCATGGTTAGACGCTTTCGATTGATTAAAACCTCCACATAGCAGGGATCACTGATCTTGTTGACTGACGAGATCATGAGACAAGGCATGCCATCAGAATAATCTGAATCTGAGTCTAAATCTTTCTTTAAACGCTTAAACAGTCCTGAATCTTTTGTACTGGAAGATGGTTTTGGAGAATCAAGAAATTTAACACTGGCTTGGTTCTTACGCGGGCTTTTTCCATGCAAACGGTAGCAAAATTTCCTTGTATGTCCAGTTCGCTTGCAAAAGGAACAAAGGTAAACTGGTTTACCTGAGCTTGCGCCTCTTTGCCTTGGTATCTACCATTGCTTCTACTCCTGGACAAAACGATCGATTTCTATCAAAACTACGGCTCCGGCTTCGAATCTACTCCTCGACCGCGAAGCATCAGATCGGTTACCCAATCTGGCCACTAAACTAACGCGTCTGTCATCGTCG
Source organism: Armigeres subalbatus (assembly GCF_024139115.2). Lineage (NCBI taxonomy): Eukaryota > Metazoa > Arthropoda > Insecta > Diptera > Culicidae > Armigeres > Armigeres subalbatus. The sequence goes on along the minus strand of NC_085139.1, from coordinate 8,514,469 downwards.
TGTTTCAATTGCTTCGTCCTACAAGCCGATATCTCCGAATTGAGAATCAACCGTTCTGCTTTAGCAGCAGACAAATCCTCTTCATCACATAACCGTTTCTGTAACTGAACATCGTTCACTCCAATTACAAGCATATCACGAATCGCCCTTTCTTTGAATTCTCCAAAATCGCATCTTTCAGCCAAATTCTTGACTGTAATTACAAAATCCTCTAGTGACTCGTTTCTACCTTGCCTTTTACTGCAAAATTTTTAACAATTCACAACAGCTGAATTGTTCTTGTCATAACGTTTCTTAAGTTCATAAGTCATTTGTTTATACGTTAAGTCATTGAAATTCTTTCCTTGGAATAGCCTTTTAAGCTCTGTGAAAATCTCTTTTCCATAGACTACAAGGAATGACGTTATGTAACGTTCTTCCGGAAATTCATTATGTTTAGAGATCCATTCCAGCTGTTCTTGGTATTGGCTGCATAGCATAGAATAAGGGACGAAAGGATCCGCAATCGATGTCAAGGTCATCCTTCCCAAAGAAACGCACAAAATGTTAACAAAAAATCAAAATTAAAATTAGACCCAACCAAAACACTAAATCAATAAAATAAATCTCGCTAAAGAATAAAAAAATAAAAACAAAACCACTTACCGGTTGAATCAATGCACTCGTTGATCCAAAATAAAATGCACTTCACCAAATCCAAATCGTCACCAAAACAGCACAGAGCAGCAAAATCCGCTCGAAAGTTTCTCCATCGAAGCACTTCTCAAAAACAAATCCTTACAGTAGCGTTCACCATAAACGAAAGCTTTCCTTCGTTGCACTCGATCAAAAAATATCCACGTAACAGCAGCAGCCGATGTGCTTTACTACAGGTGTGGCCCAAACCCTAAAGTAGTATTTGTTCAACGAACTTTCGCTCTTTTAAGAGAGAAACTCTCAGCTGGGTTGCCGAAGATGGCCGATGGCAACCGAAGGTGACGTCACGTCTGGCATACTCAGTACATTTTCATAACAGACGTGACGTTTCACTTCGCCCGCCCACTGTGGGTGGCAATGTTTTAGTTATTTTCTCGACTAATACGGACATAGAGGACTTTGGCCCACACCTTTACTGAAGCACATCGAGCAGCAGCTCCAGGACTCAAACGCACCAACTCGATATCACTCACCACCGGCACACAATACAACCAGCTGACCGACGGCTTCACACTCGGTAGTTCGTTGACCTCCGCAGATGCACTTTTCGATGCACTTTCCAAAATTTGCTGATTTCGACGCCGACACAAAACAATCACCGACTGTTTGGCTCCAATGCTCGGGTTGTCGGTAGTGGTGAAAACGATGTTAAGTTCTGATCTGGGTGGTGCGAATAGAATCGATTTGGTTGTCAAACTGAAGCCAAACTTTTCTATTGTGCCGGAGCCAAACATTGAAGATTGTGGTTATGTTCGTTTCTGATCTTTTATTGAGAAGTATTGTTATTATTTGGGAAAAAAGTTAAAATAAACTTTGTTTGAGTTTTGTATTCTATGTAACAAATATTTTCACATTATATTTCTAGTGGAAAATTAGTAGGAATGCAAATAAAAGCACTCGTTACGAAATTTCACGAGATTCAGCAGCTGATTGGAGCAGGAATGTATGTAAACAATCGTAAAGTCATGTAGAGTCTAGAGCATTTGTGCGCCCTCATGCAGCATGGAAAGAGAAATTCGAAGAGCGGGAAATGTTTGACAGCCAAGAATTTGCAATATAATTTTGTTTATGGTAGTGATTTCAAAATATCCCTCTACTCGCTTGAGCGCAGAAAAACGGCTCTATCCGCAGCACCCAGGTTCTGATGCCCTTTTTTTGTATCCGCGTTCTTGGTCACTGATCCTCCTTCGGCGAACGGTTCACACCGAGAAAAAGTGTTTTTAGTATTCGTGGAATTCGCATAAATGCTGTAAAATGTGGAAAACCAAAAATGTGTGTGTAAAAGAAAATGATCGTCGACAAAATTCCAACCACGTTTTAATTTTTTTTTACAAAATGGCTTCTATTTAACACAATGGTTTATAAAAGGTTTTCTCTATATGTTTTACACAAACCGTAAAAATGGCGTTTGAAACACTTCTCATCACCACAAAAGGAAATAAAGCGATTATTCTGGCGCAAATAGTTTCACATAAAGGAAAAACTCAGATCAATGGCTGTCCAAACGTGAAAAATGGGTGGAAAGCAAAATTCTTTGTCACTTCACAAAGGAATACTTACGCCGAGTGTTCTTGAAACAAATGGTATATTTGGTAATCCTACCAAAACACTATAAAACTTTCACAAAAAGCACGCAGTCACTCGCAAAAAATTAAAACCAACTGTAAAAACTTTACTTATAAAAATCTATCCTCGCACGCCACTGAAGTATTTAGTAAAAAAGGGGGGTAAACTTTGTCTTCTAGATATAGTAAGCGTAAACACGTCTTGTTCAGTGGGCAGTTAGTTAACTTCAGATCGTAGTATATTTCTCCTATTCGATACATGTCTAAAACTACTTAATTCCCTTTTCTCTCTTCCTGCTTTCTCGCTTCTCTGAGCGAGTTCTCAAGCGTTCGCATAGGGTTACCACAGTTAGTTAGTTAGTTAGTTAAAATTTGACAGTTCGATGGTTATTTCGCCGTGGTTAAAAATAACCCTGCTCCAGAGCATGGTTAGATTTGACGATTCTATAGTTAAACTTTGTTCGCGAGAAAATTGGCGCCAAACTCATTTCGTTCCGAATAACTATCAATCTGTCAAAACTCAAATGGGTCGGCTTCGGAGTAAAATTTTAACCACGATGGGAAAATAACCATCGAAATGTCAAATTTTAACTAAAAGTTAAACGAATCGGTGGAATGGTTCACAGCCTAAACTGTTCGTTTAATAAATATCCTCTCTCTAATTCAGCTATGACACTCCTACCCAGTCTGATATAGTCTTCCTTAAACAGAGAATACGGGTTCCAAATTTGGTGGACATCGGTAAATGGGTTCAAAAGTTATGCTGAATTGATCGATAACTAAACAATACCCCCCTCTCACACCCACCCCCTTTTCAAATGACCTACCCACATTCACTAAAATTGTTTCCTTAGGACAGACAATATTTGATACGGTTCAAATCAATCATTGGGTTCAAGACTTACATTGAGTTGATCGATTGCTGAATAATACTGCTCCCCCCATACCCTCCCTTTTTCAAAGAGCATCCCTAACCTAACTATCGTCGTCTCCTTAATATCAAGAATGTGTGTTCCAAAATTGATTGAAAACGGCCAAGGGGTTCAAAAGCTACACTGAATTGATCAATAACTATGCAATACCCCTACCCCACCACCCTCCCCCTTGTCCAAAGAGTATGCTTAACTACTCTATAGTCGTCTCCTAAAGATAAAGAATGTGTGTTCCAAATTTGGTTGAAATCGGCCAAGGAGTTCAGGAGGTATACTGAGTTGATCGATAACTAAGCAATATCCCTCCCCCACACTCTCCCCCTTTTTCCAAAAAGCATCCCTAACTCCCTATCATCGTCTCCTTAAGATAAAGAATGTGTGTTCCAAATTTGGTTGAAATCGGCCAAGGGGTTCAAAAGATACACTGAGTTGATCGATAACTAAGCAATACCCCTCCCCCCACACCCTCCCCCTTTTTCCAAAATACATCTCTAATCCCCCTATCATCGTCTCCTTAAGATAAATAACGTGTGTTCCAAATTTGGTTGAAATCGGCCAAGGGGTTTAAAAGGTACACTGTGTTGATCAATAACTAAGCAATACCCCTCCCCCCATACCCTCCCCCTTTTCAAAAGAGCATCCTCAACCCCCCTATCGTCGTCTCCTTAAGGTAAAGAATGTGTGTTCGAAAATTGGTTGAAATCGGTCAATGTGTTCAGAAGTTATGCTGGAACATACATACAAACATACATACAAACATACATACAAACATACAAACATTGAGTTTTATATATATGGATGGATAGTCTTGGAATTATTTTCTTGTCCTCTTGAACCAAGGTACAAGTATCACAGGTTTATCTTTAGTATTAGGTAGCTTAGGTTCGGTGAAATTCATGTTATATATGAGTTAATGTTTTTAATGAAACCGAGATCAGGGTCTCGAAAAAACAAATGGCAAATGGACTCTATATGTATTTAAATTTGTTTCAATTAAAAATGTTATTTTTAATTATTAAAAATGTTATTTTTAATTATTAAAAATCGTATTTTGGATTCTTTAAGTTTTTTTTTAAACAATTTTTCCATATAAAGATTCTTAAGCTTTGTGATTCCAAATAATTCTCTGTCTAGTAATTGATTAGATCATTTTATTTCTTTTTTGCCGAAAAACCGTGTTAATTTTTCAACGTGCCAAAGCGAATGTTCACACGTTTAACTACATAAAAATTAGCGAAAGCCCAATCCAAAATATCGTTCTAGCACTTTTTCATACTGTCTTGCAGCTGAATCATCTATATATGGTGAAACTTTTGGGAATATATTTTGACGAGACAATATTTTTTGATCGATAGTAAAAGACAGCGCAAAATTTGTTATACTTCATTTTGCCTTTTTCATACACAAACTGCAGTTTCACGAAAAACTTCGAACTCATGTTAAACTTTATTACCACAATGCTGTAGAACTTGCTTCTAAATCGTTGTTGAAATTATAAGCATGGTTTAGTGTAACAACTTGTAACTCGTTACCTGCTCCCGTGTGTTACGAAATAAGGTTTACCATGGTCATATTCCTAGCTTCTGAATGTCCCAACGAATACCTTCCTCAATATCCAACTCTGTGGTATTTATGATGGTGTCGCCAAGTCGGTTGTCCTGCTAAGCTGCTAAGATCCATCCTCTCCCTAGTTACGATGAAGATGCACACGGCCAGCAGTAGTAATCCTCATGATTTTGTAATTTTTGTCTTCTTTTGATTTCTGATAGCATTCTTGTAGCAACCATTGAAATGTACAGTCAGTCTAAGCTAAGATAAGCTAAGCTCTTTTGATTTCTGATAGCATTCTAATAAGGATTTGAAAAAAACATGATACCCCTAGTTTCCGATCTACTACGAGTTACACATTAACAATACGAATGCAACTCAGCTCACTACCTGGTTAGTACTTCATACAAAAGTCACTATTTGGTCACTTTTTCTGCTTCTGAAGGTCACTATTTAGTCACTTTTTTCGTCATCGTTGGTCACTAAGTCACTATTTTGAACGGCATCTATCGCTACCAGCCCTGTGATTTTCAGGTTGACCTTTTTTTTGGCTGACTTGAAAAATATTTGTCTTTATGACAAACAGTATAGCTTAACCCGTAAAAGGCCGGGACGACACTCACCCCGTTCAAAGTGCTCGTTCTCAGTAATGCGCTGACCGATTTTCATGACCTCTGGCTTTTCAAAAAGATGATTAGAAGGGATTTTTTTTCGCCCGCTATACACCTGGTACAATGCGATTTTGTGATAATGGTTTTGTGATAATGGTTAATGGAATAATGGCTTCTGTGCTCACCAGCTCTCCTAGTCGCTCCCTCGCGCGCAATATTGAACAGTAGATTCGAGAGTGGATCACCCTGCTTTAATCCATCTAAGGTAACAAATGACGTCGATATTTTATCCGCAACCCTTACACTTGATTTCGATCCGTCCAACGTTATACGAATCTGCCGTATCAGTTTCGTCGGAAAACCATGTTCAAGCATAATTTGTAATACGCTCATCAAAAAACGCTCAGTACAACCTGCGTAGTTCACAGATATCAAATGATTCATGAGAAAATTCTTTGCGTACCCTATTTAGAACTAGCGAAATATTTTGAAGTTTAGCTCGTACGGCCTCCAAAATTTCTTCTGCTTCAATCAGGAATCTTCTCAATAGACTCTTAGTCACCTGTCAAGATATGTTAGATCTGTTATCCTACAATTCAGCGCATGCAAGACCACCCAAAACGTTCTTGAGTTCAGGTCGTCAGATCTACAATCATGTAGAAGCGTGATACGTGTTTGGAAAAAAATGGCTTTATCCCAAAGTGATACTCTAGAATTCGCAAATCGTTCTAAAGTGTAGGTCGTAAGGTGTATGCGGTAACAACCTTCAACAAGTGAATGGCATCTATCAAAACTTTTCCCAATGAATCCTTAGATGTATGTAAAGATATTTTATATCAATCTTGTTGTATTCCAACACACCGAAGGCCATCCAAAACGTTCTTGAGATCAGGTCGTCAGATCTACAACCATATAGAAGCGTATGTCGTGTTTCAAACCAAGCTCAAGTCATTATGTTGAATTCAAAGATATCAGAAGAAATTGCGAAAATATTCTGCATGTCGCATAGCGGCATTCTAGAAGTCGCAAACCGTTCTGAAGTTTAGATTGTAAGGCCTATGCAGTAACATCATCCAAAATGTCTTCGGCTTCAATCCAAATTCTTCTCGACAGATCCTTAGACGCCTGTCAAGATATGTAAGATCTGTTATCCTACATTTCAATTCATGCAAGGCCATCCGAAACGTTCTTGAGTTCAGCTCGTCAGATCTACAATCGTATAGAAGCATGATGCGTTTTTCAAACCAAGCTCCGGTCATGCTGCTCAGTTTAAAGGCAACAGATGATTTATGTGGAAAAGTTTGGCATGACCCAATGCCCCGAAACAATTAATTCTAGAATTCGAAAAACGCTCTGAAGTTTAGGTTGTAACACAGTAACGGCCTTCAAAAAGTTCATAATATAGGGGAACGGTTCGGCACTTCATCGTATACCTCCTATTTCCATCCCATCGAAAACAAAGCAATGAAAAGAAACTTTGTGTGTTTCTTATTTTTGTGATTTTTTTCACCAGTGAGCACGCGTGTTAGCAAAAAGAATCGACGAGATTAGTGATTTTTGTTGTTTTGTTTTGTTTTGTTTTGTATAAAGGCTCCCCCAGACCTAAGCGATTCCATCGCCGCGACGGCGACAACTAGTCACCGCAATTGTCGCGTCGCGTGTGTTTGGGGGAACCTTAAATGTTCAATAATTTGTATGGTGGTGTAAAATGACTCAGTTGCATGTAAAATAATGGTGAACGCATGGTTGTTTGTTTTTTCCTAATGGATTGAACTACAATCTCACGAGACGAGGTGGAAGAATCGCAAATCGTTAAATTTAGGTGAATATGAAGCGATTTTACTCATTTTTTCAAATGGAGCTGAATAATGGATAACAATTATACATTGTAATGCTAATACAGACATACCCCGATAGGCCGTATACATGCGTTATTTTAGTGTACGTACTATCAAAGCGTACGTACTATCAAAGCAAACAATTCGAACAGAATCCGCATCCGAATCCGAACAAAAATTTCTGCCTTTTGACGTAAACTACGTCTAAGGGGAAGACTCGGATACAGGGTGTAAAATGAAAATTTCAAAACTGGGGACCGTCACGAAATCATGTAAGATTTGCAGCATCAATAGGTCCTTTATCTTTCAATGGATTTTAAAGATTTATATATCAATCGATTCGCAAACTCTCCACCAATTTGCCAGTACTATTGAAACTTTTGAGTATTGTTGCGTTGTTGCGTTGTAACGGAGTATTTCGTAGATTGCATACTGATAGCTGTCATGTATATTTTTTATCTTTCTTACCCCAACTGCTTATGGATTACTATTTGGGAATTAATAGCAACCCAATTGGAGGTCCAAAATGATAAAGCATGAAAGCTACCATTGCTGGCCACGCCCATCTTCTCCGTTACTAGGGAAGGGAAGGAAATGATGATATGACATCTACTTAAAGAGAGGCCAGCGACTCACCGAGGCCCTCATGGATGTCAAGGAGTTGGATGGCTGGTAGGGAATATATTTTGGGAGTATCATCATAAGCAAATGAAATGATAAGATTGAATACACGTTGGGAATGACCATGCTAAGAAATTTATGTCACTCCATTGATGATTTTGCTGGGATGGGGCGAAGCTATTAAACTTGCCCTGGCTAATAAGCCTAGGTTTAAGCGCCATTGATCGCTCTCTGAAACGAGAACGAAAGTTAAATATTTAAATCCCTTCCCCCTTTTTGTTTCTAATTGAAATTGTTAGGGAAATATTGATATCTGTATATGTTTTTGTAATGAGCGAGATTCAAATATGTAACTAGACACGTAGTGCATCATGAACGCGAACATGCGTACTAATGTACAAACTGAGTGAAAGAAAGTAATATTCAAGACTGACATTTACCGGATTGAGCGCATAATAGATTGGGCTTAGCGAGATAATTGTACAACTTTATTTTAAACAACATGTAAAGACTCCAACTTCCTGAAAACAAAAATGCCCTAAATGTAACACAATCTTTTATCGTATAGTCTTTTGCAAAAAATAAACCACACTTGTTCCCGCAATTCCGTATTAAAATTTTGAAAAGCCATTCAGAGCTTATGGAGTTTCAGCGCTAACGATGTTATATATTGCACAAAAACGCGGAGGACTGGTGCTGACAATACAGTTCAATAGAACATGCTTTCAAGCATGATCAGATCTTCTCCGTTGATTCAGCGTTCCTTGGTCGCCATAACAGAGCACTTATATTATTACCGACATCGATGCAACACTTGACTTATTTATCCCCCACCACAAACATGTGCCTTTCCATATATCCCATTAAAAAAAGTGTAAAAAAAAATAGGGTTATGAATAAATAAATAAAAGTAAAATAGGGGTATACACTTAACAGCGTAGGTTGCTGTGTATCTGATTATAGAAATGTTTCACACTCAATCACAAGGGACATATTTCAAATCGCCTGTGAAACATTTCCATAAACAGATACACAGCAACCTACGCCGTTAAGTGAATCCCCCTAATGATACTTAAGTGATCCGCATCTCCGGTTTTGATTTGCTGCATTATTTGTGTTGTTCGAACTAGTTGAAGCAGCATTCTCGTTCCCAAACGAAAAAATGAGCAATGATTTGAACTTTTTCCTGATCCGTTCCCGTTGCTGTTAGCGCCATTACCGAGTCCCCGGTTGGAGGTGACGAAAATTCCACCTGCTTGGAAGTCTGGAAGCAAGTCGAACTGGCTTCGTGAGGGGAGCCGACGTCCTCAGTCCAAACATTTATTTAACTTCACATGATCAGGTAAGAAAAAGAGGAAATGACGCAGCCACTGAAAATCTCCTTGATGATGGTGGAAAAAGCGAATTGCAACGGGTATTTGAAGGGTAAACTTGAAAAATCGAATCCAATATTTGTCCGAAAAATGACACAACGGAATTTTTCACGTCCTTTTTGTAACGCAACCTACTTCGATCTCTCCGACATAAAGTCTATTGAAACTTTTGAGTATCAACACTAAACTATAGATAGTGGAATCTATAGATGAGCGAAAGCATGGCTGAGTCGATTTTTTGCCCGTGCACACGCGTATATGACGTCACAGCCCTTAACGTTTGCATTGAAATCGTGACGTCATGCTCGTTTGGAGACACGTTTGACAGTTCGTTTGGAGACAGAGGATTTATCTTCGCTCATCTATATATTCCACTATCTATACACCAAACTATTGAAAATTTCAGTTCTTTCATGCATCATGCATTTCCTATGCAGCGCGTTCCAATCCTTGGTAATTGCCTACTTGGGTATTATCAATTGTTGAACTGGGGTGCCCCAGCTGCTAGACAGTGGGATCCCGACTCCCTCCGAGTGTACTATATTTGGTTTTACGTAGTTTACGTCGAGCGGTCGTGTCTTGTATACAACCTTTTTTATTTAGGAGTATAGCAGAATGGTTATAAAACCAATCGAAAGCCTAAATTTCGATTTTGTATTTGATGTAGTACACAACGGACCAACATGACCTAGATTTTTCAAGAAATGGTGCCGACATGTATCATTGAGCAAAATCATAATCTTTGTAAATGTGAGGTTATCCTTCACCAAATATTGTGTTTTAATGCTTTGGAACATCCATAAGTTACGTGAGATTTGTAGGAGTAATGTCTTAAAGATATGTTACACATCGTACACAATTATGCATGTTACTACAAAACGCGACGATTAGGGGTGCTTGATAGATCACTACATTTTATGTGACGTATTTTATGGATTTCCCCTATAGATTTTATGGGAATGAAAAGCTTCAAGATTGCCCTGAACTGTCACTGTCGTTGCAACTCTATTGGCTCCATTGACGCATACTTCCCAAAGCGACAATCTGTCATTTATAGCAACGGTCGCATCGCGTTGGTTTTGAAGGCACCTGGACATAACACTATGATGAGTATAAAGATAACAAGACAACTGATTTCGAAAATGTTAAAGAGGGATAACTTTCTAATTTTCTCGGTTCAAGCATCGTTTTTGCCTTTCTCGTACACCAAGGTGTTACGAAAAGGCTATATGTTTTCTCCAAAAACGAATTTTTGACAGAAGGCTCGACGAATTGAGGTTATTTCTGTCGATAAAGTCTTCAAATCTAAATCATAGGATGGTGATCTACTCATAACTGCAACTAGCGAGGCGCTAATCTCTAATCTAATCTAATCTAAATGCAACTAGCGAGGCGCTAATCTCTGAACAAAAAGTGCAACGCGGGTAAATTTTTTTAAGAATTCTTTATTAACGTGTTTTTTAAGTTTTAAATAAAGTACATCACTTTTTTTTGGCAATATGGCTACTATATCCCTTTTTATTCAACATATTCTCGGTCAAACAAAAAAAATACTTTTTCAGAAAATGTTTCTCACAAAATTTTCAGGAAATCCATTAGAAAATCCACTAGAATTTATCTAAAAAATCCTCCTGAAACTTTAACCAGGAGCTCCATCGCGATTTTCTTCAGGAATTACTTTACGAAATTTTCCAAGAAATCAAGAAATCCTTTGGGAGCTCCTTCGGATACTGCTACAAAAATTCCTTCGGGAATTCTTCCTGAAAAAGGAACTTCCCGGAGTAGTTCTTGGAGGAATTTTCTGCATAATAGCTTGAGAAATTTCAGTGGGAATTTCGAAACGAATTACCGAGGAATTTTTGAAGAAATTCTCGGGGAACATATAAAGTGATTTCTGGAGGAGTTCTTGAGTAATTTATGGGGAAATTCTTGACGGAATTTTAGGAAGAATTCATGTAGGAATTTCTGGATGGAAAAGTTGGAGAGTTTCTGGAAGAATTTCCGGGTAAATTGTCTTAAGATATTGCTGCGAATATCTGGAAAAAAAATCCCGGGAAATCCTAAAACGCTTATGGGTGATTTTTTGTAGAAATTATAAGGTAGTTTTGAGAATTCCGGCAGGATCTTCCGGGAGCAATTTTTGGATGTAATTCCAAAAAGTTTTGATGAAATTTTCGGAAGAATATCTGGACTAATTGGCAGATGAATTCTTCCGAAAATTCCTGCACGAACTCTCCCAGAAAATTGCACAGGATTTTTTCTACAAGTTTTCTACAGGTTTCTACAAGTTTTCTTCCAAGTTACTAAGTTCTCAAGAATTTTCCTTAGTTGTAACTTGTGAATACCCGAAGAAAAAAAAAACCTGTACAATTTTCTGGGAGAGTTCTTGCAGGAATTTTCGGAAGAATTCCCGCGGTGTGAGTAGGAGGTGGCTATCGAGGGCTTCCACGTGAACTCCTGAATAAATTCAAAGAGTATTTCTGAAAAAACCTCGAAGTAATTAATGTAGAGAATCCTGGTTGAATTTCTGTAGTAACTCAGGAGAAGTTCACATGGTAATTTCAGAATGATTTCCTGCTGGAAGCTCTGGGAAAGGAGACGTCGATATTTCAAAGCGAATTTTTGAATGAACTTTTGGAGGAATTTTTTCCAGAAGAATTTTTTAAGGAACTTCCGGAGGAATTTCTGGAGGAACTTGCTGAGGAAATTCTAGAGCAGCGGTTCTCAACCTGGGGTTCATGTAACCCCGGGGGTACCTTCGCTGACCTCAGGGGGTACCTCGGACAAAAATTCGTAATGGCGTAATGGCGTATTACAATTCCAATAAAAAAAATATTGGCAAAGTCTTAATAATTTTATTAATTTTATTTATATTGCAAGAATTTGTATTGTACATAATATGCATAGCAATCAGTAAATCAAAACATATCGAATCATGTACATCACAGCCAACACAGTGTATGAAGAGCTTTTGGACAAAAGATCAAAAAAATCTTCAAAAGCAATCTACTTGATCGAAACAAAATTATGAAATATGTTAAGAATATACTTCTTAACTAAAATATTGAATTTGAAGGTTCAGAAGCCTTGAGGCATAAAAGCTTTTTTCCAAAGCGGTTTGAAAGCCCCCTTTTGAATCATCTTTTAATAGGCTTGAAAACCTCCTTTCGATGGGGCTCGGAATTCTTCTTTCAACCAGCCCTCTTTCAAGTGGTTCGGAAGCCTCTTTCCAAAAGAGTCGGAAGCCTTCTTTCAGGAGAGTTAGAAGCCCCTTTTCAAGTAGCTCGGAAACTTTATTTCGAGGGCTCGGAATTCTTCTTTCGAGAAGTTTGGAAGCCTACTTTCAGAAGGCTCAGCAACGTCATTTCAAGAGGCTCGAAAGACCCCTTTTAAAAGGCTCGGAAACCTCCTTTCGAGGGCTCGGAATTCTTTCAGCCAACCCACAAGTGGCTCGGAAGCCTATTTTCAAAAGGGTCAGAAGCCCAGTTTCAGAAGGCTAGGAAGCTCCCTTTTTGAGCAAGTTGGAAGCTCCCTTTCAAGAGACTCGGAAGACCCTTAAATAGCCAGGAAACTTTTTTTCAAGTGGCTCGGAATTCTTTCAAGAACCTTAAAAGCCTGCTTTCAAACGGCTCAGCAATGTCATTTCTAGATGATCAATTCCTCCCTTCAAGAGGCTAGAAATACCTCTTTCATGCGATTCAGAAGCACCCTTTTAAGGGGTTTGGAAACCTCCTTTCGAGGAGCTCGGAATTTTTCTTCCAGCCAGCCCCATTTGAAGTGGTTCGGAAGCCTCTTTTAAAAGGAGTCGGAAGCATTCTTTTCAAGGGGCTTAGAAGACCCCTTCAGGAGATTCGGAAGTCACCTTTCAAAAAGAAGGAAGGAAGACTTCAAATGTGGAAAGAGGGTCACAAGCCCCTTTTTCAAGAGGGTTGGAAGCCCTCTTTCAAAAGACCCAGGAGCCCTCTTTCAAGAGGCTCGGAAGCTCACTTTCAAGTGGCTCGGAAACCCTATCGAGGGGCTCGGAATTCTTCTTTCAAGAAGCTTGGAAGCCTACTTTCAAAAGGCTCAGCAACGTTATTTTAAGATAGTCAAAGCCTCCTTTCAAGAGGCTTGAAAGACCCCTTTCATTAGGCTCGGAAACCTCCTTTCAAGGGGCTCGGAAATCTTTTTTCAGTCAGCCCCCTTTTAAGAGGCTCGGAAACTTCCTTTGGAGGTGCTCGGAATTCTTCCTTCGAGAAGCTAAGAAGCCTACTTTAAAAAGGCTCAGAAACGTCATTTCAAGATGCCCGAAGCCTCATTTCAAGAGGCTCGAAAGACCCCTTTCATAAGTTTCGGAAGCCTACTTTTAAGAGGCTCCTCCATTCGAGGAGCTCTGAATTCTTTTAGTCAACCCCACGAGTGGCTCGGAAGCTTCTTTTCAAAAGGGTCGGAAGCCCAGTTTCAAAAGGCTCGGAAGCCCCCTTTCCAAGAAGTTTGGAAGCCTCCTTTCTAGAGTCTCAGAAACCCACTTTCAAGAGGCTCGAATACTTCCTTTCGAGTAGCTCGGAATTCTTCTTTCAATAAGCTTGGAAGCCTACTTTCATAAGGTTCAGAAACGTTATTTCAAGATGCTGAAAAGTCTCTTTCCAATAGGTTTGAAAGCACTCTTATGAACTACGGTTATCAAAATAACGGGTACCTCAATTCAGCTTTTTACGCTATCCATGCCATAAATTTTGATTCACCCCCTTTGACGTTCCACGCGTCCACTATAAATTTTATAATTTTAACAAAGTATGTTAAGTATTTAATGTATTTTATATTTATAACAATGGTACCCTAGTAACATAGAAACCAACGTCGGAAAAAATGTGTTTATAAATAACCGTTTGTGACTCTCAATTTAGTTGTACATATTTTCTACTTTTTTAGGAATATCAAGAGCTGCTGATGGTTGACCATTGATGAGAATCCTTACTTACTTAATATCACACTTATTGGCAGCCAGAGGGGCTTGACAGCTACAAAATAAGACGCAATAAATCGTTCAAAAAAGTCTTTACGGTTGCGTTTTGATCTTTCAGATCAGCAATCTTTCTATGACCTTAGCGAGCCCAAAATCAATTTGATGGACAACAACTTTTCCGACAGGATTGGTGAAGGCGCCAATGCCGTTTCAGTTCAATTGGGAACGGTTTCTGATTTTGTTAGAGAGGTCTTCAGTGCCATTTCGGATTTCAGATAGGTAGACTACAGACTAGACTACAGACTAGAGAAGAAATGTTTGTGGGGTGCGATGACATACCAGTAAAGAGAAATAGGTACGCGTCACATTCCTCGTACAGACAAACAATGGACTTTATTAAATCAATTTTATTAATGCCAAAGTCCCTGTGTGTCGATTGCAATAACTATTCCTGGACGCTCCAACTCTCCCTACGTACAAATTTGATACACCCTGTTTTATGTGGAATATTATATTGGATACTGGAAACTTATTTATGCATGAGGACCAAAAGCTAAGCCGCTATCAGGACAACCCAAAATGCCAACCCTGTCTGCAAACTCTAAAACCGTTTCTAGTGATTCCATCCAATGTATTTGACTCGTCAAAGTATACGCAAATCTACGTCAACCAGATTTGACTAGAAGATGTTTCTGTGAGTATTTCGTAGGGGTAAATTATTTGTACGAGAAAGAAAAAATAGAAATACAGTATTGACCCGATGTTACCCCCGGCTACCCCCTATTTTATTACGTTTTCGACCCGAAAATAAAAAGAAAGACTAAAATTTTTGGGGTGACAAAATTGGGGTGACAAAATCGGGTCGAAAACGTGACAAAATCGGGACGTGATAAAATCGGGTCGAAAACGTGATAAAATCGGGGGTAGACAAAATCGGGGAGTGACAAAATCGGGTTAACACTGTATCTCCAATCTATGCAATCCGATACAATTGGTCCGCCACTAATAGCGCTATTACCCAGCTACTGGTATTGTTGGTATCGTGTGAAACGGTATTCAATACCGAATAAAGGTGTATATTATTCGTTCATGAAAAAAGCTTCAGCTTTCAAGAAAGAAGCTCAAGCTTTCTGAAATGAACCGGTGCCAGCGAAAGTGGTATATAAACCATTTTTGTCGATTTTGTGTTTTTTACAGGCATTGCAATTTATCCCATCATTCGATCTTCTGAGCAAAGATACTGATGATATGCTGGGATATCGATCCTAGTTATCTATCTGCTCAGTAAACAAAGTGCAATGTTCGCCATGGAGAAAAGTTTTTTCACTGCTTTTGTTGTAGCAACGCCCTCGCAACGTGAACAAACCGCGAACCGCGTTGGCTATCAGGATCATCATCAAATGCTCAAATGATAATATCTTTCCAGAGTGCTCTTTGATTATGGATAATATCTTTGCACAAGCAAAGATGATATCCTGTGCTCAGATGATATTGCAATGCCTGGTTTTTTACACCAACTGCTTCTGGGAGCATAGGTTTAGTAAGGGAATAACGAAAAAGTGATTTTTGACAACTAAATTTGGAGATTGCATTGTTTAATTTCTGGTATATATCACAATGGTAATTTCGTTGCCAGGAAAAGTGGTACATGTGCAGTTATACCCACTAAAAACAGCTTATTGAAAAGAAAATTGTACAACATAGTTGTTTCCGCAACAGAATTTAACCCTATTTTGAATTTCAAGATGGTTTACTGCCGTTTAAAATAATTTTAAAAATGTACATGTACCACTTTTGCTGGCAACGATTTTAGGTTTCTGTTGCATTTTGCTCCCATTAATAGTGGTACATGTGCATTTTGTTCCAACAAACTTGAAATTTGTCAAGAAACTTCGCATATTTCTCATTACTACCTTTAGGGACATCAGTCATAACACGTTGGTACAGTTGAGATGCAGAAAATTGCTAATTTGAATTTTATTTTCGAAGTTTTCGGAAAAATGCGTCTCCTGTAAAATTTACTCAATGTAACATGTACCACTTTCGCTGGCACCGGTTCAAATATAGATTTAAAATTATAACGAGGCTTGAATCAACTCAACTCACCGTGAACCAAAAATTGTAAACATTTGCAAAATATTGACATTTCGCTAAACAAGCCTCGATTCAAGGCTACTACGATGCTACTGTAGGAATCTGTACAAAGCATATGTCATGTATGAATCACCCCTTATATGTTTTATGGCTAGCGTAAAAAGCTGGATTAATACAAAAAACACGAAGGGGTACTTCTCAAGAAAAAGGTTGAGAACCGCTGTTCTAGAGGAACTTGTACAGGGATTTCTGGAGGAACTTGTAGAAGAATTCCTGGAAGAACTTGCATAGGAATTCCTGGAGGAACTTCCGGAAGAATTTCTGAAGGAACTTCCAGAGGAATTTCTGGAGGATCTTCCGAAGGAATTTCTGGAGGAACTTCTAGAGGAATTCCTGGAGGAATTTCTAGAGGAATTCCTAGAGGAACTTATGGAGAAATTTTCGGAGGAATACCTCGAGAAACTTGGTAAACCTTTCGGAGGAATTTGGGGCGAATTTATGGAGGAACTTCCGGAGGAATTCCTGGAAGAACTTCCGAAAAATTACAGAGGAATTCCTGGAGGAACTTCCGGAGGATTTCCTTAAGGAGCTAGCGGAGAAATTCCTGGAGAAACTTGCAGAGGAATTTGGGGGGAATTTCTGGAGGAACTTCCGGATTAATTCCTGGAAGAACTTCCGAATAATTACAGAGGAATTCCTGGAGGAAATTGCGGGGGACTTTTTAGAAAAACTTACCGGAGAACTCCAAAAATAAGCTGCATCCGTCCACGCGCAATGACTGCTCTCGGCCACTATCTATACTACTATCGTACTTTTTGATAGAAATCGTTTCGATCGTTTCCACTCAAACGATCAGACGATAAAGATTGCAATTTTCATGTGAAAACTTTCCACGTGAAAACAGTAGGCGAGTGGTCGCCGGCGACAACTTCTCAAATTTTGCACTCAAACAAAAATAAACACAGAATTTTCATTCAAACATTAATCTTTACTTATATCAGCTAAATGTCAACAGCCCCGTTATATCTTCTATTTGGCGTTATGGTTTCATGGTAGTAGGAAAAGGAGTTCAAAATGTAAAGGTAAATGCTTCAAATCAAGATATGATTTTCAAATGATTCTTAATCACTGGCTAGTTTTTATCACTTGATAATTTAAAAGTAAGATCGCGTTTTGATCATCCTCGATTTTTTGAAAATTTGATTTTCCCATCCCTTGGCCTAACCTATGCAGGTACTACCTAAAGCAACCGTTGAGGGGGGAAGGAACTGCTTCGACCAGAAATTGACTTCCACGTGGCGTCTGTTAACCCAGCTCGAGACTCTCGGTATGAGACGATGAGTTTTTTACTTAGCATCTAGTTATAGCGCAGCCTTGGAGGTCTTACGAGAGTCCTTATCTCCATCTCGTGATACGGTACAGCATGCACGGATCACTCGGTGGTACATTAGTTTGTTGCGTTACCATCCATCTCCAGGAAGTTAAGGGTCAAACACAATGGGAAAATTGTCAAAACGCACGCAAACGTAACCATTGTGTTTGGCCCATTACAGTTCACTATAAGCGTGCGAGCTCAGAATGGGCCGCTTGCCAGCAACCTGCTTAACTGTAGCACATCCGCGAGCTATTGGCCATCGATAATGAAAGCGTCGCAATCGCTTTTGGAGCGCACTTGCAGGCGTATTACATGTGTCTGCTAAAGCTGAATTTGCTGTCTATCATCGCGATATCATGGAGACGATATGATATTACCGACGTCGCTCCAAACCTTCTGTACTAACGATTGTTGACAACTATAACATCTGTCTCCAATTTCCTATTGTCGTAAGACGAAGGAGCACTAACACATCTAATTGCACCATTTGCTTGTCACTTTATAGATATGTATTTCGATCTCAACAGTAAGGCCGTCTTCAGTGTCTCGTACTTACAAATCAAGTGTGACGCGCTTAGTTCAACCTTTTTGATGGACTCGCCAGTGCCATGTCATCCACTAACTCAACTATCTTGGTGGTTGGCGGGAACATCCGCCGCAGAAGGCCCTCGTGCATGATACTCCACAGCTCCGCTATTGAAGGCGTTTTTTTAACATCCAGCGTTACCACTGTGCAATAGCGAGTACTGCCCAGTGAGCAATTCGGGTTGAACAGAGGCCACGGTTTCATGTGGTTTCACGGACAAGCCTCACGGAATCCCAAACTAAATGCACTCTCGTTTTCAAAACGGGAGCCACGCACAACTGTCATTTTTATTATTCCAGTTTTGCTGCGTGGGATGATGAAAATGACGGCTTCCGTTTCGAATGGGGTGCCCTTGAAAACGCGAGTGCATTTAGTTTTGGATTTCGTGAGGCTTATCCTTGACTATCGATGCTGATGGTCCGGGAATGGTACCCTTATGATCTCCTTCAGCCTTACTGGGCGTTGTTCAAGGGAGGCTGGTGCTCCTCTGGTCTTGACCACCATTACTCTGTAGGCGGCACATAAAGGTCTTCAATAAACAGAAAGCTTATGCGCCACGCACCTCATTAGAGGACTTCCCTTTCAAGAGAGACTCGCTTAAGTTCATGGTGTCTCTAAGGCAAAATATTATTTCATAAAAAAAGTAATTCTGAAATACCAACAACGTGAAAGTATAATATATTAGTCGCACTCTAGATCGACCTCAGTTCTAACTTGATGGTTTTCTCCAGAACTCCTGAAAACGTAGTATTTTATCATTGCTCCAACTTTCCCAGCGAAATGTTCTATCATTCCGTATATATAAACACAGCTAACCTCAAGGCGAATCGATTAGTGAGGAAATCTATTGCCTAAAAAGAAATGTAAACTCATCTTTATAGAGATGTTCTAAACCCCCCCTTTCTCCATTGATATGATCCAGTCACCCACCAATGGTAGGTAATTGCTTCGCCAGTAATCAATATGTGAACCAACCGAAAGATGCCAGAACAAACAGTGTCGAAATGATACCGAATTTTTATTTTTATTATTTCGCTGTGCGTAGCCATCATCAACGTTATGCCGTCTGGTGAAAACCAAGCCGCTGTTGACTAGATGGTTTCCTTATCTCGGTATCGCTGCGGTGTCAATATTGATACAGAAAAAAAAGGTTCGTCACCTCTTCAGCTGACGAAATGGAAACACCAAAGAAACAGTGCGGAGGTTTTGCGAAATCGGGTCATATTGTTGAACTGTTCCAGGATCAGTGTCGGGTTTTCAATACATCGGGGAAGATTAAGTTTTCACAATTTGACAGTTAGAAATACCGCTGAGTTTGTCTTATGTGTTGGTCAATCCATGAGAACTGATGTAAGTATGGTTTACCACAGTAGGCTGCTGGGTTCAAACATCGATCAAAAATTGAAAACAACATGCCTGCTTGATTGTGTTTTTGTTGTTGCTATTGTTGTCGTTATAGTTGGTGGGAAGATAAGATAGTACAGCTCTACTTCTTCTTCCGTTACCTTCGGGAGCTCTGATGAACGTGTGCACCTCGTTGGCGTACTCACATGGATGGTTGGATACAGTGAACTCTTGCTTACTTGAAGTTCTGGAACATGACTTTTAATTTTGTAGAACATGATTTTCCGAGATTCTTTTATCAGGGATTTAGAACTAATACCGTTGGAGCATTATGAAACACGAACATGAAACCTTCTCCTTTCGTACCCTAAATATCGTTCAAGTTGAATTTTCTGTAAATGTGTGAGGAAATATCAGCTTGGAATCAATAAATGCGGCATGCGCGAGATCATCGCATCGGTGGGTTGTGGACGCGAAAGGTGTAAGGGCGAACGGTAACGTGCGAATTACACCGATTGCTTTGTTTTTCCACCGTAGTCGCTTCTGTAGTCGTCCCCCAAAAATAACCGGCTTAGACTGGGGCGTGCAGCCTTGTTTCACTTATCGAGCTTAGGTTATCTTCGTAGGTTCACCGAAAACCTAGCCCCGATTCGTTTGATGGATTACGAAGGATTTATGAACTGATTACGGATGGAGTTTTGTGTCACCGAGAGGTGATTTTTGAACAAATAAAAAATTGAATGAAAATCCCGTAGCTGGGGTTCTTGGAATCAGTGGATCACGTGGGATTTCAATGTTTGGCAATGATTGCTGGATCCATCCAACTCAAAATAATTGCAGATTGACAAGTGTTTTCGGGCATACTGAAATAATGTTGATAAGTCTTAAAATATTGCCAAGATACGACTTATCTGTTTTTTTTTTATTTACTTGAATTATGGTTTGAGTATACGTCTGTGAAATCGAATATGGCTTGGACACATCAATTTTGTAATAAAGATTCAATGATTGGTCAGTTGCGTCTTTATGCTCACACATTTAGTTTTCATTTCTGCAGCTCGGCAAAAATCCGCACAGCCGTGCCCCAGCAAAATAAAAACTGATTTTCCGGCAAAAAAGACGTTTGTTATCTGATTTTCGGCAAAATATTTGCTGACTTTCAGCAACTTTGACAAAAATTTCGGCATGTCCAACATGTTTGCTGGGGCACGGCTGTGCGATTCTTGGTAAAAGTTTGCTGAGATCCCGGTAAAAAAATAAGTGTGCACCTGATTTTTTTTCCTGGGAAGCTGCTAAAACCAATTTCTGGCAAAGAAATCATATACTGTTGGTAACACATTACCACTAGTCGTGACTGACCCTACTAAGCCCTCCTTGGGCTCCAGCCTATGTTCTCAATTGTGATGGGCTACCACCAGCGGTTTCTCCTTCAAGTAGTTTCCCACGATGTCTATTCCTTCTATAGCGGGCATCTCATCTTCTTCCCGGGATACCCCAGTTTTTGAAAGATATGTCATCCGCAAATCCAATGATCTTTTATTATCTTCCTGTGGTGGTAAATATTCTTTATTTTCCACCGTCATAAGCATCCGATTCTTTAAATATCTTTTCAGGATCCTACAGAGATACTTTGCTACCTGTTACAATAGTAGATAAGATCAAGTCTTTAAAATATCGACGAACAATGATTCACATTACTACACTGTACTATCTGTTACAACTAGAACACTCTTCAGTAGTGTATTCCTTTCTAACGTGTAGCAAGATGTTTTTATTCCATTCTAAATATTTCGGAAAGATCGTGTCAATGCGAAGTGAGAATCAGTTTGCTTAGTATTGTTGCGAATAGAAATCTTCTTCAGGTCACGACATAACGATGCTCAGCTCCATTTTTGTGGCCCGCGGCGTGTAAGAACAAAAGTCGAGTCAAGTACGAGACGCTGAAGACGACCTTACTGTTGAGGTCCAAATACGTACCTGTTAAAGGTACAATCAAGTGGTGGAATTAAATGGGATAATACGAACTCGTCTTATGACAAGTTAAGACATTCCACTTAAAGCTCAAAATAATTCAAGAAAAAGGCTTTATTTTCTAAACGCAGAAAGAAAAATTTAAACTCATTATTCTCGCTGCAAAACCATTTATTTGAATTAAAAAAAATACGTTATTTGAAATGTCTGTTGTATAGAGTAACACCTATAAACAAAAAATTGACGGGGAACATCAGTGA
This sequence comes from Armigeres subalbatus, assembly GCF_024139115.2. Classification (NCBI taxonomy): domain Eukaryota; kingdom Metazoa; phylum Arthropoda; class Insecta; order Diptera; family Culicidae; genus Armigeres; species Armigeres subalbatus. Next base: position 8,492,710 of record NC_085139.1, on the reverse strand, counting down.
AGTTTTTTTTTTCACTTTAGCCAAAGGAAAACCGTTTTGCTTAATTTGTTCGAAAAGTGTTGCTGTGTTGAAGAAATATGATCGGAAACTCGATCCGAAAAGACATTACGAGATCAAGCATTCTACGAAATATGATATTTATTTACACTGACTTAGGAAGAAATAAAAAAATGAAAGAGCGTCATGAATAAGACGCTCATTTAATTTAAATTTCCCTTATTGATTCAAAATATGGTGGGGCAGTGGATTTTCTAAGCAATAAACTCTTTTCACTCGGACAAACACAAAGTCGGGAGATACAATACGGACCAGCTTTGCTGTCAGTGAGATTTTAGCAAAACCAAAGTTTGCGGGCAGCAGGGACTATGTCCAAGGGCTTGACGATCCCTCCCCAGGCCATCTGCGACTTGTGGGGCTTGCCTAGGATGTGGTGGGGTTTGACAGTGGGCCCTGTTAATTTCCTATAAAAAGCTTCATGTATCCGCAAGTAGGCCCCGCCAAAGCGACCGTGTGTCGCTTAAAGCGCCCATCCCAAGTCCAGGTGTCAGGTGGGACACAAAACAAACCTGACACGATGGTTTCCGACGAGACAGGAGGTTTGCGCAGGCCCAATAAAACGCCTGCAAAACCAATAATTACGAGCAATATAAGAGATAATACGACTCGATATAATCGGCAACGACCTAGGCGTCGAATAAAGGATCACGATTGGAAGCTTGGAACATGGAACTGCAAGCAGCTAGGTTTCGCAGGTTGCGACAGGATAATCTACGATGAATTACATCCCCGCAACTTCGACGTCGTGGCGTTGCAGGAGATTTGCTGGACAGGACAAAAAGTGTGGAAAAGCGGGAATTGAGCGGCTACCTTCTACCAAAGCTTTGGCACCACCAACGAGCTGGGAACCGGCTTTATTATGCTTTATAGATGCGCGAACGTGTGATTGGGTGGCAGCCAATCAACGCAAGGATATGCAAGCTGATGATAAAAGGTCGATTCTTCAACTATAGCATCATCAACGTGCACTGCCCACACGAAGGGAGATCCGACGACGAGAAAGAAGCGTTCTACGCACAGCTGGAGCAGACATACGATGGATGCCCAAAATCGTCATCGGTGACACGAACGCACAGGTAGGAAGGGAGGAAATGTATAGACCGGTAATCGGACCGGATAGTCTGCACACCGTATCAAATGATAACGGCCAACGATGCATAAATTTCGTAGCCTGCCGCAGAATGGTAGTCCGAAGCACCTTCTTTCCCCGCAAAATTATCCACAAGGCCACATGGAGATAACCTAATCAAGAAACGGAAAGCCAAATCGATCACGTTCTAACCGACGGTAAATTCTTCTCCGACATCACGATCGTCCGCACTTACCGCAGTGCGAATATTGAATACGACCTCTACCTCGTTGCAGTATGCCTGCGCTCAAAACTCTCGACGGTGTACAACACGCGTCGAAGTCGAACGCCATGGCTGAACATTGGGCGGCTACAAGACGGTAAACTAGCCCAAGGATACGCGCAGAAGCTGGAAGTGGCACTCCCAACGGAAGAGTAGCTAGGCGCAGCGTCTCTTGCCGATGGCTGGAGAGATATTCGATCCGCGATTGCTAGCATCGCAACCGCTGCATTTGGTACGGTGCCCCCGGATAAGAGAAATGACTGGTATGACGGCGAATGTGAGCAGGTAGTCGAAGAGAAGAATGCAGCATTGGCGAGATTGCTGCAACACCGCACGAGGACGAACGAGGCACGATACAAACGAGCGCGGAACAGACAAAACTCGATTTTTCGGAGGAAAAAGCGCCACCAGGAAGATCGAGACCGTGAAGAGACGTAGCAACTGTACCGCGCTAATAACACACGAAAGTTCTATGAGAAGTTGAACAATTCACGTAAGGGCCACGTGCCACAGCCTGATATGTGTAAGGACATAAACGGGGACCTTCTTACGAACGAGCGTGAGGTGATCCAAAGGTGGCGGCAGCACTACGAAGAGCACCTGAATGGCGATGTGGCAGACGAAGATGGCGATATGGTGATGGACCTGGGAGAACGCGCGCAGGACATAATTTTACCGGCTCCGGATCTCCAGGATATCCAGGAAGAAATTGGCCGGCTGAAGAACAACAAAGCCTCTGGGGTTGACCAACTATCAGGACAGCTATTTAAACACGGTGGTGAGGCACTGGCTGGAGCGCTGCACTGGGTGATTACCAAGATTTGGGAGGAGGAAGTTTTGCCGCAGGAGTGTTTGTTTGTATTTGTATTTATTTATTCACATTCAACTGACCTTAGTGGTCTTATTGAATAACTTAATACTAATTTACAATGGCGCTACAATAATGATGGACATCTTTAAACTACAAGCAATTAATAACATATTGTATCACATCAACCTAACTTATACACAGGCATTCAAATCAAAAAAGTTTCAACAGGCAATTACACAAAACAAACTGAAAAAATGAAATAAACGACAAAACGAAAATTATATACAAAAACAATTAAGCTCTAGTTGGCCTCCACGTTTTCCTGGGCTTTTCAATGAATTCGCGATATTTTATTTCAGTCGGCCATATATCTGACTGCAACGCTGTTCGCTTATGTTTATTATCAAGCATAACTTTAAATGATGCATAGTCTATAGCATCGCATTCTTTCCATTTAGGAACAAGTTTCTTAACTCTAATCGAACCATTATTTGTTATCCCGAGCGATTGCGCCACTAATACACAGATCTCTTGCTCCGTTACTTGCCCGTCAATGTTCGTCATGAATAATGAAAAACTGTCGTTTCCAAATGGTTCCGAGTTTGGTTGCATTTCGGTGTGTATTGCAAATGCACTTGTTTCATTTTGGCGTCTTTCCTGAGGTATCGGTGATCCAATCGGAGTGGAATGAGGTGGCTTTGTATCTTCCAATCGTTTTACATTCTCGGCATTGTCCATAATCAGTTCCTTCAAAGCGCTAATCTTTGCTGTAATGTCATCGGCTAGCTCTACAGCAGCAGATAGGCGTACGCATTTTTTTGGATCATCTGATTTCGAGCATTGATGGCGTTGACGATCATGGAATGCAGAGAGACAGTCATCACATAGCCATATAATGTTCCGAACCAGGCAGCAAACGCTAGCCTCTGAAAGGCCGACACAGGTAGCATGAAACGTTTTGTAACATTCCCCTTCACATACAACAAACAATTCCGCTTTGCTGTCCACTTGTAGCAAGCACTTTCCACATGACATTGTTGGTTCGGTTCGGCTTCACAATGAAGTAAACGATCAATGGCGCACTCAGAGCTGGTAGGTACGGTAGGGTATTTGTTGTTCTTCCGAAATCGAGATGCAAATGCGGTTTACAGTTATTGCTATCAATACTGCGATACACTAATGCCAATATTATTCGATTTGATAGATTTTTAACCACCTTTCGACTGGATTTCGAGACGATTTTACGGACTTCGACAGAAAACGTCAACACTTGCTAAGCGTCACAGACACGATATTGAATAGCAGCAGAATCTACAGTGGATGGAAGGTGTCGTGTGTCCCATCTACAAAAAGGGCGATAAGCTGGATTGTAGCAACTACCGCCCAATCACATTGCTGAACGGCGCCTACAAGTTACTCTCCCAAATTTTATGCCGTCGACTAGCACCAATTGCAAGGGAGTTTGTGGGGCAGTTGTAGGCGGGTTTTGTGGGCGAACGCTCCACCACGGACCAGGTGTTCGCCATTCGCCAAGTACTGCCGAAATGCCGCGAATACAACGTGCCCACACATCATCTATTCATCAACTTCAAAGCCGCATATGATACAATCGATCGGAACCAGCTATGGCAGCTAATGCACGAACACGGATTTCCGGATAAACTGACACGGTTGATCAAAGCGACGATGGATCGGGTGATGTGTGTAGTTCGAGTTTCAGGGGCATTCTCGAGTCCCTTCGAAACGCGCAGAGGTTTACGGCAAGGTGATGGTCTTTCGTGTCTGCTATTCAATATCGCTTTGGAAGAATAATACGAAGAGCAATGTGGTACAATGTGGTACAATGTGCACGAGTGGTACAATTTTCAATAAGTCCGTCCAGCTATTTGGCTTCGCTGACGACATAGATATTATGGCACGTAACTTTGAGAAGATGGAGGAAGCCTACATCAGACTGAAGAGGGAAGCTAAGTGGAGTGGATTAGTCATTAATACGTCGAAGACAAAGTACATGATAGGAAAAGGTTCAAGAGAAGACAATGTGAGCCACCCACCGCGAGTTTTGCATTGGTGGTGACAAAATCGAGGTGGTAGAAGAATTTGTGTACTTGGGCTCACTGGTGACTGCCGAAAATGACACCAGCAGAGAAATTCGGAGACACATAGTGGCCGGAAATCGTACGTACTTTGGATTCCGCAAGACGCTCCGATCGAATAGAGTTCGCCGCCGTATCAAACTGAGAATCTACAAAACGCTCATTAGCCGGTAGTCCTCTACGGACACGAGACCTGGACGATGCTCGTGGAGGACCAGCGTGCACTTGGAGTTTTCGAAAGGAAAGTGTTACGTACCATCTTTGGTGGGGTGCAGATGGCGGACGGTACGTGGAGGAGGCGAATAAACTACGAGTTGCATCAACTGTTGGGAGAACCATCCATCGTTCACACCGCGAAAATCGGAAGACTACGGTGGGCCGGGCACGTAGCCAGAATGTCGGACAGTAATCCGGTGAAAATGGTTCTCTACAATGATCCGACGGGAACAAGAAGGCGAGGTGCACAGCGGATCGATCAAGTGGAGGACGATTTGCGGACCCTCCGCAGACTGCGTGGTTGGCAAAGTGCAGCCATGGACCGAGCTGAATGGAGAAGTCTTTTATGTGCAGCACAGGCCACTCCGGCCTTAGTCTGAATAGATAATAATAATACTTGTACTTCGTTATGCGTATATGATTGACTGCCATGATTTGCCCGGTGTCAAGTAGCAGTTAAATCAAATATTACTAAAAAATCCAATACAACTGTTAGTACTTTTTTTTAAGTTTTTAAGTGAAGTGGAAAAAATAATTTTTTTATCTCACTTTTGAGGTGATTGATCAGTAGACTGAAAATCTCTAAAGAAACGCATTAACTTACTGATAGGGTAATTTCAAAATCTAGCCGTTTCGCTTATCCTCAGACTGAGAAAGCCACATCCATAAGCAACTTTAATTCCAGTCGACAATTAACAATACTAACTTATAAAATGTCTCGAAAACATCATTACGCTCAATTGCATAATAAAGGTACTATTAAATAAGCGCGCTAAAAACACGATTTTGGCCACTGTGCAACAGTGTGAAAGAGGTGAGAAGCTCCTAAACACGGTGGTGGGCCAGTACGTAAGGGCATTTCTCTCGTGTAAAATAAACATACAAGCATCACCGCAAATTGTCGAGTTAAATCGATTGGTATTTAACACTACACTCAGGAAAATCGACACATAGGGTAAATCACTACTTGGGCCTATGGACCCGGTTCCCGGCTCACTGCACAGAAAACTAATGATTTATACTGTTTGGAAGTAGTAGGTTTATGGTTGATAATTTTTAAAAAGTCTCCCATTTATTTTCCACAATACTCAATATTTTTCTATCACTTGTTTCACTCCTAATTGATCCAATTGTAGAAAATAAAAATGTAGAATTCAAAATTTCGCTCTCCGATGCCACACGATGGAGTGATTCTTTCCTCTTTTACAAAACGGTATCATCGAATAAACACCTACCTGAAAATGGTCACAGAGCTCGATACAACCATTGCTTGAAGCTGTTAATCGCCACACCATAATTCTAAACACACGCACTTCAATTCTAGATTGCTTTGAGAATAGGTCGTATGTGCAAAAGAGAGGCTCTCTTCGTTCACGCTCTCTTTCGCTTGTACATAAGCTAGTTTTGCATATTTTGCCACATTTTCACTTCAGAACGCTAGACAAAGCTATAATCTTTAGATATCTGCCAAGAAATCTGAAGTAAACTTTATTATAGATCTGTAATAATCGAAAGAGAATGGAGGCAAAGAGAGACTCTCTTTTGCACATACGACCTATTCTCAAAGCACTCTAGAATTATTCTTATTTGTTCGTTTCACTAGAACTTATTTAAACATATTAGAATACATTTTAAAATGTATTCTCAAACCGAACAAAAATTCACCTCGGCCCAAGAACTTCTAGCCGCACCGTGCTGCCAAAAGGCCAGGATTATGAAAATGATCCTTCATCGTTATGCAACGTACACACCAGTCAAGCAGTTTGATGAACATTGACTCCGCCCCCAAGAAAACGCTTCGCTTGCTGCTTTGTTTGAACGTGTGTGAAGTTGTTCGAACAACCATTTGACAGTTGGCGGCTCGGTTGGAAAAAATTAAAACGGTTTGATTTTGGTTTGAGTTGTCGGGGGCGGAGTCAAGGTTCGCCGAACATGTTTGAGCATTTGTAGTGAAGTTGCACAAACCCCCATATATTTTTTGATGGTTGGTGCTTGAGTTGATGCTTCGGTCGTTCGTGTGTGATATTGTTGGTCGAATAAATTGATTGTTCGTGTCGCTGTTGGTAAAACTTGATGGATGTTTGAATAAATGAGAGGTGGAGTCAATGTTGGTCAAACTGCTTGACCGTGTGTATGTTCCATTAACAGGAAAACTGTCTAATACGTTGACGCTATCATGTTATTTATAATTCTCTCGATTCTAAAAGGTGAAAAAATAATTGTATTTGGAAGAAATTTGGATGAGTAAATATATCTTCTGAACCAAATAAAAATGATTATGAATAATACCATCTGGCATCTTGTTGTCGTGGAACGTGCATATTTTTGTTTACGTCGCATTTTCTACCGTCCCGAGAGAGAATGAGAGTAAAATGTTGAGAGATTGAGTGAAATTTTGCTTAGGCCGGGAACTGGTTTTTTGTATGCCGGAATGGGAATCGTTGAGACTGAAATGAGTGCTGCACCTCGTTAATTTAAATCAAATAAAAGCTTTTTTGAACGATATTTAGCACGAATAGCTAATTTTTAAGCAGAAGTGAACCCCAATGCAGTATTATACAGCTCACAAAATTTAGGAAAAGGTGCTTCCTGTCATAAATATCAATTAAATAATGTAGTCGTAAGCATGTTAGGCCGGGAATGGGGTAAGAAACCCTACTTTATGGCAAAAATCCATGTTTTTTGCATATGCATATCATGCGTCGGCACATATTTATTTGCATATTATTATTTACATGGATTCTATGACCCACATGGATTCTATGACCCACATGGATAGCATGTGTGAACACTCATGCAATGCATGTGGACGCATGGAATATATGTGTCGAAAATATTGTAATTGCCGGTCTAGCCAACCGGGAGCAGTTCCGATACTCTCCGAATCAACTGCCTCAGGGTCGGCACACTCTCGTAAATTTACCGCGGGACAGGGAATTTTCGCACTTGAATTGAGAAAATCCTACCAGCACTTTTCTAAGATTTTCACAGCTTTATTAGCTACCCTCCTTCTAAGTTTCCTCCCACTTCCTTATCCACGAGCTAACCTTACAAGGCGGGGCCCCTTTCTTCACTCCACAACCACTTCCTCTCCTTCTCCGCGTTTCTGCTCTCTCTCTGTCTCTACGGATGGCTTCGACCACGTCTGGTCACGTTCCGCGTCGTGGGTGGCACCAAGGGTTCGTCGGCGGATAGTTGACGATCCAGCTGCGCGTCCTAGACTACCGATATGTTGACGGATCGGTCTTCGGCGAATAACGATGCCGGAATCTACCCGGCGAAGGGGTTCTAGGACGGCACAAGGACTCCCCGGGAACTGGGACCGTATCGCATATACAGCGGTCGAAATAGGGACACCACGGTGGAACAACGCCCAAGCAGCACAAATTGTTTCACTACTGAACATTTCACTGTTTTGCAACTATTCGGAAAGAAACAATCTTTGCGTATGTGCCATCAAATATAACTCTCTTGCAATCTAAAAAGCGCAAGAGGTGGAGCCTACGGAAACATCCTTCGATTGCAGTAAAATTGCAATAATGTTGCAAAATACTGCAAAAGAAAAAAATAAAATAAAAATATAAAACTGGATTCGATTTATGGATCTTGTGATTGATAGTCCTTCACTCTACCACAGCACCATTCAACACTTCGAAGGGCCTGCATGTTGACTCACAATAAAAACCATACGATTATGAAGTTTTGTACTAGGGTTTCCTGTTACTTGATTGCACCATCACAGAAAAAAATGTGAGTTGTCAAAACGTTGAACGATGCTAAATTGAACATGAAGATACATTCAACTTATCTGCAACTTAATTTAAACAAACAATTAAATTTTGAAAGACGCATTAAAGTTACATGGTAAAATATATGCAACTTAATGATTTTGTTTCGTGTTTGCAACATGAAGTGCAGTATTCTATGTTTGTTTGTTTCCAAATGTCAAACACGTACTGCATTGCAATTTTTATGAAACATTGATCATAATTCGAACATTTTTGACATCTTTGTCGTATTCCAGCCGAAAACGGCTGAATGGAATCCGCCGTTGAAGAGCGGTGCGACTGTTCGTTTTAAAATTCGACAACAAACTCACGGTGCAATCTTCGTCGTTGCTACTCAACCCGATGGCGCTACCAACACCATCTCACACTGCACTATCGTGATTAGTGCAGATGCAAATTGAGAGTTCGAATCAAGTCTAATGTAAAACTTGCCACATTGCAGGGTAAATTGGGGTACGCGAAATATGTGATTTCACGATTGGTATATTTGATTGCTGATGTTTAATGTACTATCCACAATAACAGAATCAATTCATAGTCTAGAATCACTTATACAAACTATAATCATTAGCCGCTTACTTTGAATACTACATCTTTCTCCTTCCCTACTCTTTGAACTTTGTAGGAATATGATTTCAATTTTATAAATATTTCATTATAAAGAAAAATCATATCCAAATTGCTTCAAAATAAATTAAAACAATTCTTAATATTGTAGTACCATCAACATCTAATGCAAAGAAGAACAAACTTGATATGTTAAATACCGTCATATTTTTGCTAAAACTAATAATGATTGTGGGTCACATTTTAATTTTTTTTCGGAATTCTACTTGCTCTTGCACAATTCGGAATACACAAAAAATGCCTGGAGTCCTGCTTGGTACTCGCAAAGAGCAATCCTCTATAGAACTTGCAAACGTAGTCCTACGTCAACATTCTTTGGGGTTTTACTCACTCTGGAATAAATAAAAAAACGCCTCGGAGTCCATTTGCAAAATGTATTCCTTCATAGAAGCCACAGACGGAATCCTATGTCAACATGTCTCGGAGTTCTACTCGCTCCGGAACGAACAAAATTGTCTCGGAGTCCTGCTCTGCATTCTTGTGGTCTTCTATGGAATACCCAGACGAACATGTCTTGGAGTTGCATCGGAGTCCTGCTCTGCATTCGCAAAGTATACTCTTCTATAGGATACACAAACGATGTCCTACCTCAAAATGCCTTGGAGTTCTACTCGCTCCGGAATAACCAAAAATGCTTTGAAGTCCTTCACATTCGCAAAGCGTACTCTTCCAAAGAATACACAGACGTATTCCTACGTCAAAATGTCTCGGATTTTTTAATCACTTCGGAATGAACACAAAATGGAATAAACACAAATTTTCTCGGAGTCGTGCTCTGTATTCGCAGAGGTCCTCTATAGCATACCCAGACGTAGGCCTACGTCAACATGCCTCGGAGTGCTTAACATTCACAAAGTGTACTCTTGTGTAGAATACGCAGACGTAGTCCTACGTCAATATGCTTCGGCGTTCTACTCGCTTCAGAATAAACACGAAAATGCCTCGAAGGTCGGCTCGCATTCACAAAGTGTACTCCACATAATACACAGACGTAGTCCAGCGTCAACATGTCTCGAAGTTCTACTCGCTCCGAAAAAGAAACAAAAAATGTCTCGGGATCTTGCAATGCATTCGCAAAGTGTACTCCTCTATAGACTACCCAGATGCAGTAATACGTCAAAATGTCTCTGATGTTTACTCGCTCCGGAATGAACACAAAATGCCTTGGAATCCTGCTTTGCATTTTCAAAGTAAACTTTTTTTTGTTGAATACACAGACGTAGCCCTACTTCAACACGCATCGAAGTTTTACTCGCTCCGGAATAAACACGAAAATTCCTCGACGGTCTGCTTCGCATTCACAAAATGTACTCTACAGACGTAATCCTACGTCAACATGCCTCGGAGTTCTACTCGCTCCGGAATGAACAAAAAAAGTCTCAGACACCTGCTCTGTATTCGCAAAGTGTGGTCCTCTATAGAAAACCCAGACGTAGTCCTACGTAAAAATGCCTCGGATTTCCACTCGCTCCGGAATCAACAAAAAAATGCCTCGGAGTCCTTCACATTCGCAAAGTGTACTCCTCTATAGAATACACAGCCGAAGTCCTATGTCTACGGAATGAACACAAAATGTCTTGGAATCCAGCTTCGCATTTGCAAAGTGGTCACAGACGTAGTTCGACGTCAACATGCCTCGGAGTTTTACTCACATTCACAAAAAAATGCCTCGGAGTCTGCATTCGCAAAGTGTACTCCTCTATGGAATACCCAGATGCAGTCCTACGTCAAAATGTCTCTGATGTTTACTCGCTCAGAAATTAACACAAAATGCCTTGGAGTCCTGCTTTGCATTTTCAAAGTGTACTCTTCTTTTGAATACACAGACGAACCCCTACTCCAACATGCCTTGGAGTTCTACTCGCTCCGGAATAAACACGAAAATGCCTCGGAGTCCTTCACATTCGCAAAGTGTACTCCTCTATAGAATACACAGTCGTAGTCCTACGTCTACGGAATGAACACAAAATGTCTTGGAATCCAGCTTCGCATTTGCAAAGTGGTCACAGACGTAGTTCGACGTCAACATGCCTCGGAGTTCTAATCGCATTCACAAAATAAAATGCCTCGGATTTCCACTCGCTCCGGAATTAACAAAAAATGCCTCGGAGTCCTTCACATTCGCAAAGTGTACTCCTCTATAGAATACACAGTCGTAGTCCTACGTCTACGGAATGAACACAAAATGTCTTGGAATCCAGCTTCGCATTTGCAAAGTGGTCACAGAAGTAGTTCGACGTCAACATGCCTCGGAGTTTTACTCACATTCACAAAAAAATGTCTCGGAGTTCTAATCGCATTCACAAAATAAAATGCCTCGGATTTCCACTCGCTCCGGAATTAACAAAAAATGCCTCGGAGTCCTTCACATTCGCAAAGTGTACTCCTCTATAGAATACACAGTCGTAGTCCTACGTCTACGGAATGAACACAAAATGTCTTGGAATCCAGCTTCGCATTTGCAAAGTGGTCACAGAAGTAGTTCGACGTCAACATGCCTCGGAGTTTTACTCACATTCACAAAAAAATGTCTCGGAGTTCTAATCGCATTCACAAAATAAAATGCCTCGGAGACCTGCTCGCTCCGGAATAAACAAAAAAATGCCTCGGAAACCTGCTCGTTCCGGAATAAACAAAAAAAATGCCTCGGAGACCTGCTCGCTCCGGAATAAACAAAAAATGCCTCGGAGACCTGCTCGCTCCGGAATAAACAAAAAAAAATGCCTCGGAAACCTGCTCGTTCCGGAATAAACAAAAAAATGCCTCGGAGACCTGCTCGCTCCGGAATAAACAAAAAATGCCTCGGAAACCTGCTCGTTCCGGAATAAACAAAAAAAATGCCTCGGAGACCTGCTCGCTCCGGAACAAACAAAAAAAATGCCTCGGAGACCTGCTCGCTCCGGTATCTTTTATTCTATCCTCGGGAGACCTGCTCGCTCCAGGATCATGTTTTATTCAACACTCGAAGACCTGCTCGCTTCGATATTTTTTTCTATGATTTCGGAGACCTGCTCGCTCCGAAATCCACAACATGAGAGCATACTTACCATTTAGTAACTAGCACATTAATGGATGTGGCAAGCACCATTTTCATGCGCTAGTTACAAATATAAAACCAAACACTACCGACTGCGACATGTCGTATTCCAGCCGAAAACGGCTGAATGGAATCCGCCGTTGAAGAGCGGTGCGACTGTTCGTTTTAAAATTCGACAACAAACTGACGGTGCAATCTTCGTCGTTGCTACTCAACCCGATGGCGCTACCAACACCATCTCACACTGCACTATCGTGATTAGTGCAGATGCAAAATTGAGAGTTCGAATCAAGTCTAATGTAAAACTTGTAACATTGTACGGTAAATTGGGGCACGCGAAATATGTGATTTCACGATTGGTATATTTGATTGCTTATGTTTAATGTACTATCCGCAATAGCAGAATCAATTCATAGTCTAGAATCACTTATACAAACTAAAATCATTAGCCGCTTACTCTGAATACTACAATCTTGATGCAACTTTTTCATGCTTTGATGTTTTTTTCAATAACTTTAATGAAACTGAATAGAAACAAGGTGCTTTTAGGTGTGCTACTTGGGCGGGGTCCTAATTTGATTGAAACGGAAATCACGTATCACAAACACGATCACAATACAGGCATTCCACAAGTAGCCTGGAGATGGGGTTGGGCGGTTACCTGATTTTCCTCCTTATGCTCACAATCTGGTAAATTTAAACTTTTACGTAGCGCTTTGGACATCTAGTCTTGTTCACGACTGCCGGGTATGTGAACGACTTGTCCCAGACCAACCAGCCCCAAGGTTCATGACCCCATCTCCGGTCATCGACTTTTCACAGTCTCCATCCCTTTTTCGTGCCACCTAATGAATCGCCTGCTTTGAGCGTGCTTACAGCGGCACACTAGGAGTTAACTTTTGGAAATCAGTATGGCGAAAGGCATATAATGTTTAATATCTCGAAAATATGAACCTTAATCGAAAAAATATTTGGTTGGCGTAGTAGCGGACACCGTCCTACATAACTGGTACCAAATAGATTTTCGTGAAAAGTTCCTGCTCTTGACGTCTTGAGAAAACCTCCGTTTGATGTCTTTCACCATACAAATTTCATGCTGGCTATTTTGCGCATATACAATAGCGCCTGGATGTGACAGCGGCGGGTAGTAAATTAGCCAGTGCCAATAATTCATTGTGCAATCCATCATGGCTGCTCCCAACTCCGTATCCTGCGGCTCCTGGTGGCGGGTTGAAGGAGCTTGGAGGGTGGTTGGCAGTAGTTAAGGTGGTTGCTCTTAATAGCAATCTATATGTATGCCAAGTGTACTCTGCTTGGGAAAAACCTTAAAACTCACACAAAAACATCCTGTCATACATATTCACGATTATTAAAATACAAACAAGGATGTTATCGATCATTTAGTAATTTGCGTTCAATCATTTAGTAGTTTGTCAATAACTCATTCCAGAAGCTGAATTTCAAAATGTGTTGTATGGTGGACTTGTAGTGCGAAGGTTTTTCTACAACTCTGCCTAATAGTTCGTTGTTAGAATTCAACTTATCACGGAGTTATAGCGCTAGTTGCAGTAACTTAAACTAAATAATTGGAGTTTTGTTATCATTTAGTCTAAGTTACTTTAACTATAACTATAACTTCGTTACTAGTGAAATTCAAACAACAAACCATAAGGCAGAGTTCCAGAAAAACCTTCGCACTAGAATTCCACCCTACAACACATTTTTAAATTCAGCTTCTGAAATGAGTTATTGACAAACTGCTAAATGATCGAACGCGAATTACTAAATGATCGATAACATCCTTGAATACAAACTCTTTTCAATACATACAATTTACAAAACCAAACACTTACAATATGGAATCCATTTAGCTACCCCCATTGCAAAAATCCATGTGTGAACTCATGAATATAAGGCGGAGTTTTTTGTGAGTGTAGGGGTCTCCATGCATTCTGTGAGAAGCTCGGTTTTAGAGTGATCCTTTAGCTTTTACGTATACTTAGTATACGAGAAAGGTAAAAAATATGAATCCCACTCTTACAAAATTTGATACCAATTCGAGAAGATGAATTTATTGGCATTTCATTGAAGTGTGGTATGACTCAAATGACCTTAGTAAAATGTCAATAACTTCGCCGGATAAACTTTGATCTACTCGCCGCTTTCAGCATTCGAATATGGGTATCAAATTGTGTAGGGGTTGGGTGGGTTTCATAGTTTTGAGTAATAAATAATAATTTAAATAATAGTAGGTTCAAAATAGAGATTTCCAATACATGTATCTCCATACATTTTTCATATAAACTTCAATTGAGTTTAACACCAACAAAACGTTGACCGTTTCGGATAAAATTTTGTAAGATCTTAACGGCACCACAGAGCATCTTGAATAAAAGGTTGGCTCATCAAAAAAATGAAAAACTGTTTTTAGATCCACCCTAATCGTTGTTAATCCTTAATTTCATAATGCCATTTTGGAAAAAATAAATGAGTTGTGCTAGTATTGACAGAAACCGATATGACGAGAATGACTATAAAAACCCAAAAATTGAAAATTTCAACAGCCTAGCGTAATTTCGACGGCGTTTTGTTTGAAACAACTGCAAGTATAATAAAACTTTGCGCTTGTTTTCATGCGCTGGAAATTAAAGTGAAATAAGAATTACAAAATATGTTCATTCGTGGTAATTACTCAGTTCATAGACAATTGTATCGTAAACAACTTTTCAAGTAGTTTCCAAAACGCATACAATTGATGAGACATCATTGCTCCACTTCACGTTCCATGACGGCGGACAAATAAGCTATTTATAGTGGGACAAAAAATCCCCACATTTGTGAGCCACCCAAATCACCTGTGCTGCGGCGGCCTGCTGGTCACTTGATAAGGAACCATTTATTTCAAGTCACCCATATCTTTCAGTGGACGTGTCGATTACGATGATGATGATGATGATTGTGCAATAAGTTGCACCATCATTTCACCACAAGCCAGAGCCTAATCCCATTTGGCCATATTTCACACAGTAACTTCGGCTTTGTTGGACAACACCTTCAAACGAAGGTCTCGGAAAGCTAAAAGCTACCATCTTACCTTTTTGAAAACATGTTCAGAAAACGGGAATAGAGATTAGCAAGTCCACGAAAGCTCGCTTATCTATGATCGTGTCGTTGGTGTACCGTGGTAATAGATAAACCTCTTTCGTAATATGGTTACGTAGATCGCAGAAAAACGATTACTGGAAAATATGTTTACAGATGTTGTACCATTCTGCACATTACTTTGACATTGATATGACTTCAAGTGTGAATCATGGGAGATTATTAACTAACACATTCATATCCATCCAAGCAATAAAACTATGAATCATATTCTATATGTGAAATATGCTCTCTAAACAAGCATAACTTCTCCATAATTACTTGATTTCTTATCTATATGGGACTGTCATGCTTTTATGGCCAGTATGTGTGATGCAAAACGTGAACAGTCGAACCACGTGCCTGTCAAACACCAAATTTGTACAAACACGAAAGAAAAAAAAATGTTCAGGAATGTATGAATTTCTTTTCATTTGTTTGAGAAACTACTGCTTACAGTTTTCGCACTGGAAGTGCCCCATGGTTATGAGTTTTGCCAAAAACTATTGATCTGTATCGAAGACATCGAAAGACTCGGTGCCAAATTGTTTAAAAACAGTTTTTGTTGTTTTCTCGAAATTCTGTAAAATGGATATATGCAGTTTCTCAAACAAATGATTCATTTGTACAATGGCCGTTTCTTCGTTCGCTCGTTGGTCATTCTCTATGTAGCACTAAACTATACCAAGCTTTGGAAACGTTTTCACTAGGAACATAGTGCATCACTTTTCTTTTCTAATTTAAAAGAGCTTATGGAAAGATCCATTATTCACGTGACGCAATTATTAATGTCACACTTTTTGAAATCGTTTTCGAAACTTTTAGAAATCTCCGTATTTTTTTATTTGCTACATTTATTATCAGTAAGGGGTAATTACGACAAAAGAAGGATTTTGTATTTGCTGCGTCCTGTACCACATGATTTCCTACATAAAATGTGTTTTTATTTTGTGTTTTCACCTTGCCCTTTGGTTATTTATTTTATTTATTTATTTCGTCAACCGACGTAGACTAGTACATATACAATATACAGGGGTTAGACAAAAAGGTTGAGATAGGTAAAATTATGTCGAAATTCAAATCAGCATAACTTTGTGTAGCCTAATCCGATTTTGATAAAACCGGGACCATCAGAAGCGGACACTCTTCTAGTATACTGCCCTCTTAAAAAACGTGGGATTGGTCCATGGCCACTGGAGATGTTCCGGGTTTTCCGAGGGTATGTTCAAGATGCCTTTTTTCATCTGCTTGTCATTTTATGTGACGTTTTCTTTCATCATGTTTTATGCTTTCTCCAAGAACCAGAACTAGTATGCCGACCAATGGTGGCTGTAGATTGAAAATCCATCAAAACTACGCAGAGATATGAGCATTGCCGTAAAAACGGTCCCGGGAACATGATGAAATGATAACAGACCGGGATAATGCAAATATGAGTATCTAACTTCATGGCTTCGCAAGACGATGATTACAGAAACATTTCCAGAATGATAGTGTCCCCTGCCACCCTTATATCAGGTTCCAAGGGCCTTCCAGGAGGGTCCGGTTTTGGCACCATCTGGAACCATGCATATATGGGTGTCAAAATTCATGTTTTCCCAAGACGATGAATATAGGATCTTTATTAGAGATTTTGAGGACTGAAAGACTCTCTGGCCAATTTGTAACAGGTTCCGGGTGTTCTGTGTAAGTGACATTTGTTCAGGCTGTATGGCCAATCCTGTGCCGTTTTCACGGATTTTGGATCTACAGCCAGCATTCGCTAGCATATTAGTGCTAGTTTCTGGAGAAAGCATAAAACATGATGGCAGTAAACGTCATATAAAATGGCAAGTAGAAGAAAAAATGCCTTTTTAACATACCCTCGGAAAACCCGGAACATCTCCGGTGGCCAAGGTCCAATCTGAGGTTTTGCATGAGGACAGTATACTAGAAGAGTTTATGCGTCTGATGGACCCGGTTTCATCAAAATCGAATCATTATACGCAAAGTTATGCTGATTTGAACTTCCACAAAAAAAATCCTATCTCAACCTTTTTGTCTAACCCCTGTAGGGTAAGACGGTATAATATGCCCCCCCTAAGGCAAAACCTTGATAACTTTTTACATTTCATCGCAATTTATGCAAACTTTGTGTTATTTGGTAGTGCAAGAAGTCGCAAATGCATTGCCCGTGAGTAGTCATATAAAAATATTACAGATAACACGTGAAAATGCTTTTTTGAAAAGTCGTGAAAAAATGGATTTCAAAAAGTGCCTGGGCAATACGCCCCACCTTAGCCAAAGACGTTCCATAGCGCTTCATTAGTATTTTATCAATCCCATAATAAAAAGGTTACAAATCCTTATGTTCTTGTCATAAAAAAAAAAAACAACATAAGTCCATTTAAGCAGGTTTGAATTTCATTTCAATAATTTTCATATCATTTGGAAGCAACTGCTGCAAGCTCGTCGCGCTTGTGTCCAGTTGGTAAAGGCATATCGTCCTGCCTACACTGGGGCGTTTTGGCCAGTAAAACATATTTTCGAAAATCGTTACGTTTATGAAGATGGAAGCAATTTTATATCATATTAACCACTGAGAAAAGTTATTTTGTTGCCCAACTGAGTGTTCCCGTGCAAGTTTTGCGGACAGTATGCTAGCGTCGCTCCAGAATTTTGAGCAAACAAACATGAAAAGTTACATCAAAACTGTCACTTTTTGTATTTTGCTATTATTTTCATTATGTAAAACAAAAATACTTCCACATTCACATAGTACGATGGTTTTACAAATATTTATAGGTACCAACTGATTTTGACCCTTAGTTAGTTATAGTTTTCTAGAAATCAAAGAGGGGTGTTTTGGCCAGGTGGGGCGCATTATACCGTCTTACCCTACATGTTTTTCTTTATTTTCTCAATGCTATAAATATGGTATTATAATGTATAAATATAAAAATATGTAGATTGGTTAAGTAGTGTTAATTTTGCGATTTAATGTAATTTAAGATTTACAGGTTTAGAATTGTGACAACATATTTTTGTTGGTTCTGCCCAGACATTGTAATTGTAGTTTCGTAATTGTAGTTTCGCAGTGTTCATTATAGATGGCCATCATCTGATTGAGAGGTCCGAATTTTGCATAATTTGTACGACAGTGATTAAATGAAAATGAAAATTGTTGAGATGGTATGTAGAAATTTAATTTCGATAAAATGTTAGTTGAATCAGTACGCTGCGAAACTATATCGTTAGTAAATGAAACCATTGCCGTTTCACGACGCTCTTTCAAAGATTGCATGTTTATAAGCTTGCAACGTGCTTCATATGATGGAAGTGGGAATGTTGTCCAACCCAATTTACGAAGAGTAAATAGTAGGAATTGTTTTTGTACTGATTCTAAACTTTCTTCGTGTTTTATTGAAAATGGAGTCCATACAATGCTGCAATATTCAAGTATCGACCTTATATAAGCAATATATAATGTTTCAATTGTGTATGGGTCATGAAAGTTATAGCAGAAACGTTTTATAAAACCCATAATATTATTTGCTTCATGAATAATTGTGTTGCAGTGGTCGATGAACGTTAGTTTGGAGTCTAAGATGACTCCTAAATCTCTAACTCCATCCCATTTTTCTACGACCTGGTTTCCTAATGCAAGTGATAAATTTGATGCTGTTCTATTGCTGCTGAATGATATAAGGTTACATTTTTTTACATTCAGTAGCAATAGGCTTTTATTGCACCATTCGTAGAATGTGCATAATTCGTTCTGGAATATGTTCAGGTCATTTTTATTCCCTATTTCCAAAAAGAGCTTCATGTCATTTGCATAGATCAGCGGTTCTCAACCTGGGGTACATGTACCCCTGGGGGTACCTTCGCTGGTCCCAAGGGGTACCTCGAACAACAAAGCGTAAGATGTATTAAAATTCAATTTAAAGCTTACTGATAAAGTTTTAATAATTGGGTAATTTATTTTTATTTTTAAACTTTGTCTTGTACATAATATGCATGGCTATCAGTAAATCGAAACTTATTGAATCCTGCCCTCCACAACCAGCACAGTGTATGAAGGGCAGTGCGACAAAAAATCAAAAGGACAAAACGTCTACTGAATAAATTTTGAAAATGTTCAAATCTTGCATAAAACAAAATATTGGATTATATATGCTTTGTAACTAAAATCTTGAGTTTGAAGGTACGAAGAGGCATGAAGGATTTTTTTTCCGAAATGCTCAGTTGCTTAGTTGCAAGAGAATCGGAAGCATTCTTCTACGATTCTCGGAAGCCTCTTTTAAAGCCACCTTCCCAGAGACTCTAGGGATTCTTTTCAAGAGGTTCGGAAGCTTAATTTGAAGAGGCTGAGAGTCCTTTTTTTAAAGAGATTCGGAGTCCTCCTTTTCAAGAGGTTTGGGAGGCTCCTTTGAAGAGGCTCGGAAGGCTCTTTCAAGGGGCTCGGGATGCTCCTTTCAAAAAGTTCGGGAGGCTCCATCCAAAATGCTTGGAAGGCTCCTTTCAATATGCTCGGAAGGATCCTCTAAAGAGGCTCGTAAGCCTCCTTTCAACAGGTTTGGAAACTTTCCTTCAAGAGGCTCGGAGCGTATTTTCAAGATGATCAGAAGCCTTCTTTTCAAAGCATTGGAAGCCGCCTTTCGAAGGCTTTTCGAGCAGTACAAGTCAGACAAAAATGGTTGCAGCAACTTCATTGTGACTAAATCTGGTCACATATGAGTTGCAGTAACCCATATGGAACAAGTGTGCTACTAGGGTTGGAAGGTTCAAATCAAGAGGCTCGGAATCCTCCCTTCTATAGGCTTGAAGAGGCTCCGTGGCGTCCTTTCAAGATGCCTAGAAGCTTCTGGTGGGTCGGAAGCCTCCCTTCGAAAAGATCGGAAGGCTGCCTTCAGAAGACTCGGAAAGCTTCTTTCATGATGCTCGGAAGGCTCCTTCAAGAGGCTCGGGAAACCCATTTTTAAGATGTTCGGAAGCCTTCTTTCTAGAGGCTTGAAAGCTTTTTTTTAAGAGGCTGGAATTTTGGAAGCATACTTTCATGAGGCTCAGAAGCATTTTGAAAGCGGCTCGAAAATCACCTTTCAAGAGGCGTGGAAGCCTTCTTCGGAAGGCTCCCACCAAGAAGCTCGGAAGCCCCCTTTCAAGGGCTTCAAAGTCGCCTTTCGGAAGCCTCCCTTCAAGAAGCTCGGAAGGCTCTTTTCTAGATACCCAGAAGCTTACTTTTAGGAGACAAGTCCTGTAGGAATGTATAATCCTAATAAAAATCATTTCACGTACTAATGAAAATATCAACCAACTTTATGAAGAGTTCTACATCCCGTTATAGCTTTCAGGTTCATTTTTCATATTACCTTATTTATACTTATTTTCATTTACACCATAAAGGGGGGGGTACCTCAAAGTATGCAAAAGTTGGAAGGGGTACCTCTTATGAAAAAGGTTGAGAACCGCTGGCATAGATTAACACTTTAAGTTTTTTTTTAAGAATGAAGGAAATGTCGTTTACATATTATGAATAATAGAGGCCCCAAATGAGAGCCCTGGGGGACTCCGGAAGTGGTTTGAATGGGTTTAGATCTATTGTTGTTAAATTTTATAGTTAATTGGCGATCAGTTAAGTCAAGCCATTTAACCTTAGTAAGATTATTATTATTTATTCAGACTAAGGCCGAAGTGGCCTGTGCGGTATATAAGAGTCTTCTCCATTCGGCTCGGTCCATGGCTACACGTCGCCAACCACGCAGTCTACGGAGGGTCCGCAAGTCATCTTCCACCTGATCGATCCACCTTGCCCGCTGCGCACCTCGCCTTCTTGTGCCCGTCGGATCGTTGTCGAGAACCATTTTCACCGGGTTACTGTCCGACATTCTGGCTACGTGCCCGGCCCATCGCAGTCGTCCGATTTTCGCGGTGTGAACGATGGATGGTTCTCCCAACAGCTGATGCAATTCGTGGTTCATTCGCCTCCTCCACGTACCGTCCGCCATCTGCACCCCACCATAGATGGTACGCAGCACTTTCCTTTCGAAAACTCAAGTGCGCGTTGGTCCTCCACGAGCATCGTCCAGGTCTCGTGTCCGTAAAGGACTACCGGTCTTATTAGCGTTTTGTAGATTGTCAGTTTGGTACGGCGGCGAACTCTATTCGATCGGAGCGTCTTGCGGAGTCCAAAGCACGTACGATTTCCAGCCACTATGCGTCTCCGAATTTCTCTGCTGGTGTCATTTTCGGCAGTCACCAGTGAGCCCAAGTACACAAATTCTTCTACCACCTCGATTTCGTCACCACCGATGCAAACTCGCGGTGGGTGGCTCACATTGTCTTCTCTTGAACCTCTGCCTATCATGTACTTCGTCTTCGACGTGTTGATGACTAGTCCGATCCGCTTAGCTTCCCTCTTCAGTCTGATGTAGGCTTCCTCCATCTTCTCAAAGTTACGTGTCATAATATCTATGTCGTCGGCGAAACCAAATAGCTGGACGGACTTATTGAAAATTGTACCACTCGTGTTAATCCCTTCCAAAGCGATGTTGAATAGCAAACACGAAAGACCATCACCTTGCCGTAACCCTCTGCGGGTTTCGAAGGGACTCGAGAATGCCCCTGAAACTCGAACTACGCACATCACCCGATCCATCGTCGCTTTGATCAACCGTGTCAGTTTATCCGGAAAACCGTGTTCGTGCATTAGCTGCCATAGCTGGTCCCGATCGATTGTATCATATGCGGCTTTGAAGTCGATGAATAGATGATGTGTGGGCACGTTGTATTCGCGGCATTTCTGCAGTACTTGGCGAATGGCGAACACCTGGTCCGTGGTGGAGCGTTCGCCCATAAAACCCGCCTGGTACTGCCCCACGAACTCCTTAGTTGGTGCTAGTCGACGGCATAAAATTTGGGAGAGTACCTTGTAGGCGGCGTTCAGCAATGTGATTGCGCGGTAGTTGCTACAATCCAGCTTATCGCCCTTTTTGTAGATGGGACACACGACACCTTCCATCCACTCCTGCGGCAAAACTTCCTCCTTCCAAATCTTGGTAATGACCCAGTGCAGCGCTCTAGCCAGTGCCTCACCACCGTGTTTAAAAAGCTCTCCTGGTAGTTGGTCAACCCCAGGGGCTTTGTTGTTCTTCAGCCGGCCAATCTCCTCCTGGATTTCCTAGAGATCCGGAGCCGGTAGAATTATGTCCTGCGCGCGTTCTCCCAGGTCCATCACCATACCGCCATCTTCGTCTGCCACATCGCCATTCAGGTGTTCTTCGTAGTGCTGCCGCCACCTTTGGATCACCTCACGCTCGTTCGTAAGAAGGTTCCCGTTTATGTCCTTACACATATCAGGCTGTGGCACGTGGCCCTTACGTGAACGGTTTAACTTCTCATAGAACTTTCGTGTTATTAGCGCGGTATAGTTGCTCCGTTTCTTCACGGTCTCGATCTTCCTGCTGGCGCTTTTTCCTCCGGAAAATCGAGTTTTGTCTGTTCCGCGCCTGTTTATATCGCGCCTCGTTCGCCCTCGTGCGATGTTGCAGCAATCTCGCCCATGCTGCATTCTTCTCTTCTACTAACTGCTCACATTCGCCGTCATACCAGTCGTTTCTTCTCTGATCCGGGGCACCGTGCCTAGTGCAGCGGTTGCGGTGCTACCAATGGCGGATCGAATATCTCTCCAGCCATCTTCAAGAGACGCTGCGCCTAGCTGCTCTTCCGTTGGAAGTGCCACTTCCAGCTGCTGCGCGTATTCTTGGGCTAGTCTACCGTCTTGTAGCCGCCCAATGTTAAGCCGCGGCGTCCGACTTCGACGCGTGTTGTACACCGTCGAGAGTTTTGAGCGCAGACATACTGCAACGAGGTAGTGGTCGGATTCAATATTCGCACTGCGGTAAGTGCGGACATTCGTGATGTCGGAGAAGAATTTACCGTCGATTAGAACGTGATCGATTTGGTTTTCCGTTTCTTGGTTAGGTGATCTCCATGTGGCCTTGTGGATATTTTTGCGGGGAAAGAAGGTGCTTCGGACTACCATTCCGCGGGAGGCTGCGAAGTTTATGCATCGTTGGCCGTTGTCATTCGATACGGTGTGCAGACTATCCGGTCCGATGACCGGTCTATACATTTCCTCCCTTCCTACCTGTGCGTTCATGTCACCGATGACGATTTTAACGTCCCGCAGTGGGCATCCATCGTATGTCTGCTCCAGCTGTGCGTAGAACGCTTCTTTCTCGTCGTCGGGTCTTCCTTCGTGTGGGCAGTGCACGTTGATGATGCTATAGTTGAAGAAACGGCCTTTAATCCTCAGCTTGCACATCCTTGCGTTCATTGGCTGCCACCCAATCACGCGTTGGCGCATCTTACCCAGCACTATGAAGCCGGTTCCCAGCTCGTTGGTGGTGCCACAGCTTTGGTAGAAGGTAGCCGCTCGATGCCCGCTTTTCCACACTTTCTGTCCTGTCCAGCAAATCTCCTGCAGCGCCACGACGTCGAAGTTGCGGGGATGTAATTCATCGTAGATCATCCTGTCGCAACCTGCGAAACCTAGCGACTTGCAATTCCATGTTCCAAGCTTCCAATCGTGATCCTGTATTCGTCGCCTAGGTCTTTGCCGATTATATCGAGTCGCATTATCTCTTATATTGTTCGTAATGATTGGTTTCTAGGCGGCTTATTGGGCCTGCGCAAACCTCCTGTCTCGTCGGAGGGCCGTCGTGTCAGGGCTGTTTAGCGTCCCACCTAACACCAGGACTTGGGCTTGTGCGCTTTGAGCGGCACACGGTCGCTTTGGTGGGGCCTACTTGCGGATACATGCAGCTTTTTATAGAGGTTTAACAGGCCCACTGTCAAACCCCACCACATCCTAGGCAAGCCCCACAACTCGCAGATGGCCTGGGGAGGGATCGTCAAGCCCTTGGACATAGTCCCTGCTGCACCTTAGTAAGATGTTGGGGTCAATATGACCCAAAACGAAACTTCAAAGTAGAATAACTTTTTAACTGATAATCCGATCGTTCTGAAATTTCTTGACTTTTAAATACTTTTAAAACAATAATGTATGGTCCATGAGAGGGCTTCCGACGAAATTGGCCTGGTACATGCAAGGTGCCCCCGGGGAACCCGTAGGAAGGGACATTTCCGTTTTAACACCAAAATATGCCGTGCGGCGGCTCTTTCGTCATGTTTTTTCACAAAATAAATGATTATCCGCTTGAAATCTATAATTGACCACATTGGCCACTCTTGGAGCCTATGAGGTGCATTTCCGTTTTAACATCAAAATATGTCGTGCAGCGGCATGGACCACATGGTCCACTCTTGGAACCTATGAGGGGCTCCGTAGGAGGGGACATTTCCATTTCAACACCAAAATATGCCGTGCGGCTCTTTCGTCATGGTTTTCAACCAAACAGATGGTCATACGATCGAAATCGATAAGTGACCACATTGGCCACTCTTGGAACCTATGAGGGCCCCCGGAGAACCCGTAGGAGGGGACACTTCCATTTCAACACCAAAATATGCCGTGCGGCGGCTCTTTCGTCATGGTTTTTAATCAAACAGATGGTCATGCGATCGAAATCGATAGGTGACCACATTGGCCACTTTTGGAACCTATGAGGTGCCTCCGGGGAACCCGTAGAAAGGGACATTTCCATTTTTACACCAACATATGTCATGCGGCGGCTCTTTCGTCTCCAAATAAGTGCCCTCGAAATCGATTATTGACATATTGTCCACCCTTAGAACCTATGAGGTGAACACATGAACAGATGTATATTGTGGTGCGCACGGAAGAGGATTGTCTAACTTTACAACGATCGATAACCTTATTCACTGAGTGGTGTAAGAGGAATAAACTGACGATAAGCGTTGAAAAATGTCAAGTGATCACATTTCACCGCACCATTTTGCCAGTACTGTTTGATTATCATATTAATGGTAATGTTCTTTCAAGAGTTACCAATGTCATGGACCTTGGTGTTCAGTTGGATTCGATATTAGCATTTGATCTGCAATAATATCGAAAGCGAATAGACAGTTAGGTTTCATTTCGAAAGTCGCAAAAGATTTTACAGATCCATACTGCTGGAAGTCTTTATACTGTGCACTTGTACGTCCAATTTTGGAAAATGTTTCTGTTGTATGGCATCCATATCAAGTCACGTGGAGTTTGAGAATCGAACGCGTACAGAAGAGATTCATACGTTTGGCGCTAAAAAGCTTGCCTTGGAGAGACCCTGATAATCTGCCGCCGTACCCCGATAGATGTCGTTTGCTGGGATTGGATACGCTGGAGCAGCGGAGAAAAGTTCAACAATCACTACTAGTAGCCAAATTGTTGAATGGTGAAACTGATGCACCTGAATTACTTTCCATGTTGAACTTCCGTGTACCCACTAGAACTCTTCGAAATTCAACATTGCTGCAGTCACGATTCCACAGAACAGTTTTTGGGAACAACGAGCCGATAGCAGCATGTATTCGCGCATTCACAGCTGTGGAAGAACTATTCGAGTTTAATGAACCAACCAGAAGTTTTGCAAATCGAATCAAAAGAAGAATGTAGTGTCCTAATATATTTTTATTCATTAAGACTAATTTGTCAGATGGATTATTTAAAATACAAATACAAATACAAATATACCGATCGCCGATCGCTTCTACTTCTGTGAGATTCCTGCGGGTACCTTGTAGGTTGTAGATAATAAGTTTGGAATGAATGACTTATTTGATAAAAAACAATGGAGATGATAATAAAAACAATGGAGAGTTAGTTCTGAAAATGTATTGCGAGAGATCGGCTGGTACCTGGTGCTGGGAATTTGGTTTCATCAGTACCCGCTAAGCTGCGGTGGACGACGGAGGTCCTTCGTAGTTTAGTAGGGAAAGCACCTGTCATGCGACTTGGGGTCGTGGGATCAAACCCCACCGAAGGGGCGGTTACCCTCCAATACCTTTTCCGAACTAAATCTATCACATGTTGTACATATGCATAATCAAGTTTCAGACATAGTAAAAAAACAAGATTAATCCACCTAGCAGTGATGGTGCCCTTCTTGTTCGTTCAAAAGGGTTGAGAAATATATAAGAAAAGTTTAATATAACACAAATAGCTAGATAACTCTTATTTTCATATTTGTTTATTTGCATTGTAAAATTTCCTGCTGAACGCTACTTATTGCAAGCCAATCGGATGAGCATAAGTGCCGGAAAAGTGCTTTTCTCATGCAGAATACTATGGGTCTCCGGGCCTCCTATTCATTCATTTATTTAGTTAACATCTAAACAGATAATACTGAATCAACAATTTGACGCCACAATGCACGGTTCGAGGCCGCATCTCGGATACGCCCCACGCTCGCCAAGTCGTTTTGCACCTGGTCTGCCCATCTCGCTCGCTGCGCTCCACGCCGTCTCGTACCTGCCGGATCGGAAGCGAACACCATCTTTGCAGGGTTGCTGTCCGGCATTCTTGCAACATGTCCTGCCCATCGTACCCTTCCGGCTTTAGCTACCTTCTGGATACTGGATTCGCCGTAGAGTTGGGCGAGCTCATGGTTCATTCTTCGCCGCCACACACCGTCTTCTTGCACACCGCCAAAGATGGTCCTAAGCACTCGTCTCTCGAATACTCCGAGTGCTTGCAAGTCCTCCTCGAGCATTGTCCATGTTTCATGTCCGTAGAGGACAACCGGTCTTATTAACGTCTTGTACATGACACATTTGGTGCGGTGGCGAATCTTTTTCGACCGCAGTTTCTTCTGGAGCCCGTAGTAGGCCCGACTTCCACAGATGATGCGCCTTCGTATTTCACGACTAACGTTGTTGTCAGCCGTTAGCAAGGATCCGAGGTAGACGAATTCCTCGACCACCTCGAAGGTATCCCGTCTATCGTAACACTGCTTCCCAGGCGGGCCCTGTCGCGCTCGGTTCCGCCCACAAGCATGTACTTTGTCTTTGACGCATTCACCACCAGTCCAACTTTTGTTGCTTCACGTTTCAGGTGGGTGTACAGTTCTGCCACCTTTGCAAATGTTCGGCCGACAATGTCCATGTCATCCGCGAAGCAAATAAATTGACTGGATCTGTTGAAAATCGTGCCCCGGCTGTTACACCCGGCTCTCCGCATGACACCTTCTAGCGCAATGTTGAACAACAGGCACGAAAATCCATCACCTTGTCTTAGTCCCCGGCGCGATTCGAACGAACTGGAGTGTTCGCCCGAAATCTTCACACAGTTTTGCACACCATCCACCGTTGCTTTGATCAGTCTGGTAAGCTTCCCAGGGAAGCTGTTCTCGTCCATAATTTTCCATAGCTCTACGCGGTCTATACTGTCGTATGCCGCCTTGAAATCAACGAACAGATGGTGCGTTGGGACCTGGTATTCACGGCATTTTGAAGGATTTGCCGTACAGTAAAGATCTGGTCCGTTGTCGAGCGGCCGTCAACGAAGCCGGCTTGATAACTTCCCACGAACTCGTTCACTAATGGTGACAGACGACGGAAGATGATCTGGGATATCACTTTGTAGGCGGCATTAAGGATGGTGATCGCTCGAAAGTTCTCACACTCCAGTTTGTCGCCTTTCTTGTAGATGGGGCATATAACCCCTTCCTTCCACTCCTCCGGTAGCTGTTCGGTTTCCCAGATTCTGACTATCAGTATGTGCAGGCAAGTGGCCAGCTTTTCCGGGCCCATCTTGATGAGCTCAGCTCCGATACCATCCTTACCAGCTGCTTTATTGGTCTTTAGCTGTTGAATGGCATCCTTAACTTCCCTCAAGGTGGGGGCTGGTTGGCTTCCATCGTCCGCTGAACTGACGTAGTCGTCTCCTGCCTTGACTTTCACTGCCTGTACTCTCAGCGCCATTCAGATGTTCCTCGTAGTGCTGCTTCCACCTTTCGATCACCACACGTTCGTCCGTCAAGATGCTCCCATCCTTATCCCGGCACATTTCGGCTCGCGGCACGAAGCCTTTGCGGGATGCGTTGAGCTTCTGATAGAACTTGCGTGTATCTTGAGAACGGCACAGCTGTTCCATCTCCTCGCACTCCGCTTCTTCCAGGCGGCGATTCTTCTCCTGAAAAAGGCGGGTCTGCTGTCTCCGCTTCCGTCTATAACGTTCCACGTTCTGCCGGGTACCTTGCTGCAGCGCGACCGCCCGCGCTGCGTCCTTCTCCTCCAGAATCTGTCTGCACTCTTCGTCGAACCAATCGTTCCGTCGACTTCGACCCATATACCCGACGTTGTTCTCCGCTGCGTCGTTAATGGCTGCTTTGACTCAGTCAAATTGACTGTATTCCAGCAGTCCTCAAGAGGGGCCCCATCGAGCTCACCCTCTTCCGGAAACGCTGCCTCGAGATGCTGCGCGTATGCAGTGGCGACATCAGGTTGCTTCAGTCGCTCTAGGTCGTACCGCGGCGGTCGTCGGTACCGAACATTGTTGATGACGGATAGTTTTGGGCGCAGTTTAACCATCACCAGATAGTGGTCCGAGTCGATGTTAGCGCCACGATATGTCCTGACGTCGATAATGTCGGAAAAGTGCCGTCCATCAATCAGAACGTGGTCGATTTGTGATTCTGTCTGCAGTGGTGATCTCCAGGTGTACCGATACGGGAGGCTGTGTTGGAAGTAGGTGCTACGAATGGCCATTATTCTTGGAGGCGGCGAAATCAATTAGTCGTAGGCCGTTTTCGTTCGTCAGCCGGTGAGCGCTGAACTTTCCAATAGTCGGTCTAAACTCCTCCTCTTGGCCAACCTGAGCGTTCAAATCTCCTATGATGATTTTTGACGTCGTGGCTTGAGCAGCTGTCGTACTCACGTTCCAGCTGCGCGTAGAATGCGTCCTTATCATCATCAGTGCTTCCGGAGTGTGGGCTATGGACGTTGATTATGCTGAAGTTGAAGAACCGGCCTTTGATCCTCAACCTGCACATTCTTTCATTGATCGGCCACCACCCGATCACGCGCCTTTGCATATCGCCCATCACTATGAAAGCTGTTCCCAGCTCGTGTGTGTTGCCGCAGCTCTGGTAGATGGTATGATTACCTCTAAACGTTCGCACCATTGATCCCTTCAACAAAGCTCCTGCAGCGCTACGATGCCGAATCCACGGTCCTTGAGCACATCGGCGAGTATGCGTGTGCTCCCGATGAAGTTGAGAGATTTGCAGTTCCACGAACCGAGTTTCCAATCGCTAGTTCCTTTCCGTCGCAGTGGTCTTCACCGATGGTTTCGGTCCGTACTCTCTTGTTGATTATTCGTTGCTTATGTTTTTTTTAATGCTGGCTTGCAGGGCCTGACACCAAACCCCCTAAATTTCCGGAGGACCATTCCTCCTTATTTCCGGTGGACTATGGTGCACAGTTTCACTTAGAGTCCCTCGCTGGCACTCGGACGATGATCAGCCGCCCCTAACATGGAGAACAGACGCTGTTGTGAGCCGATCCTGACATGGAGAACAGACGCTCAATATGATTTGCACCTCCGAAAAGGAGCAAACCCCCCCTTCCCTGTCAGCATACGACCATAGTTCCCACCGGGGTTGGTTACCCGATCTTCCCTAAGGTTGCTCGTATCCCGGCCAGCACCGCGGGGAGGTAGGGATAGGAGTTGCTGGGTAAGAGGCTAAGGGCCGCGAGATGGGGTTTATTTTATTCCTTCAGGTACGCGAAGTACCAATGGTACGCTTTACCCAGCATTTGCCGGGCCTCCTATAAAAAGTTCAATTTTGGAGCGAACATATAGCCTTATATAGGATTATTAATTTGGTAAGAACACGTAAATGACCCCTTCTATTTGTTCCCAGGGAGAATCTTATAGATTCTACGAGCGGTCAATTGAGATGGTAATTAATTTCAAACGCATACTCATCTACTTGATAGAAAATCATGAAGGAAGAGCTACCGCACAGCAGATAATGATGCAAAAACGACAACATCCCTTTCAATGGATTCCTCGCGGCACTGCACAATTACCGAAACTGGGCCTGGGGTTCCCCCGGGTTGATATTAGATTTCAAGAGCATAACCAACTATTTAATGGAAAATTATAGTGAAAGAGCCGCTACACGACCTGTCTTGGGATAAAACTAAAAATATCTCTCGTGGAGTTCGTGGAACAGTACCAGGCGGGTTTATTGGCGAACGCTCCACCACTTCAAAGCCGCATATGATACAATCGATCGGGACAAGCTACGGCAGCTAATGCACGAACACGGATTTCCGGATAAACTGACACGGTTGATCAAAGCGACGATGGATCGGGTGATGTGCGTAGTTCGAGTTTCAGGGGCATTCTCGAGTCCCTTCGAAACGCACAGAGGGCTACGGAAAGGTGTCGGTGTTTCGTGTCTGCTACTCAACATCGCTTTGGAAGGGGTAATACGAAGAGCAGGGATTAGCACGAGTGGTACAATTTTCAATAAGTCCGTCCAGCTATGAAGAAAGCCTACATCAGACTGAAGAGGGAAGCTAAGCGGATCGTTACTATTCATCAACATGTTGAAGACGAAGTACATGATAGGAAGAGGTTCAAGAGAAGACAATGTGAGCCACCCACAACGAGTTTGCATCGGTGGTGACGGAATCGAGGTGGTAGAAGAATTTGTGTACTTGGGCTCACTGGTGACTGCCGAAAATGATATCAGCAGTGAGATTCGGAGATGCATAGTGGCAGGAAATCGTACGTACTTTGGACTCCGCAAGACGCTCCGACCGAATAGAGTTCGCCGTCGTACCAAATTGACAATCTACAAAACGCTCATTAGACCGGTAGTCCTCTACGGACACGAAACCTGGACGATGATCATAGAGGACCAATGCGCACTTGAAGTTTTCGAAAGGAAAGTGCTGCGTACCATCTATGGTTGGGTGCATACGCCGGACGGTACGTGGAGGAGGCGAATGAAGCACGAGTTGCATGAGCTGCTGGGAGAACCATCCATCGTTCGCACCGCGAAAATCGGACGACTGCGGTGGGCCTGGCACGTAGCCAGAATGTCGGACAGTAGCCCGGTGAAAATGGTTCTCGACAACGATCCGACGACAAGAAGACAAGGTGCGCAGCGGGCAAGGTGGATCGATCATGTGGAACATGACTTGCGGACCCTCAGTAGACTGCGTGGTTGGCGACGTGTAGCCATGGACCGAGCCGAATGGAGAAGACTCTTATATACCGCGCAGGTCACTTCGGCCTTAGTTTGAATAAATAAATAATAGATGACGAGGTACTCGGAGAAGTGGAGATATCGTAACGGAGACGATGGGCGTGATCAAGCTCGTGTGGGCGAGCTCACCGTTCAACGAATATGCAATTATTTATCTACTATAGGGCGATCCAGCGGAAACAATCGATGGTCGCCCCAGGGTTGACAATAGTCATCGTCGCAACACGAAATGCAATACATACCGCCTACACGGTAATCTCCCGAGTTCTGTTTAACAGACTGTGTCCGTTTGCGGAGACCTTTGTAGGCGGTTTTTGAGAATGACGATCAACAACGGATCTGATGTTTACTCTGCGACAAAACCTTGATAAATTTCGGGAATACAACTTGCGGACTCATCGTTCGTTTGTAGATTTCAAGGCAGCGAACGACTCAGCGAAACGGAACGAACTGTGGCATATAATGCTAGAACATGGCTTGTCGGCAAACCTAATTAGGCTGATTCGTGCAACGCTGGATGGATCCAAACCGAGCGTCAGAATATCTGGAAAGACATCCGATTCGTTCGTGGCATTAGATGAATCGAAGCAGGGCGATGCGCTCTCTAATCTGGTATTCAACATAGTTCTGGAAGGTACAATTCGAACATCTGGCGCGCAAAGAAACGGAACCATCATCAACAAGTTTTAAATTCTCTGTGATTTTGCGGATGACATCGACATCATTGGTGTAGATCGTAGAGCAGTGGAAGAAGCTTTCGTGCCTTTTAAACGGGAGACTGAAAGAATAGGACCGATCATAAGCCCTGTCAAAACTAAGTATCTGGTGACTAGCAGAGATCGCGGCAGTCCAAACGGTGTGGCTCCCGAGGTGGAAATAGATAGGATGCGATTTGAGGTCGTCGACAAATTCATATATCTTGGAACACTCGTTACATGTGATAAGCCGTTACACGAGTTAGCCGCGAGGTAGAAAAACGTGTTGCGGCTGCAAGTAGGACTTTCTAGGGTTTGCGTAGCCAGCTAAAGTGTCGCAATTTACAGATACGGACAAAACAATATACATCGATTCGTCCAGTCACCCTGTACGGCCATGAAGCATGGACGTTAAAAGATGCAGACTATCGAACTCTCGGAGTGCTTGAGTGGAAAATACCGCGCTCAATAGCTGGCGGCGTGGTAGAAAATGGCGAATGGCGCTGACACATGAATCACGAATTGTACCAAACGTATAAAAATGCAGACATCGGTAGGCTGATAAAATACGGCAGATATCAGTGGGCTGGACATGTAGTGCATATGCCGAAAGGGAGACCAGCAAAAGTGATGTCTAGCAGAGAATCTGGAAGAAGATGTTGTCTCCGGGGTGTCGGCGGTTGGCTGTATGTTATCGAGGAAGACGCGTGTGTCCGGCCGAGTAGCACAAGTCAGTCAAAACTGGTTGCAGCAACTTGATTGTGACTAAGTTGCAGTGACCTATGTGAAATTTGTGTTCTGCTAGGGCGGTGTGCATTGTGCAATGAGACTGGTTAGGTTGGGTCCGGACAACAAGGAGTGTACGAGTAGTAACAACTTTAATAAAAAAGAGTTCTGTGCTTGGTGTAGCACACATAGAAAATAGTGCATGGAAGAGGTGAATGCCACGAATTGCATCAGCATTTGGGGGAACTATCCATCGTTCACACAACGAAAATTGGACGACTACGATGGGCCGGGCACGGTAGCAGCGTGTTCGACAATGACCCCAAGAAAATGATTCTCGATAGTGATTCGACGGGCTTAAGATGGCGAGAAGATGCGCAGTAGACCTCTTCATGTTTTCAAAAAGTATCAAAAATTCAACCGGTCAGCCCAGAATCACAATTCTTATGCTAAAATAAGCCTCTTGACAAATTTTCAGCTAATTCGGATGAAATCTCGAGGTGGCTCAAGTGTTTTTGGGCTATTTTCAATTTTGAAAAAATTTAACAAGAGATAAAAACGCCGAAAACCATCGCAACAACCTCCATATGGAAGCTTTTGGTATGCTCTACAAGTCTTGTGAATATTGCGATTCGTTCCGTTCACGTTTTGGCCATGTTAAAGCGATTTTCAAGCTTTAAAGTGCATAAAAACACTCGTCCCCCTTAAAATCGTTGTCCTACAAAATTCTTGAATTTGTGACAAATCATTGCTAATTTACTATATTTATTTTCCTTTTTTTTCCCCTGGACATTTGAGTATTATCATTGCTAATTTTCGATTTACGATTCTGAAAAATAAGAAGCTGAACATTTGTCTTAAATTTGCACGCTAGCATTTCCTTAAACAAGTTATTCGAACAAAACATAAATCAAATCATATGAGATTTGATGCTTACAACAAACGACTTCCATTTGGTTAATTTCATGTCTGTATGCTTTTACCATTTAGTGCGTCGTAGTAACAAGTGAAGTTAAAGTTTCTTGTTACAAAACTTGTTTGACGAAATCCCAACGAGCAAATTTATGATTAATGTTCAGCTTCTGAATTCAAGAATTTAACGGGAAATCGAACATTAGAAGTTATATTACTCAAACGTCCAGAGAAAAAAGAGGAAAATAAATATAATAAATTAGCAATGCTTTGTCAGAAATTCAAGAATTTTGTAGAACAACGACTTTTAGTAGAAACAGTGTTTTTATGCACTTATAAGCTTGAAAATCACTTTAACATGGTCAAAACATTAACGGAACGAATCACAATGTTCACAAGACTTGTAGAGCATACCAAAATCCATATAGAGGTTGTTGGGATGGTTTTCGGCTTTTATATCTCATGTTAGATTTTTTTCAAAATTGAAAATAGCCCAAAAACACTAAATCGACTTGAGCCACCTCGAAATTGTTTCCGAATTAGCTGAAAATTTGACAGGAGGCTTATTTTAGCATAAGAATTGTAATTCTGGGCTGACCGGTTGAATTTTTGATACTTGTTGAAAACATGAAGAGGTCTAATGCGCAGCGAGCAAGGTGGATTGATCAAGTGAATGTTGTTGATTGCCGGACCTTTCGTAGACTGCGTGACTGGTGACATGCAGTCATTGACGGAGCAGAATGGAGAAAACTTTATGAAAGGTTACGGCTGGTATACCTGGCACAGACTCGAAAATCAAAGATTGAAATATTATTTTGCCAACACTCTACAATGCAGCAAGTTGAAATTGAGCTTAAAGATGCAATTGCGTTTTTAGGGGGATGTGCCAATACCTTACTGCATTATTACCCCTGGGAAAGTGGATACGACCGAGGTGGTGGACAGGACAGGAGCTTCAATAAAATCTTTCAATTTCAAGGCCCTTTTAACTGAGTCTTATTGTTTGTTTTATATTATGCAAGGAGATGTTTACCCACCTTTTAATGTAAATATCATCAAGAATTTATCAAAGAGCTCTGTGGCGTCACATGTTGAGTTACCGCCATTCGATGATTTCTTAGAACATAGATCTAGAGATTTATTGTTGTGATAGGAAGTGGAACTTAATCTTGAACACAATAGTCATATCACCGTCACAAAAATAAGTCCAAGTCCAAGTCTGAATGGATTCCACCAACATTTCACGTGTTCCGACAATAATCCTAAAAAATGAAATTCATAAATGAGCCATGAAAAAAAAACGTTGAAAAACTCGGTCCGATTGGCCCGAATGCATAAGCGGTAATATTATCGACAGTTTATCGAAATTCCTCGAAATTGGCGTCGGTTGGTATTGGTTGCCGTTGCCTGGCTCTGCTGGATTTCCGTTATCAGTAATTCCAACGACAGTGTCGTGGTGCGTCGTTTTGTGGCTCGCGCGTATCGAACGAGTGGCAGCCTTATCTATCATATCAGTTCAGAAGAATCGAGTTCACCTTTTGCGGCTAGCCAGCAGAGGTGCGCTGCGCGTGTGATTCGGTATTGGTGACTGAGGATCGAACCGACAAAGATTGATAAGACTGCGGTCGTTCCTGTACCCCGCTCTGCTCGCATTACCTATTTGGGTAACGTTCGCCGCCAAATGGTAGTTGTGTGATGTTCGTTATAAAAAGCAGTGACAAATTTAAACTTTCTTTATTAATTAGTATCGATCGGTACGTGACAGAAGGTGGCCCCATTGCGGAAGGACTTGATCGAAGAACAGTGATTGCAGATTGGTGACAACGTGGCTAAAGGATTACTGCAATCGATGATCGGTGGATTGAACATTCTGATCAGGAAATCAAGAACACTTGTTCTTTTTAATCGGATGAAGAAGTGACTAGTAAATTTTCATTGTTTTATTTATGACACATGTGAGCACCAAATATTTTTCCACCTGATACGATGGTGAAACAGTGTGAAATGACGTGTGATAATAAATTGTTAATTTCGTTGGTTTACCGACAAGTGTGTGGATTGCGCAAACAGGAAACGGGTACCTACTTATCGCTCGTGCATATATGGAGGTGAATGTTTGCTGGATTTCAACGCCGTGTAAAGTCAGCTTCAGTTCTGGGTATTTTAGATCCTAGGCATCGTTTAGCGCTGTTCTTCTATGGTTTTGCCAGTGTCGAACACGCGTCGATCTGTCAGATCTAACTTATACCCATAAGTTGTGGCTCGGCAGTGGCAACTGAACAAAATCAACCAACATGAAATCTGCATGAAAGTGCCAAATCAATCACGATATGAAATAAGTGGAGTAGTGGTCTCATCGCTTAGTATTAGAAAAGTGAGATTCTACTTCTCCGACTTAATTCATATCTAGCTAGAGACAACGTGGGATTCGATCATGGACGATGGCGACGACGTGGAAGGAAAAGGCGTGGCCTGTCTACGGACGGCGAAAAAGACGATGAAAAATTGCAGCACTGCTACATGTGTGGCGCCAAAATGTAGGCAGCAGTTGCTACATATCGCTGCGATGATATTCTATCAAAGACATACTTCGATGTGCTTTCACGTGCACTACTCGATCGCTATGATTCATTCTGGATCGAAATAAATTTCCGAAGAATTTCAGAATCAAGTGAAAGGGAAAGTAGCAATTAATCACCGGAGTTGTAGAAGGTTGAATCTCGAAGACAAAATATGTGGTTTTTATTTGTACCTATTTTTGATAAATATCAGCAGATTGGGAGGCAAGGAAAACAAGGCATCTTATTGAATTTATCGGTTTTTAATTTGCTCGGTGCCTGTGAAACATAGATTAAAATAAAACACGTAAAGGGTGGGTAGCTACCGAAGTGAATTATTACATCTTGCTTTGGTTTGATGACAGTTTTGGGCGCCACTGTTGGATAGATTTTATCGATAATCTCATGGGAAGGTAGGGTATTTTAGTTGGCAGAGTGATCAATGGCATTCTCAGTTCACAATACATCACATTTAGCTCAGAGTATTGGTGAAATTAAACGGAATTTCTGATTGACGGCTTTGGCACAACTTGTTCTATTGTTGTCAGAGCCAGGGTTTAATTTATATCTAGTGCGCTGGAATTTGACCGGAAGATTGGTAATATATATATTAGACTGGCCCAGGATACGAAAAGTCGTCGGATTCTACGGGGCACCCGCCAGGACTTTGCCCTTGGGTAAGAAAATCATTCTCTGAAAATTTCAGCCTGGTCGGTTATTGCATAAGCTGGCGCAATTGATTTGAAGTTAATATGGAGTTTTCAGCCGAAATATATGGGAAAATACACCTCTGTTACTATTTCGTAAAGGATATTGGATGGAAGAGCACGATTGAGCCCAGATTTCCAGGAAATGAAGTTAACATGCCAATGAACAATTCCACGTAAAATTCTACTTTGATTAAATAAACTTTAAATTGGTTTCTAGCTGATTTATTTGGAGTTATGTTGAGCACTTTGAAATTCATTAATTGCTATGAAAACAAGCGCATGTAATCGAAGGTACACAGCAAATAATTTTGAAAATTCAACGACGTGTAAAATTGCAGCTCATCCCATCAAACGAAATAACATTTGATATTCAATTAAATTTGATTGAATTTTACAAGCAAGCACCGTTTAAATTTATTTGGTCAAACATTTAAAAGAATAGTGAGATCGATTGAAATTTACGTTTATTTGCATGCTCCAAATATGTGCATTAAAATACATTTAAAATCACAACATATTTTTATCTGTGTAGCTGCCATATGTGTTGTGGCGCGCATGCAGTTAATTATGTGTAAAATTTATTGCATGCGTATGTTTTCATGGCAATTTATGAATTTCAAAATGCTCATCCCAACTCCAAATTAATCAGTTGCAAACTAATTTAAACTAGGCAATTTTCGGATTGGAAATTGTCTCGACTTCCCTGGGCATAAAAGTATCATCGTGTTAGCCTCATGATATACGAATTCAAAAAGTTTAACCTGGCTTAGAAACCTCGCAGTTAATAACTGTGGAAGTGCTTAATGAACACTAAGCTGCGAGGCAGCTCTGTCCCAGTGTGGGGATGTAATGCCAATAAGAAGAAGAAACTAGGCTGGGGCAGTCTAATATATATGGTAAAGATCATTCTGGCCAATTTTGATCTCAAACATGCAGCCTCTTGACAAGATTTTTTTTAATGAAGTGTTATTGAAAGATGTTTATAACTTTTAATCGAATATAAAGATCGATTTTTCTCTAGTCTCAATTGTAAAATTTTGTTATTCGAACATTAGCATTCTGGATAAGTATATAATACAATGGTGCTCATATCATTGAGAACTGCCTGTAATCGCATATTTGCCCAATTTTTGCTGGATTTCCTATTCATATGGGACAAATATGCGATTATGGGTAGAATATTAATTAATTGTGTATCATTTTGGGCTTACTTTCATAAAAAGAACGTTAAGTAGTATGCAGACTTCAAGCCATTACAATTTCCATGAGTTTCTTAATTTCGCATTTTTGATATTTTGAATGAATGTAGGAATCATATATAAGTTTTCATTCACATTTGAATCCATGTTTTGGACAGCAATGTGCCTAAGCTCACAATTTTTAGAGAACACGAAAATCTGATCGCCGAAACTTTTATATATGTACTTATGGTTATGGAATAGGGTCTCGCTCTTTGGAATAGGAATGACGTAATTTTTTCGCCAATCCCTAGAAAAATCTGGCCACACAATTCCTGGTTGATTTTTCCAGGCAGGTGGATTTAGCTGAAAGATGCACTTGCTTCAACATCGGATACCTCTCATCATCTGGTCCGGACGATTTACCACGGTTCCTGCAGTGGGAAAAGGTTTGCTCTGCCGCCGAGAATGGTAGGTTGATAATTGTTCCAGGTGGGCAGGAGGAATCCTGCAGGTTCTTTATATCCCAAAGTTCTTTTATTTTACATGATTGTATTCTCACATTTGTTTACATGTTTAATGTTCGGCCCAAGCTTTGGCCGAACTCCAAAACTCTCCCCGTGGCTACACCTCCCCGTGATCCTTCTATTAGTTGCACTTACTAAGCTAAGATTATAAAATCGTTTATATAGAGTAAAATCAAAGAGCAGATTTTTTTGCACAGAGTGTAGAACAACACTGTGGCCGACTTGGCCCTCCAGCTTTAGTTTTATAAACATTTTTGCCTTTATCGTACAACAAAGTTGGAAATTTGCTCAACAGACATCCTGGGTTGGACGTCCAGGAAGTGCGGGGTTAGGGACCACCTCCATCAGCAAACGAGGGAGGCAGGACTACATCCCCGACCCGCTAAACCGTTTCCATTGCCGCCAAGCCCATCGTCCCTTCGGTACAACCAGAAAGTAATGCTTCAAAGGGGGGCCAGTGCACAACGCACCCTCGAGGTTGGCTGCGTGTCCTTGCAGCACCGAACATCGTGACTCGCTTTTTTAGAAGAACATCATGGTATCGTGCCAGGCTTTCCAGGTGGCCTTACCACGTCCTATGTCCTCGGAAGGTGGGAAGGGTCGACTTCGCGCCTGCTTCCCTTTGCACGGCTGGTATCAAGAATGATGATGCCGCGTGCACCCCAAATTGACCTCTCTGCGATAGGGCCTATTCGCCAACACACAGAGGGACTTGCCGACGCGGTGCCTACGCCTGCCCCAGCCTTGACGAGTAGCTAGAAGCACTCTATGTCTTCACCGATAACGATATCAACATGCATCATACCGGTGATGACGCAAAGTGCATCGTGCGACACGGTACGGTACGCGCTCGCCTATACGTACTTTCTAACTTCGTTCTGTAGCAGTTAATACGCAGGGCTGTGCCCCAAGCTGCCCTCCCATACCTCAGTATGGACAAAGCGACACTAGCCACAAAGCTTGCGCTTGCTGGCATAAACCACAGAGCTATTGGACATCATCCGGGACAATGCCACTATAGCTGTGGAGGCACGCTTGCAGGCGTAATTGACGTGGCTATTAAAGGTGAGCTTATCGTCGATCATTACCTCCAAGAGTTTGATGGAGCGTTCAGAGGTGAAATCGCAGTTGCCTGCCCTTATCACCGCTTGTTGCTCCGACTGTCGGTTGTTAACAACAACCACCTTAGTATTGTGGTCAGCCAGTTCTAACTTCCTGGAACTCATCCACTCCTCCACAATTGCGATCAAGTGGGCTGCAGTCAACTCCACCTCTTCAATCGATTCGCTGTAGACCTCAACCTCAAGACACCGTACACCGACACCGTCGTACATGAAGTTCCATAACACCGGACCCAGTATGGAACCATGCGGAACCCCCGAGGTTATGTCATCGCACTTCCACCCCGCCTCCGTGGTGTATACTCGTAGCTTCCAAGAATTTTGTACAGGTACTCGGGAACTCCAAGACGCAGGAGCGCATCTGCAATAGCTGCCCAACAGGCACTATTGAATGCATTCCTCACGTCGAGAGTCACTACTGCACAATAGTGAAGGCACCTCCTCTTACGCTGGATAGCTATCTCCGCGGATTTGGTAACCGACAAGATAGCGTCTACGGTCGACTTACCCAGAGCAGCACAAATCAGACAAAAATGGTTACAGCAACTTGATTGTGACTAAATCTGGTCACATATCAGTTGCAGTAACCTCTGTGAAACATGTGTGCTGCTAGGGTACCCTTTCGGAAGCCAAACTGGTTACTCGATAGACCATCCGCACCCTCCGTGCGTATCAACAACCTGTTGAGGATGATCTTCTCGAGCACCTTCCCCGCCGTATCAAGCAGGCATATTGGTCTATATGCCGACGGATCCCCCGGTGGTTTTCCCGCTTTTGGCAATAGGACCAAGCTCTGCCTTTTCTGTGCTTCAGGAAAGACTCCCTCGTCCAAGCATCTCTGCATGACAGATCTGAACATCTCGGGAGCCTCAGCAATGGCCGCTTTGATGGCTAGGTTCGGAATACCATCCGGTCCAGGCGCCTTACCTACACTAAGGGACTGTGCAATCCCCGCAAGTTCCATCACGGTTACTTTTCCCTCGTCGGCCACCCTGGCCCCTGGCAGCTCCACAAAGTGAGGCCAGGGACTTGGGTCATGACGTGGGGATAGCCCCGCGATGATCCTCTCCAGGATCTCTGGAGACCGCTCTGTGAGGGCCATCGCCCCATGTCACTATGGGGGATCCCCATACAAGCGAGCGGTCAAAAATAAAATTGGACTTTTAAAGTGATTTTCCACTTAGTTTTAGCTGTGTATGGTCGAAATAGCATGAATATACAATTTCCACCCCCCCTTTGGGGATCGTCTATGAATTACGTAATTATTTTTTCATAGGTTCGATTAACGTGACAAAGCAAACCTATTTGGGAAGTTGAAATTTCGTGCGTTTTCTTAAGGAGAAGGAAGTGGGCTGTACAAAAACTAAGTTCAGCAATTTATGGACATTATGGCGGCGATCATGTTAAATGACATTAATTTCATGACATTCCGTGATATTTTTGTTCTCACTCTCATGCCTCACAATTTGTATTTAGAACAATTTGTTTGACAAAGTACTAGGATCTGAAGGATCATAAAGCATTAAATGTTAATCAAATAATCAGAATTGAAAATAACTTTTGAAAAAGGGTATTAGCAAATTAGAAATCGCAATCCAATGACATTTTTACGTGTACAAATTATTCAAAAATGAGATTAATATATTCTCAAAAATGTGGACATTCATTGTGGAATGTAAGAATGCTCCATTCTTCCGAAAAGCAAAATTCTTTTAATTTAAATAACAACACTATTTGAATTACTTTTGATTTGTTTTCATGATTTCTACAAGTTATATACAGCATCATTCTTTTTCTGTGTCAAGGTTTAAGTCTTCAATGATATTTTCTTCAATTCCATCAACGATGGAAGATGAGATAAATTCATCTAAAGTATTAGAAGATAAAGAACTTTTGAAAATCTTCAAATATTACAAAATTACGCATGGCATAAGAATAACTAAGTGAAAAATTTTTTCCAACGTCTCCTCGTTATCCAAATCGAGCTTAAAATGGATCTGATTCATGTAAGGCACGAAGGAAAATGTCAACATTTGCCTCTCTTGATCATTTTCTTGCATTATGAGTTCTAAATTTCTTCAACTGTTTATATTGACTTTCCGCTGGTTGTTCAGCCAGTGAACCTCAAAGTGTAGATGAGTGAATAAATATTTCCCTACCATTAGCCAGACATTCATGAACACTAGCAGGAATTTCATACGCTCCGTTCTAACTAAGATATTGTTCGTCTTTACTTTTGCAATAAACATGTCGGGAATTATTGATTCCAGGAGATTTATAAATATTTACATATTATGAAATCTCATATTTAGTTCTCCATCAGTAGCTAATGAATAGCTCAGAAAATTAGGTTTAGAGAATGACTCAAACCACTCAAGCCCCAAACGCATTTCAGCGGAATGGCGACGGAAACGGTAAAATTTGACAGGAAATATATGAGCGAACTGTTAAATCCTTCCGTTACCGTTGTGCTGCATTGCATTGGGGGTTTTATTCATTTACTCCTTTGAAAAGTTAATTAAATGAGCTCAAATGGTTATAAATAAAGTCGAAGTTATTACCACTACAGTACTGACCCGATTTTGTCACTCCCCGATTTTGTCTACCCCCGATTTTGTCTACCCCCGATTTTATCACGTTTTCGACCCGATTTTATCACGTCCCGATTTTGTCACGTTTTCGACCCGATTTTGTCACCCCAAAAAAATTTGTCATTTTTTTTATTTTCGTAAATAATACCAAAAACAACATTGATTTTCATGAAATAACTTTCACCGCCTGTAGTTTATTACGAACGACTTCTGAGTACCTGGGAAATGTTCTATAATCAATTTCGACAAGAAATAACAGGTACCGTTCACGCATTTAGCCTTTCCAAGGCATAAAATGATTCATATTTGTGGAATGAATTAAAAAAAATGAAAATATTTTTTTTCCAATTTTGTCACATACCCTGTTTTATCACCCCAAAATTCACCAGGGGGGTGACAAAATCGGGATATTACTGTAAATGTATTTTGACCATACCCTTTGAGCGCATAGTTCAGTCTGACCCATTTTCAATAGGAAACGATGGGACTAGATTTCCCGTCGAATGAAACTTGTTGCGAGAAAATCGGACACAAATAAGTGTCTAAATGGCGATTGCGTTCTTTTGCGCACATACATACAGACGCGCATGCACACACATACAGACATCACCTCAATTCTTCGCGCTGAGTTAGTTGATATATACCACTAGGGGTCTCGGGCCTTCTATCAAACATTCGTTTTTGGAATGAGCATTAACCTTGGAGTACGAGAGAGGCAAAACACGGTAAAAAACAAATGAAAAAAAAATCAGAGTGACTTAACTCTGTTAATTGCAAATACTGGCAAGAAATTCTTTCGGGACATTTTAGTCGAAGCTTTGTCCTTGATGTGTATCATAAAAGAACCTGGGGATTCCTGAGGAAAAAAAGTTCTTCACTATCAAAGTTGAAAATAGCGTCGTTTTGGAAAAAATATTGCTTCCGCATTTTTTCAATTTTTTCACAGTGTAACCATTAGTTTTTGCACACCATTTAAAAGCTTATACAATAACCTTTGTAATGATGTATTAACATTGAAGAAAAACATTTAAAAATATTTCAATAAATAGTTGAAAATAAAATATTTTTCAGAAAATTTGCTAACTTTTTACCCATTTCTGACTTTGCCACCTTATATCTTTGGAACTAGTGCACCTAGAGACTTCAAATTCAGAATTTCTCTTAATTAGAGTATTGACAATGGAGAGAAAATATTTTAAAATAATTCGGAAGACATGACATTTTCGATTAATGACCGCCCGAAATCCTATAGTGCATGTGTCTTGGCCGTTACGACCCTATAGACGTCACCCCATGGATTCGCGTTGGCACTTTGACACAGGCCCTCGAAGCAGGCTTTTTTGCTTGATCTAATCTCAGTCTTCAGAGCGGCTCTAGCAGCCACGAACGGCACCCGTCGTTCAACACGCTCCTCTTCTGTACGTGCTCGCTGCATCCGCCTCCGTGCCCGTAGGCAGGCGCGGCGCAGGTTCGCAATTGCTTGAGTCCACCAGTAAGCCGGTGCCCTCCCATTCCTTGGGTGGACTTTCCTAGGCATTGTGGCATCGCATGCACGCGAGAGTACTGTTACCAGCTGCTCGCCGCTCAGACCGAGAGTATTGTGCTCGCGGCGGAGCGCTTCCTTAAACACCTCGTCGTCGAAGTACGATGTCTTCCACATACGAGGGCTAGGCCTCGCCCCCTTCTTCCGTCCGCTAAATGCTGGTCGTATAGTCGATACTGTAGCGAACCGCCAGATGGTCGCTGTGAGTGTAGCCATCATCTACCCTCCAGTTCAAACTACTCGTTTGGCCAGGGCTCCAGAACGTAACGTCGATAATCGACTCGGCCCCGTTCCAGCTGTAGGTACTTTTGGTACCAACATTAGCCAAGTCCACATCCAACATGGCCAGTGATTCCAGCAGAATCTGCCCCCGTTCATTCGTGGAACGGCTTCCCCATTCCACGGCCCAAGCGTTGAAGTCCCCAGCTATCATCACCGGCCTACGCCCCATCAAGTTAGCCATCAAACAATCCAGCATTCGACCGAACTGCTCGATCG
This sequence comes from Armigeres subalbatus, assembly GCF_024139115.2. Taxonomy (NCBI): domain Eukaryota; kingdom Metazoa; phylum Arthropoda; class Insecta; order Diptera; family Culicidae; genus Armigeres; species Armigeres subalbatus. The sequence goes on along the minus strand of NC_085139.1, from coordinate 8,448,360 downwards.
ACCATCGAGGAGGCGCATAGTAGCTTCAGAAGAAGACCCCGTTGACTTTGGCAATGACGAAGCCCTCGTGTGTCGAAGACACCAACTCTTGGACTGGGTATTTCTCCGTTGTCCATATCGCCGCCATTTTAGGCCCATCGGTGACCCAATTACCGTTCCTGGCGGGTACCCGGTGAGGATCCGCTATGATGGCGATATCCGTTAGCCGTCAAATAAACCAGCATATGACCGAACTGCTCGATCGACCATCGAGGAGGCGCATAGCAGCTGCACAAGAAAACCCCATCGACTTTGGCAATGACGAAGCCCTCGTGTGTCGAACACACCAACTCTTGGACTGGGTATTTCCCCGTTGTCCATATCGTCGCCATTTTAGACCCATCGGTGACCCAATTACCGTTCCTGGTGGGCACTCGGTAAGGATCCGCTATGATGGTGATATCCGTCCCCCATTCAGCAACTGTCTGACACAGCAGTTGCTAGGCTGCATCACAGTGGTTCAGGTTTAGCTGCGTTACCTGCACTGTGATTTTGCAGCACGCTTAAACGCCAGGCACTTCGAACCCCCATGGGGTGCTTGCTGTTCACAGCTTTGCTGGAACAAACCAAACAATTGGGAGGGTTCGTGCAGCATTGTGCCTTATGTACCTCCAATCCGCAGCGTCGGAAGAGCTTGCAGGGCTGTCAGGGCCTTTGCAGTCCCATTGCCTGTGCCCTGGTTCCAGGCACTTGAAGAAAACTTCGGGTTGCTCGTATTTGCCCACAGGGCCACCTTGAGGCTCCCTAACTTGACTACCTTGGATGCGTCCGCTGCAGATATCCGAACCAATGCTACATGCGTCCCTGCCGGACCTTTCCGTAGCCGAACGGCTGCGGTGGGCGTCTCCACTTCACACTGTCGCCGCAATGCCGTGACGAGCTCTTCGACTTCGGTGATCTCGTCCAGGTCTTTAACCCTTAGATTCACCTCCGTCGTGAGTGCCCTCACCTTGACCGTCTCGCCTAGGACTTCCTCCGCCAACTTCTTGTAGGCGGCGCCCTTTTGCGAGACGCCCCGCTTCAGCTCGAGGATCATCTCGCCCATCCGGGTACGTCTTATTCGACGTACGTCGGCGCCGAGTTCATCGTGCTTGATGTCACTCCTCATCGCCTTCAAGACGTCCGAGTATTTAGCCTCGTCTGTTTTGATTACTAGGGCATCGTTCCTGGAGCGATTGGCGCCTACTCTAGACGTCTTGCTACCCTCATTCGCTTGGGCCTTCTTTTCGGCCCTTGACGTCTTCGGTTTCCTCTTGTTCTTGACCATGGTCCATAAGGCGTCTTCCCTTTCTATTTCCCTGGTCTTAGGCGGCTGAGAGCTCTCAGCCTGCCGTAACCCCTTACCGACCCGCGTTTCTGCATCTCGGCACCCCTAGTAGCACAATTTCGATCGATTTTGTTGCAGCAACTCCAATGTGACTGGATTTGGTCGCATATAAGTCACAGCGACTGGTATATGACAAGTGTGCTACTCGGGACATTTCTTCAAAAATGTTCTCTGCGTTTATGATAGGCATCTCTCTCCGCACAAATCTAGGACAGTCGAAGATCACTGTGTTTCCTCAACATCCCCACATCAAGGGCAGCACGCTGAGGCTGCATGACCAAAGTGATGCAAATACTTCCTGAAGCACCCGTGACCTGAAAGAAACTGCGTCAGATGGAAGTCTATCTCTTTATGCTTCCTGTTAACCAATCTCGCCACACTTGGGATTAACCGGTGGGTCCACCTCCCTTTCTCCGCGTTATCCCACTCTTGTTGCCACTTGTGTGTGTACAAACTAACCTCCACTGTCTGGCAGTGATATTATGGAAGAAAGCTGTCTGTTAAAACAGTCAGATTTAATCCGGGAGTTAGAAAGTGCTAGCTCTACTGCAGGGAGTTAGAAAGTGCTAGCTCTACTGCAGCTCCAGTGATCCATTTCAGAGTGCCTGGTATTTCATGTCCACTCCGAGCCGAGGTCACTATCACTAACAGTAAGCCCCGCTTGGTTATGCTACCGTTTATCAAATGGATAAAGGTAACATAATCAAACTTCCGGATTCAAAATATATGTAATATATTTCGAATTCAGCGCACATTTAGTTTTATTCATTATACATTTGCTAGTAAACAAATTGGAAAGAGCTCACCGTGATCCTGCATCTCATAAGACTTCATTATCGTGAATGCTATTTCCTTCAACGTCTTCTTCCGAAACCCATGCACATCCTCCTCGCAATAGCTCCATCCGCAAAATAGCTTCGGCTCCAGCGTCGTTCTTGATATATCAAACGAATCACTACTACTTCCATCCTTTCAACGCTCCATAGTACAAGTTTCTTCACAATCAAAATAATTCCCAATTCTTTTAGTTCGATTGAATTGAAAATTTTTGGGAAAAAATCAGCAGTGAAAAAAAGAACGTCAACTTTCGGCAATGGTCACTGTGATCTTTTCTATTCCACTCTTGTTGCCACTTGGTCATAAAATTTAGTCTTACAGTCTTCCTAAAGCCACTCGTTCCTCCTCGTCGATAACATTCAATATCTTACGCCAAGATTATACCAATGGGGATCATACCGGCGATTACACATACCGACGATATGGTTCTGTAACTCGCATGGCCATGAGCCGGAACGCACTGCTCATCTTCGCTCGGTTTCGTTTTCTGCTCAGCGCTGTGCCCCAAGCGGGAGCCCCGTAACTCAGAATCGATGTTGATACACATGCAAGAAGTCTCCTTTTGCTACTTCGTGGACCCCCGATGTTCGGCATGATTCTGGTTAACGCGCTGATCGTTTTCGCCGCCTTCTCACAAGCATAGACGTGGCTGCTGAAAATCAGCCGATCGTTGATCATCAAAGCCCGCTTGGAACTGATTTTGTGCCCTCCAACACTACAATCTGCAACTGCTGAACAGCCTTGTAGTTCTAACTATTACTACCTTCAATCTGACACCGTCCATCCAGTTTTCAATAATGTCGATCGTCTCTGCCGCCAGCATTTCCACCTCCTCCAGTGTTTTTTCACTGATTGGTATGACGATGTCATACGCGATGCCAACATTCGTGACCCCTTTGGGCAGCTTCAACATCAGTACTTCATTAAACATTGCGTTCCAGAGCGTTGGTCCAAGTATGGAGACCTGTGAAATACCCGCCATGACTTCGAACAGGTGAGAGAAGCTGTGGAAGACAAAACTGCAAGAGTGTTTATAACTACTAAGGTGAAAGAAATATAGAAAATCGAGAACCTGAAGAAACGGAGAATAGCCGCCATTAGTCCCAAAGTGAGTTGGGTGGAAAATACAATTAATGTACCTATACCTGACTTTCTGGAACGGACAGTAATGCTAGGACCCAACTACAACGTTCCACTGCGAGAGAAATTTCCCTACGTCGAAGATAAAGCTGATGAAATTCGAGCTGAAGTTGCAACCGCAATTTCAAACTTCATCAACTACAACAATCAACCTCGCCATCACCAACACTGCCCATAAATTAATAACAGTCCCATGTAGATAGGAATTCAAGCAATCATGGGACTGTTATGAATTTATGGGCAGAACAGGAGTGGAACGTTAAAGATGTAGATGTAGTAAAGAGTAAGAAATTTCTCAAAGATCACCCAAACCTTCTGATTACCAAAGCCGACAAAGGTAACAAGACGGTCATTTTGTCATCCGATGAATACGTCGAAAAAATGGAGGAAATGCTACGAGACGCTAACACCTATGAGACAATTAAGTTTGACCCAACAGCGAGAGATCAAGACAATCCTGGGTGAATGGAAGAACAACAAATACATCGATTTCCGAACGCATAAGAAGCTAAACATGTCGAACTGCAACCCACCTTACCAAAATCCATAAACAAGGCATACAGACGCAGCGAAGGTGTTGCGGAAAGATTTTTACGACGGCAATATGATCACTGGCGTCGACAATCCCGAAGAGTGAAAAACGGCGCAAACATCTGGTGTTGAAGCATTGAGCTCACCACAAGCTTTTATATTTGAACAATTATTTTTTCACCATAATTAATTTTGTAATACAATTGTTTTCATTTCAAAATATTTGTGTTCCTCCTGTGGCGATTAATCTTTCGACGATTCATTTTTATCTGATCTGATGAATTTGAAATAGATCCATCCAGCGAGCATTGCTGATAATGTTGCTTTTGAAACCTAAAGAATCGTTTTGACAAATGTCAATATTGTTAGATACTGATTATTAAAATATGTCATATGCATGAAAATGAACAAAAAAAAATTACATTAGCTCTCCCACGGATAGTTGAAGCATTGAAGTAACGCGTGAACCCCTTCAGTGTTGGATCATCATGGGGGATGCCATCGGAGGTTTTCTTGACGGGAATTTCGGTACACATTACAATGTAGCTTCCTGATTTATGGGCCTAAATGTATGACAGTCGAACCAGCTGTTTGTCTGCGGCTACTGCGATCAGCGCGCACGTTTCCTGAAACGAGGGAAGTCCCTCGCAACTTCACATGTCTTGTTCGAGAATTGGCATTTTGCACCGGTATGCTCTTCCCGAGTGCAAAGACCATTGTCCTGTCATTGAACCAACCGGAAGGTATCTCTCGCTGAAGGAAGAAAAAAATATCCCTTGGCACATTAAATGTCCCACAATCAGATTGAAAAGAATGCATCATCGAGTCGGTCGAAATTTGCCATTCCTCTTAACCTTGAATCACGCCACGTGGATCAGTGCACCTGAAATATATTCTGTTGCTGCAGGTGACACTTCGTTTGCTTTTGGTTCCGATACAGGTACCATGCATGTTGCACATATTGTGAACTGCTCGATTTTATCTGATACCTGTTGCATAACATGGCGCTAAGCACTCTTGTTTTTTGTTTTTGTTGCCCAATGAGCATTAGAAATGACCTGATTATGATTTTATTTATGAAATATGTATTCTGTGTTACGGTAAATTTATTCTTTTACTTACAAAGTATATAGCAAAATCAAAGTGTATAAATATCTTTGTAAATTACTTCAGGATGAGCACGTGCACAATAATGGGTTCCTCAATTTGCAGTAGAAAATCTTCTATGCAATATTTTGAAAGATATAAAACATTCAATATTATAAGTTGAGTTCTTGTAATTATTTCTTCATTGTGAAATAATTCAAAGCACTTCAATCGAAGAGCAGTCAAATTTGTTTTCGCCAAACCGATTCAAAATCTAGAAAAGCACATGTTTCATCGCCATTGTAACACAACGTCCAGCACAACTTACTGGAAACGTGATCGCCGGCAGCGCTTCTTGCGATGACGATGGAGATTAGCACCCAAAGCGCCAAGTTCCGCACCCAATTTACGGCGTTCGGGTTGGCCGATGGACCCCATCATCAGACAAAAGGGTAAACCGAACTAGCTAGCGTGTTGATCCGTTTGCGAGATGAGTGACACCATTTAAATCACTTTGTTCATCCGTTCGACATCGGATGTAGTCTGGGTCTTGTTAGGGCCTGAAATTTGCTGCCCGGGCTCGTTGTCGTCCGCCTCTGGCCAGAGACACATTTATTTAGCAGCCAATTTCGGGTGTTCAATTTAAATTTGTTTGTTTTGAGGGATTATTACCATTTGCGTTTAGTTCTACATTAGACGGCTTGTTGCGGTATTTGGCTTCACCAAAAAAAGACACATTGTCTTGTGCCGGACCTCCCGGCTGCGAAATAATGATGTCTCGAGCACTGGAAGCACGATGTAGATTTTAGGAATTTGTTCTTTGGATTAGGAAATTTACAAAATTAAGCAGGAGAGGTTCCGACAAATGCATGTCGAAAGCACTAATTACAGGGCTAGGGAGAAGGTCCTTCACGCATCACATTGCTTTTATCTTCATTTCAAGTCAGAGTAACGCACAGTGGCTGAGAATGGTGAATTAACGATCAACATTTCGAGGGATGAAAAACGATCCATTGAAAAATCATCATTGTGAGGTGCGTCTTTTTCTCATGCTCCATATCCATACATAAAGTGCTTAAAACTTTGTGGTGTTGCACTGAATTTTATAACAAATCTAGATTGCTTTGAGAATAGGTCGTATGTGCAAAAGAGAGGCTCTCTTTGGTCACGCTCTCATTCGCTTGTACATAAGCTAGTTTTGCATATTTTGCCACATTTTCACTTCAGAACGCTTGACAAAGCTATAATCTTTAGATATCTGCCAAGAAATCTGAAGTAAACTTTATTATAGATCTGTAATAATCGAAAGAGAATGGAGGCAAAGAGAGACTCTCTTTTGCACATACGACCTATTCTCAAAGCACTCTAGAAATAGATCAATAAATACAAAAGTTTGAACACTTGTACAAACTCAAGAATAATGTAACAAAAATATGATATGAATTTTGATCGTGAGATTGATGTTTCAGAACACTGTGTATAAAAAGGACTTACCTATTTTGAAAAATAATCAAAAATAGCCGCTTTTCTTTATATCGAACAGCATAAGTCAATTTTATAGTCGCTCATTCAAAATGTGTGGTCGAGGGTGAAAGGGTGCGATGTAATTTAGGGGTTGAACAATAATTTTCCCCTTTCCCTTTGTTTTAAACGACGAAAAGCTATGCCGACGCGACGCTGCGTAAGGACTACAAACAGAGAAGCCGATAAAATTTTACTACTTCTGACTTAATTTTTATTGATGTTTGAATTGATGTTCCCGCACGTCGGTATCGTCCTTTAACGATAAGGAAGGCGTGGTGGAGCCATTAAAGCCAGAGGATTGTTTGGCTTTATCCTTTAATGGTTTTCCAAATGGTCGTCATAAATGGAGAAGAAAGCGCTGTCATAACAACATTGATTTTTTCCCATTCGGGGTGGTCTGCCGCAATCGAATCAAAGCAAACCATGCTTGAACGTAATCACTCAAGGCCAGCTGAGCTCAGTGCCGAAATCGTCCGGTTTTGGGTTGCTGGCGGCTGCTGCATGACCAGTAGGCCAAACGTCATTTTTTCTGTATTGTTCTTCCTTCTTCAAATACATTTTTTTTGCGATGACCAAAACTGCCAAGCATAAAGTTGCATGAAATCGGAAAAGTCAAAAGTTAGGACGATGCGATGGTAGCCGAAACGGTTGACCAAAATTACACCTGCGGCTGCGAGTTCACCGGCCGGTTGCTTTTGGGCACGACACAGACGACAAGCAGAAGGAGCGCGCTAGAAAGAAAGATTAACCTGTGTCATGTTTCAGATAAACTGTGTGTGGCTTTGGTCGTTACGTCTGGTGCCAAATGATTTGGCACTAATGCGACAAGTGGTTGAAAGTGACTAGAGACAGAAGAAAAATGCTTCGAATTAGACCAGCATCTAAGCGTTCAGCATTCGGCCCTCCCGCCGTGCTTAGTCACGCTTAGACGACAACAGAGAATATGTTATCGAATACAAATAGATATTTCTTTCAATTTTTAAAGCTCCGCAAGGCACAGTTTCATACTGCGTGCACAAGAGCTTTGCACTGAAAGTATTTAGTTTATCCCTAAAATCTCTGATTAAAATAACCTGCTATCATTTTTTTTGGGAAAATTGCTTCATCTTAGAATTGGAATCACGATATTGAACAAAGAAAAAACATTTAGGAATTAGATACAACATAAAAGGAAATGAATGAACATGGATTACTACTATAATTTATTTATTTATTACCAGACTAAGACCGGAGTGGCCTGTGCAGTACACAAAAGTCTTCTCCGTCCACGTACCGTCCGCCATCTGCACCCTACCATAGATGGTATGCAACACTTTCGTTTCGAAAACTCCCGTGCGCGTTGGTCCTCCACGAACATCGCCCAGGTCTCGTGTCTGTAGCGAACTACCGGTCTAATAACCGTTTTGTAGATAGTCAGTTTGGTACGGCGGCGAACTCTATTCGATCGGAGCGTTTTGCGGAGTCCAAAGTACGTACGATTTCCTGCAATGATGCGTATCCGAATTTCTTTGCTGGTATCGTTATCGGAGGTCACCAGTGAGCCCAAGTACACGAATTCTTTAACCACCTCGATTTCGTCACCATCAATACAAACTCGCAGTGGGTGGCTTACGTTGTCCTCTCTTGAGCCTCTTCCTATCATGTACTTCGTTTTCCGCGTGTTGATGACTGGTCCAATCCTTTTAGCTTCGCTTTTCAGTCTGATTTAGGCTTCCTCCATCCTCTCAAAGTTACGTCACATAATGTCAATGTCACCAGCGAAACCAAATAACTGGACGGACTTCGTGAGAATCGTACCACTTGTGTCAATCCTTGCCCTTCGTATTACTCCCCCAAAAGCGATGTTGAATAGCAAACATGAAAGACTATCATCTTGCCGTAACCCTCTGCGCGTTTCGAAGGGACTCGAGAATGCCCCTGTAACTCGAACTACGCACATCACCCGATCCATCGTCGCCTTGATCAACCGTAACAGTTTATCCGGAAATCCGTTTTGGTGAATTAGTTACCATAGCTGGTCCCGATCGATTGTATCATATGCGGCTTTGAAGTCGATAAAAAGGCACGTTGTACTCGCGGCATTTCTGCAATACCATCCACTCCTGCAACCTCATCCTCCAAAACCTTGGTAATTACTCAGTGCAGCGCTCAAGCCAATACCTCACCAACGTATTTAAACTGCTCTCCTCCAACTCCTGGTCAACTCCAGAGGCTTGGTTGTTTTTCAGCCGGCTGATCTCCTCCTGGATTTTCTGGAGATTCAGAGCCGGAAGTCGTATGCCCTGCGCGCATGCTCCTAGGTTCAGTACCATACCGCCACCGTTTTCTGCCACATCGCCATTCAGGTGCTCTTCGTAGTGCTGCCGCCACCTTTGGATCACCTCACGCTCGTTTGTAAGAAGGTTCCCGTTTATGCCCTTACACATATCCGGCTGTGGTACGTGGCCCTTACGTGAAGGTTTAACTTCTTTAATAGAACTTTCGTGCGTTATTAGCGCGGTACAGTTCCTCAGTCTCTTCATAGTCTCGATCTTTCTGCTAGCGCTTTTGCCTCCGAAAAATCTAGTTTTGTCTATTCCGCGCCTGTTTGTATCGTGCCTCGTTCACCCTCGTGCGGTGTTGCAGCAATCTCGCACATGCTCACATTGCCGTCATATCACTCGTTTCTCTGATCCGAGGGCACCGTGCCAAGTGCAGTGGTTGCGGTGCTTCCAATGGCGGATCTCTCCAGCCATTTTCAAGAGACGCTGCGCCTAGTTGCTCTTCTGTTGGGAATGCTGCGCGTAGTCTTGGGCTAGTCTACAGTCTTGTAGCCGCCCAATGTTTAGCCGCGGCGGACGACTCCGACGCGTGTTGAATACCGTCGAGAGTTTTTAGCGCAGACATACTGCAACGAGGTAGTGCTCGTATTCAATATTCGCACTGCGGTAAGTGCGTATGTTTGTGATGTCGGAGAAGAATTTACCGTCGATTAAAATGTGGTCGACTTGGTTTTCCTTTTCTTGATAAAGTGATTTCCATGTGGTCTTGTGGACATTCTTGCGGGGGAAGAAAGTGCTTCGGACTACCATTCCGCGAGAGGCTGCAAAGTTTATGCATCGTTGGACGTTGTCGTTCGATGCGGTAAAGTCATGGCCTGTTGTTCACTAGTCAATATTGGCAACCAAGCCGTTATAATGATGATATTTGCATATCTGTCATCAATGCACGCTGGAAATGGATTGCTCAATTTCTAATATCGCCTTTTTTTTCAATAGCAGCCAAGTCTAATTTTATAATCTAGTATACAATATCCGTACTCCGTACGGAGCTCCGGTATGCGTGTTATACAATCTCTCGCTGGCGGAATCAGTTTTTCCGGATGTATGGAAGTGGGCAGCAGTTACTCCTGTACATAAAGCCGGAAACTTTCGTGACGTCGAAAACTATCGTCCCATTTCCATTCTGTGTTGCCTTACCAAGGTGCTTGAGCTTTTGATCCACGATATGCGAGACCTATAATTTCGCAATATCAACACGGATTTGTAAAAAACCGTTCGACCACAACTAACTTACTGGTGTATACTAGCACGCTCAACTCCTGCTTGGACAAACGTTGCCAGGTCGACAGTGTTTACGTGGATTTCTCCAAAGCTTTTGACAAAGTGCCTCACTATTTAACTGTAGGAAAGCTCGAACGTTTAGGGTTTCCAGCATGGCTTCTCAACTGGTTGCGCTCCTATTTAATTGGAAGATCTGCCTACGTGAAAGTCATGTCCACTGAGTCAAACCGCTTCGCCACACCTTCCGGTGTTCCACAAAGAAGTCACCTTGGGCGTCTTATTTTCATACTGTTTGTCAACGACCTGAGTTATCGTCTGTGCTGTCATCACCTAATGTACGCCGATTACTTGAAAATCTACCGTGTAGTCAGTACACTGATTGACTGTGCCGCTCTACAGCAAGACATCGATGCCATAGCTAGTTGGTGTATTTCGAACGGGATGGAAATGAACGCAATGAAGTGCAAGGTTATAAGGTTTACCAGAAGTAGAAGACACCTGAGATTTGGATACCTTGTAAACGATGCAACATTGGAACGAGTATCCTCCATCAAAGACCTTGGCATAATAATGGACAGCAAGCTAAACTTCAACGAGTAATATCCACGTCAACCGCAAAGGCTTTCGCTGTACTCGGCTTTATTCGTCGCAACGCATCCTAGTTTCGTGACGTGTACGCGCTGAAGGTACTGTACTGTTCGCTTGTTCGAAGTATTCTAGAATATGGTGTGCAAGTCTGGGAACTATACCAAGAAACGCACATCACTAGAATTGAAAGAGTCCAACGTTGCTTCCTTCGTTACGCTTTCCAACGACTACCGTGGATCAATCCAATAAGGTTGACCCGTACGAAAACCGGCTCCAGCTAATACGATTGGAGTCTCTACGAAAACGACGCATATTTCTGCAAACAATGTTCACCTTTAACACAATCAGCAACCGAATAGACTGTCCCGATCTTCTACAGCAGGTGAAGATTTTTGTTCATGCTCGCCGCTCCCGCCAGCGTTTGCTGTTTTGGACTGCACGCCATCGTACAACCTTCTGACAAAACAACCCGCTTGAGAGATGTTTTGTGCTTCTGAACGCTGTGGAAGGCTTTGATTCCAATGTGAGTAGAGTTTCTTTTAAATGTTTGTCACAACTAGATACAGGGGTTAGGCAAAATGATTGAGATAGGCAAAATTTGGCCCAAATTCAAATCCTTATAACTTTTTGAAAAATTGATGAAATCGGACAAAACCGGAAGCATTCGACGGCAAATTTAGTCAAGATTTAGGAACATGCACGGTCACGAATACTGGTCACCGGACACCGGAGATGTTCCGGATTTTCGGAGGCCATGTCAAAAACACATTTTTTCTGCCGCTCGTATTTTTGTGTGGTTTGAAGTTACATCGATAAACATTATTTTCCTAGAAACTAGATCTTATTGAAAATTGAATGCGGATGGTTGCGCTAAGATCCGTTGAAAAACATCCAAGATATGACCATTTCAGTAAACATGGTTCCGGATACTATGGTCAATTATGTATATCCTTCCAGTCACGTATATATTATCCGGTACCATATCAATATTGGTATCAAACTTCAAGATTTTTCATGTTGATGCTTCAGGAAGCATATTAAGGACGATCAGTTGCCCTGACCACTCTGTAGTAGGTTTCAGGTGCCCCGGGGGAAGTGGCCAATTTGAAAAACGTTCAGAACCCTATCAATATGGGTATCAAACTTCAAGATTTTTCATGGAGATGCTTCAGGAAGCATATTAAGGACGATCAGTTGCCCTGACCACTCTGTAGTAGGTTTCAGGTGCCCCGGGGGAAGTGGCCAATTTGAAAAACGTTCAGAACCCTATCAATATGGGTATCAAACTTCAAGATTTTTCATGGAGATGCTTCAGGAAGCATATTCAGGACGATCAGTTGCCCTGACCACTTTGTAGTAGGTTCCAGGTGCCCTGGGGGAAGTGGCCAATTTGAAAAACGTTCAGAACTCTATCAATATTGGTATCAAACTTCAAGATTTTTCATGAAGATGCTTCAGGAAGCATATTCAGGACGATCAGTTGCCCTGACCACTCTGTAGTAGGTTCCAGGTGCCCCGGAGGAAGTGGCCAATTTGAAAAACGTTCAGAACCATATCAATATGGGTATCAAACTTCAAGATTTTTCGAGGTGATACTTCTAAATGCATTTTAGAACCAGCAGCTGTCATGACCACTCTGAAGTAGGTTCCAGGTGTCTTGAGGAAGTGACCAATTTGCAAAATGTTCGAAACCATATCAAATACTCAATACTCATTATCAAAGTTCAAGGTTTGTCATGGAGATGCTTTTGGACTCTCCTGTCGAATAGAGTTCGCCGCCGCACGAAGTTGACCATCTACAAAACGCTCATTAGACTGATCGGCTTCTATGGCCACGAAAGTTGGATGGTGCTGGCGAAGGACCAACGCGCCCTTGGAGTTTCCGAATGGAAGGTGTTGCGGACTATTTATGGTGGGGTGCAGATGGAAGCCAATGGAGGTGGTGGTGGAGACCAATGAACCACGAGTTGTAACTGTTAGGAGAACTACCACACGGTACAATTTTGGCGGTTAGGGTGGGCCGGGCATGTAGCCAGAATGTTAGACGACAACCCGATTGAGATGGTGCTCGATAATGATCCGACCGGTACAAGAAGAAGAGGCGCGATGCGGTCACGGTAGATCGAACAAGTGTAAGATGGCCTGCCATTAATGGCAGCAGGTCGCAAGCATGACTTAGCAATTGTGTGGGGTGCTATATCTTGACATGGCGCCATGGTCCTATTATGGCATTTAAGGGCAAAGTGAAGCCTGCCGATTATCAAATTATTTTGGAAGACAAGGTATTTGTTGATATGATGACAAATCCTGAATGACGTCTGTTTTTCATTTTTGCGAAAGATCCGCAGATCGCGTTCCGCTTGGTCGATCCACCGTGACCGCTGCACGCCTCTTCTCGGATTCGGTCGGATTATTATCGAAGCATCATCTCAATCGGGTTATCGTCTGACATTCTGGCTTCTTGCCTGGCCCACTGTAACCGCCAAAATGGTACCGTGTGGGTTGTTCTCCTAACAGTTGCAATTCGTGGTTCATTGACCTCCACCACCACCTCCATTGTCTTCCATCTGCACCCCACCATAGATGGTCCGCAACACCTTCCATTCGGAAAATCCAAGGGCGCGTTGGTCCTTCGCCAGCAACATCCAACTTTCGTGACCATAGAGGCCGACCAGTCTAATGAGCGTTTTGTAGATGGTCAACTTCGTGCTGCGGCGAACTCTATTCGATAGGAGAGTCCAAAAGCATCTCCATGAAAAACCTTAAACTTTGATACTCATTTTGATATGGTTTCGAACATTTTGCAAATCGGCCACTTCCCCAGGACACCTGGAACCTACTACAGAGTGGTCATGACAGCTGCTGGTTCTAAAATACATTTAAAAGTATCACCTCGAAAAATCTTGAAGTTTGATACCCATATTGATAGGGTTCTGAACGTTTTTCAAATTGGCCACTTCCCCCGGGGCACCTGGAACCTACTACAGAGTGGTCAGGGCAACTGATCTTCCTGCATATGCTTCCTGAAGCATCTCCATGAAAAATCTTGAAGTTTGATACCAATATTGATAGGGTTCTGAACGTTTTTCAAATTGGCCACTTCCCCCGGGGAATCTGGAACCTACTACAGAGCGGTCAGAGCAACTGATCATCCTTAAAATGCTTCCTGAAGCATATTCATGAAAAATCTTGAAGTTTGATACCCATATTGATAGGGTTCTGAACGTTTTTCAAATTGGCCACTTCCCCGGGGCACCTGGAACCTACTACAGAGTGGTCAGAGCAACTGATCTTCCTGCATATGCTTCCTGAAGCATCTCCATGAAAAATCTTGAAGTTTGATATCAATATTGATAGGGTTCTGAACGTTTTTCAAATTGGCCACTTCCCCCGGGAAACCTGGAACCTACTACAGAGCGGTCAGAGCAACTGATCATCCTGAATATGCTTCCTGAAGCATCTTCATGAAAAATCTTGAAGTTTGATACCCATATTGATAGGGTTCTGAACGTTTTTCAAATTGGCCACTTCCCCCGGGGCACCTGGAACCTACTACAGAGCGGTCAGAGCAACTGATCATCCTTAAAATGCTTCCTGAAGCATATTCATGAAAAATCTTGAAGTTTGATACCCATATTGATAGGGTTCTGAACGTTTTTCAAATTGGCCACTTCCCTAGAGGCACCTGGAACCTACTACAGAGTGGTCAGGGCAACTGATTTTCCTGCATATGCTTCGTGAAGCATCTCCATGAAAAATCTTGAAGTTTGATACCAATATTGATATGGTACCGGATAATATACGTGATTGGAAGGATATACATAATTGACCATAGTATCCGGAACCAGGTTTACTGAAATGGCCATATCTCGGATGTTTTTCAACGGATCTTAGCGCAACCACCCGCACTCAATTTTCAATAAGATCTAGTTTCTAGGAAAATAGTGTTTATCGATGTAACTTCAAACCACACAAAAATACGAGCGGCAGAAAAATGTGTTTTTGACATGGCCTCCGAAAATCCGGAACATCTCCGGTGTCCGGTGGCCAGTATCCGTGATCATGCATGTTCCTAAATCTTGACTAAATTTGCCGTCGAATGCTTCCGGTTTTGTCCAATTTCATCATTTTTTCAAAAAGTTATAAGGATTTGAATTTGGGCCAAATTTTGCCTATCTCAATAATTTTGCCTAACCCCTGTATGTAAGTTTTAATCAGTCTGTACAGTCATAACTAAAGACAAAGTGAAATAAATAAATAAAAAAAAATATTCAAGTTTTTTCTTCAATCTTTCCATCTCCAATGGCTCTGCATTCCAACTCGTACTATTTACGTGTTCTATAGCATTTCCACAGTAATAAATTGAAAGTTTTATTTCAATACCAAATTTTCAAAACGACTTATCTGCTTTGAAAACAAAGATTCAAACGACGATATGTCGAATCTGAGAGAACTCCCACGCAACACCACCAATAAGTAGCCGAGTTCTTTATCTATGTGTTGATGGTATTGATTTGCGTGTGAGGGTTCTCAGATTCGACAAATCGACGTTTGAGTCTTTGTTTGCAAAAGCAGATAAGTCGTTTTAAAAATTTGCTATTGATTTATGCCTGCCATTGCATGATTATGTATCTTGTATTATTTTTTTTATATTCACATCCAATTTTCACAATTAATATTCTAATCCAAGTTCATCTTTCAAATACAATCTCTAGCTTATAATCAAAAGTTGATCCTAATCTTATATGTATTAATTTCAATATTTGCAAACAAGCCAATTCCAATTTTCAAATCTAATAATCATGTTACCTCACGTATTATCAAAATCAAATTTTTCATTTAAAACCAATATCAAAAACAATCCAAATTATTTTTTTCAATTCAAAATCTTTTTTTCTGAGCTTTCTGAAACGTCAACTATTTCATGTTCATTATCCTCCAGCAGTATTCCTTCTTATTTTTTTGCATATATATCCAGCATTGCAATACAAAACCAATAGAATTCGCTCCGGCAGACCATTTCCAATACAATTTGATGGCCTTCCAACGGGAAAACCAAAACAATATCGGTGACTCTCCAAACATAGAGTAGAGTGAGGCAAGAGTACGCACTTAGTTTTCAATCGATCATGTGGCCCTTATGAAGCAATCTTCTGCATATCAAATCAGTGTCGATGATTCATATACTCTTCCTTCATGAACCCTTATTGCAAGACAAGTGAAAAACGCACTCTTACCCCACCGGTGGGGTAAAAGTGCGCATCGAGTGGGGTAAGAGTACGCATTTATCCAATCATGTGCTTTGAGTATATATTAACACAAATAAGAGTTAATAACATTTAATTGATGTTCAATGAGCATATATTAGGGAATGTTTAAAGATTACGAAACTCTTAAAGAGGGAGGGGGTCCTAAAAATGCGCACTTTCATACGAAAAACCATTGTTTTTTATATAAACAAAAAACTACAGAGGTAAAATATATATCAGGTTTCGCGTGGCGTATACAAAGGCATTTTCCTTAAAGAAATTCCACCAATCACGTGACGTAAAATTTGGCAATTTCGTCACCCCTCCCCCTATCTTACACTATTTGTATGAATCCTCTAAAAATTATATGGATCGTCACACATCTTGCAATCCCTCCCAGCTAAACGTTCACAGAAAAAAGTAATGAAAACTAATAAGCGCGTAAAAAATAAAGACGTGGAAAGTTACATTATTCTGGGCGTACATGGATCATTTCCAACAAGTTCGCCCTAAATGTATGCAATTTCTGTAGCCTTATGTCAATTTCTACTGCATGGACCATATTACAAGTGGCATAATGCTATAGAAATCGCATACATTGGAAAAAGGCGAAAATATCGTTTAAATTTACGCTCTTTTCAGCATTCCCTTTATGTGCATTACTTTCGTGTAAAGTTCAACAACTTTTTCTATCTGTGTTGCGTAATATATGAATTTTTCTTTTTATTAAATGAAATTATCATTTAGATGAAATTGTGTTTTCGTACCTTGTTTAGGTGTATAACAAGTCCTAATACAATTTCATTATTTCGCTTCAGTGCTTTGTTCGTCCTTTCTAACACCGAATTACTTCAACTTATCCTAAAAACTTGTGATAATTTCGAATTCTGTCCCTTTTTTCTTAGTTGTGGATCATTACGCTTTGGAAGAAGTCTTATTTCGTCCGGAGATACGGGTTTGACATCATAACTTGAAGATTCATATGCGTACTCTTGCCCCACCGGTTCCTGCGTACTTTTACCCCACAGTCCCAAAAATTATTCAAGTAATGGTTTTGACATCTTTGAAAACCAACCGGATTAGTGTTCTGTACCATAAAGTACTCTATACAATAGGTTATCGAAATGGTATAATGTTCACCTCATTGAACGTATATATGGTAATGAAATACTAGTTGCGGAAATCCAATTATTTTTAGCAAAATGACCAAAAAGTTATCTAACTCCATATCTCCCTTGTTGTTTATTCAAATCGTTTACAATTCAAGACAAAATTTTCAAAACGACTTATCTGCTTTTGTAAACAAAGATTCAAACGACGATTCGACGAATCTGATAGCTCTCCCACGCAAACCAACACCATCAACAAGTAGCGGAGTCCTTCGGCTACCTATTGATGGTGTTGGTTTGCGTGGGAGAGCTATCAGATTCGTCAAATCGTTGTTTGAATCTTTGTTTACAAAAGCAGATAAGTCGTTTTGAAAATTTTGTCTTGAATTACACATGATAATAGTTGGCCAGAATACCTGTCAAACTGATGCAGTGTTGCATCTTTTTTAATACTTCAAAAAATCGAAAACGTAGTCTTACCCCACGCGCACTCTTGCCCCACTCTACCCTATTCTGTATTGGCCCTTCAAGCTTAAGCCAATCAGTCCGGCACTCTCACGCAACACCTTCGAAATTCAAATTTGAATCGTTGCGTTCTGCTGGTCCACTGCCGTATCTTTGACACAACCTTCACCATCAAAAGCTACAACAATCCGATACCACTCTTCCAGAGCACCTTCGACAACACAAGCAGGTGATCCAAAGGTGGCGGCAGACCTATACGAAGAGGACGAGAATGGCTATGTGGCAGAAAACGATGGCGATATGATGACGACCTATATAATCAGAATTCATGCAGAATAGATCTCTTCATGTTATGTAAGTGCAAAATATTGATATTGTCGTCTGATCTTTCATCTCTTATATCAATCAGGTCCATATCTCATTTTGCTATCTTATCAACATTTGATATTATTGAGGGTACCTATGCGATGTGCACAAGTTTTCATCGAAATTTGTTGTTTTTCAATACGATTTAGTTTGTGTAGACAAACTCTGTTTGACAGATAATCCGGTTTCGTTTGAATTCGTTTACAGGAATATGCAATGTCAACAAATCCAATTGAAATGAACTCGTAAAATAGCCTACTGCGCGGGAAAGTTGATGAATAAACTGATAAGTTTTGCTCCATAATACGATTTTGATTAAATTTGTATCCGTAAACGACTTTGATCGTGCATTCTTATGCGATGTGTGGTTTTCTGGGGAACCTGAGAGCATGCGCGCCGGACATAGGTGTTCCAGCTCCCAATCTCCAGGAAATTAATAACTTACTTATGGGTCCTGTACACTCCCATTGGTGCAAAGGGCCGACTGGAGGGGGCAGCAGGGACAGCAGGGACAGCATGGACCATGTCCAAGGGCTTGACGACCCCTCCCCAGCTGTCTGCGAGTCAGGGAGAACTGCCTAGGGCGTGGTGGGATTTAGCAGTGGGCTCTGCTAAAATCCCTCCCAAAAAACCACAAGTGCCCGTAATCAGACTCTATCAAAGCGACTGTGTGCCGCTTCAAAAGCACAAGCCCAGGGAGTGCCAATTGGCATGGGGAGTGTCCCTACTTCGGTAGGGTAGCGCGTGAGCTGCTTCGGCAGGGAGTGAGTGATCTGTTTGTGCTGAGGCAGGAGTGTCATAGCGCGTCACCGCTATTGTCACCTCGAAGCGCAGCAGAAGTCTGAGTATGGACTGCACATGCTAAAGTAGGAGTGTCGTAGCGTAGTATGGTTGATTTGTCCCTACATACCGCTATCGACACCTCGAGGCATGGCAGTGGAGTGTTAGAGTGAGTTGGGGAGTGTCCCTACTTCGGTAGGGTAGCGCGTGAGCTGCTTCGGCAGGGAGTGAGTGATCTGGTTGTGCTGAGGCAGGAGTGTCATAGCGTGTCACCGCTATTGTCACCTCGAAGCGCAGCAGAAGTCTGAGTATGGACTGCACATGCTGAGGTAGGAGTCGAGGTACCCATCGACACCTCGAGGCATTGCAGTGGAGTGTTAGAGTGAGCACCCGAAAAAGGGTCACATGGAGCGAATGGTCTTTGGAGAAGCTGCTTCGGCGGCAGGGTAGCAGTGGGTTGTACCCACACACCAACAGTTGTGCACATGTGGTGCATGGGGAGTGTCCCTGCTTCGGCAGGGTAGCGTGTGGTCTGCTTCGGCAGTGGTGTGATTGATCTGCTCGTGCTGAGGCAGGAGTGTCGTAGCGTAATATCTGTAGGCCCAGGCAGTTACCGCTATTGACACCTCGAGGCATGGCAGCGGAGCGCCCGGGAGAGCATCCAAGTAAGACTCAAATGGAGTGAATGGTGTGCGAGTACCCAAGTCAGTCTCGCGTGGGACGGGTGCCTGTGTGAGCGAGAATGAGCGAGTACGTTTAGTACTGCCTTCCCCCAGAAGTAGTACTGGGAGGTAGTTCCTGGGGAAACGATGGTGGAGCCCAAGGGAGTTTAGTCGGTATTACCGGTATGGTCGAGTCCGACACTCCAGTACACTTCCGTGTGGTAGTTTGGCAACTACAATGCACGTGTACTGGGTTAGTGTGTAAATGCATTCTCCCTTGTAAAAAAAAAATGGCAATAAGAAATCGCCGTGCGGGTAGCACAGCTGAATCTTAACCATTGTGCTACTGCCCAGCAGCTGCTGTGGCAGTCGGTCTATGAGTCAGAGACCGACGTCGCTATTCTTGCAGATCCGTACCGTGTCCCTGTCAATAACGGAAACTGGGTCGCAGACGACTCCAAGATGACGACGATCTGCACAACGGACTAGTTTCCGGTCCAAGAGGTCGTACACACACCTGTCGAAGGTGTCGCCATAGCTAAGATCAACGGGGTGTTCTATTGTAGCTGCTATGCCCCACCACGGTGGCCAATAGAGCAATTCACCCGGATGGTCGATAGGCTATCGCCCGACCTTGTAGGCCGGAAGTCGGTTGTCATAGCGGGGGACTTCAATGCTTGGGCGGTGGAGTGGGGAAGCCGCTGCATCAATCAGAGAGGTCAATCTTTGTTAGAGGCTCTAGCAAAGTTGAAGGTCGTGTTAGCCAATGACGGCTCAACCAGCATGTTCCGTAGGAATGGGGTGGAGTCGTTCATTGACGTTACGTTCTGTAGCCCCGGCCTAGCCTAGCCTAGGGGGACTGAACTGGAGGGTCGACGAGGGCTACACCCACAGAGACCACCTAGCCATCCGCTACGTGATCAGCTGTGGTGTGCAGCAGTTGGGCACCACCGAGGAACGGTAGACCTCCAGCATACTGGTGGAGTGCAGCAATCGCAGACCTTCGGTCAACCTGCCTTAGGGCTAGGCGAAGGATGCAGAGAGCTCGCTCTGACCAGTTGAGGGATGAACGCCGCTTGACGTTCAAAGCTGCGAAGTTGGCCCTTAACAAGGCCATCAGTAGCAGTAAGAGGAAGTGTTTTGATAACCTATGCCGAACGCCAATGCTAATCCTTGGGGCGATGCCTACAGGATAGTAATGGCGAAGACCAGAGGGGGGCTGGCGCCTCCCGAACGGTCGCCGGATAGGTTGAATCGCATTATCGAGGTTCTCTTCCCGTCCCATGCCACAAGCCCTTGGCCACCCCCAGCACCGCAGAAAGTGTTTCGACATGCGCGGAACCAGAGGAGCCCGTAAAGCCATTAGAGTCACTTCGACTATCAAGTGGCAACGGGACTGGGATAACTCTTCTAAGGGTAGGTGGACCCATCGGCTGATACCTAGCGTATCAAGATGGGTTAATAGGAGGCATGGGGAAGTTCACTTCCATCTGACACAGTTCCTGTCAGGCCATGGCTGCTTTAGGTGGTACCTACATAGGTTTGGGCATACAGACTCTCCCGTCTGCCCGGACTGCCCAGGG
Organism: Armigeres subalbatus; assembly: GCF_024139115.2. NCBI lineage: Eukaryota > Metazoa > Arthropoda > Insecta > Diptera > Culicidae > Armigeres > Armigeres subalbatus. Next base: position 8,427,532 of record NC_085139.1, on the reverse strand, counting down.
GTCGACGAAACTTCCGAGCACGTACTATTCGTATGTCCTCGTTTCGTCGATGTTAGGAGCGGAATGCTAGAGGTGTGCGGGAGGGACACTACTCCGGATAATCTTATCCAGAGGATGTGTCAAGAGGTTGAAAAGTGGAACGCGGTCTCGGCCGCTACCACTCAGATTGCCAGCATCTTGCAGCGCAATTGGCGCGCCGAGCAGCAGTCGGATAGCGCCGACTAGTGGGTAGCTAGTCTCGAGGGTGAGGTACCAGCGGGTAGTTAGTTAAGTAGTAGAGGAACTAGTGGGTAGCTAGTTATGAGGTAGAGGAACTAGTGGGTAGCTAGTTGTGATTTGAAGCTAGTGGGTAGCTAGTATGTGGGCGTGCGTAGTCGCACGGACCCCTCCCAGAAGTAATGCCGAAAAGACTGTTCCGGGGAGACTCAGGGTCTGTGAACAGGGTGGTTTTAGCGGGTCGGCAATAGCTAAACCCTGTTCGCCGGTAGCCCACCGGTGTCTGGATGCAGATTCCCACCCTACCGAAAAAAAAGGCCGACTTGTAAGATCTCCATCCTGAGTGATGTCCAGTTGTCAAGTTCAATTTTGTCTTCTTTTATTTCTTTATTGAGGCCTCACCATCATAAGCCTCTTGGTCAGCCTTTGCTGCGATGTCCCACTGGGTTACAGTCTAATACTTGTTAAGAGATTTCATTTCCGCCCTTACGTAAGGTGTGGTCGACCCAGCCTCACATTCGATCCCGAATCCCTATTGCTATAGTCTGGTGACAACGACGATGGAGCTAGAAGTCGTTCAGGAGATCCATGGTTATGGGCTGCCATTGTAGCCTGGGTTTGGTTCACAGTCAATCGCATCTACCTGAATCTTGTCGATTACGATGAGGAACAATAGCGGTGATAGAATACATCCTTGCCTCATACCAGCTACAACCCGGAGAGGCTTGGACTAGACCACATTGTGCAAAACTCTACACAAGAAGGCCTCGTATTTTCTCAGGAACTCCATTGCATCTCAAGGCGCCCCACATATGTTCGTGATTGATTGGATCGAAAGCTTTTTCGTAGTCAATGAATACCAAATAAAGGGACCCTTGGAATTCGTTGACCTGCTCCAGAATGATACGGAGCGTGACAATATGGTCCACACAGGATCTTCCGGCACGGAATCCGACCTGCTGTCGCCGGAGAGTTGCATCGAACTTTTGCTGAATCCGGGATAGGATTACTTTGCATAGAACTTTGAAAACGGTACACAGCAACATAATGCCTCACCAGTTATCGCATACAGTCAGCTCTCAATTTTTAGGCACCTTTACTAAGATACATTGTATCCAGTCGATCGGGAAAGTTGCGGTGACGAAATAAACGATGCAGTAGCTAAGCGAATGTCATGGGGTCAGCTTTGAGCATCTCGGCTGATATGCGATCGATCCCTGGGGTTTTAATCGATTTCATGTTTGGATGCCTGTTTGAATTTCTAGCAGTGATGGAGTTTCGGTATGGACGCGTGTTATACGTCGGATCCTAGGCAGATCATACCGAAGTGATGGTGCCCTGGCTGGCACTTGAAATAGTTGTTCAAAGTGCTCGAACTTGCGTTTCAACTAGTCAGTTGGGTCGGTCAATATCTGACCATTCTGACTTCTACTGAGAGGGATTCGTTCGAGTGGCAGAACCAGCCCTATACACTTAGTTTTCATTTCTGCAGCTCGGCAAAATCCGCACAGCCGTGCGCCAGCAAAAACTGATATTCCGGCGAGAATTACGTTTGTTAGCTGATTTTCGGCACATTTTTTGCTGATTTTCAGCATCTTCGACAGTAATCTCGGCAAAAAAACATGTTTGCTGGGGCACGGTTGTACTAAGTGTGTACCGTCCTGCTTAGTCACGATTGGTCGACAACTAAGAAGATTTGTCCAAATGCTAAATTTCTTTTCGTCTATTTAAACGATATGTGTGGATGGGAGCATGTATGTGTGTGCAAAAATAGTGTGCCGTACGGACGAACACCTTCACAATCTCTTAAAATTATGCACTAATAGTTACCATCAACTCCCCCAAAGCTAACATTTTGTGCTCCCGCAGGTGCAGATTCGCTCAGGTTGCGCTCACATGGGTTTCAATTCTGCATTGGAAGTATCTTACTATTCCCCTAAAATTTAATTTCACATCGCATGAAAAAATATTTTATGGATAATTCAGGACTCTACCTCCCAAAACGAGCAAATTGCATTTCCAAATCTGCTTTGGTGCAGATGAGAGTGACAGCAGCTAATGGAAAATCTCCTTGAGTATCGCGATATTCTACAGAAAATTATTGGAAATCATACTAGAAATAATACTTACAGTTTTTCATTTCCCAACATTGTACGCCGGCCCGTCCTTCCATTGTATAATGAACCCACTTCCTCTCAATTAACTTCATTATTATCCTGTAATTGATTTTGATTAACCCCCAACAGGCATGCATAAAATTAATTCACATTCGGCACCTTTCGACTGCCTATTTTTTTGATAGCCTTTCGGATCGATCACGTATGTTTGATTGACGGATGTGCGTGTGGCAGAAAAGTACGCCAAAAGGTGCTCGGTCCTAATTTGGAAGCAGTTGCTGAGAAATCTGGAAGCACGCGACCCATCACTCAGGTCTGTGCTTTACGGCAGATTTGGCAGATTTGGCCGTGTTTCAAACTCATATTCTAAATCAATCAGACACTAAGAACACCCTAAACAAACATCTTGGATAAAATTACGGCGTAACACGCGATTTCAGTCGCTTGATCCGACTTGATGCGTAGAAGTCAGTTCAGCGACCTGCGGCGATGACGAACATCGATAATCTGTCCTTTGCATATTGCGCCCCAAATTTGAATAAGCGCGCTGATTTGCATTGCAAACCGAAAGGGGCACAAACCAAACAATAGCCTCCACTCAGCCGAGGGACCTCGGGGCGACCGGGTGCGCGATGTCAACTTTGTCAAATGGACCCCCGTTAGATCGTATAAAATATTGCCTGATGATGAAGTTATTCTGTTGCAACTATTCCCAAGAGTTGCACATTTCAATTCGAGTTAAAATTTATGAGTTCAAGCATCATTCACCGGCAAAAACCGATGAAAGGGTCTCTGTCCTTTTTCTGAACCTTTTCGCGACGATCGAAGTCGTGCAGAAGCAACTGGACGGACACAGTAGGAGAAAGGATTTGCAACGAGCAAAAAATATACTTAGTGGGAAGCGAAAGGAGATTGGGATGCGAACCAATTAATCAAGCTAATCGATCTCGACGGTGCTTCGGTTTGCTTCTGAGAAGCCCATTGTCGGTTGGTTCTCACCAACAGCCGGCCCATGTCGATCGCGTGAGATTCTCCCACAAAGGCCAGCTTCCGCAAGGATTACGCCTCCGCTTCACACACAAAAGAGGAAACTATAAAAATCGAAATTATGAATGAAAGCGAGACTCTCGAATCGATGGGACTTCTCCACCTTCGTTGAACAAGGTCAATAAATGTTATCCTCCAATGAATTGGTCGCAATAAAAAAGTATATGGAACTGGAAGTCATTTTTATTTGAGACAACTAAAAGAATCGAGTCCTGTCAGGACACTGGTTTTGTCGCGCATTAACACGCCCTGACGAGCTGTGAATGGGCTCTGATGTTTCCGATTTTCCTTTCGATTCACTCCTTTAAAGATCTTCCCAGTCAGATAAAATGCTTGGTAGTATGCCTTCCAGTCGAGTTCGTCGTCTGTCGTATATTGCGGTTTGGCTGTGACAGGTGATGATTTTTTAATGTGGACAAAACATAAACGTTGACTAGTTTTCTAGACCGTCATACTTTTATTCCAACAAATTCCATTTATCTTTGCAGAAAAAAATAAGTTTTTGGCATTGTTAATCATTTGCTAATCAAAATATTTGTTCAACACTAGGTTACATTCGCTGAAAAAACTTACGTGGATGCATTCCTCCCGAAAATCGTTGTAACTAAATTTTCAAATGGCTATAGGTAGGTATATATCTCAGTCGTTTTTCAACCTTTACAGATACCCTACTATAGGGTGTATAAAACTACAGAAATGTTATGTTATGTTAAATGTTATCTTTGTTATCTTTTGTGAACTTTTAAATTCAATGTACACATTTTTTTTTTTCGCCGAGATCTATTTTTTTGTTTATTTTCCCGAGATGGGCACCGCCGAGTTTCAGCAAGCATGATTTTTGCCAAGATCTCAGTAAAAGTGACGTTTCAGTTGCTGAGATATGGTAAATATTTAGCCGAAAATCAGTAATAAACCAAATTTTCTGCCGAAGTTCAGTTCTGAAATTTACTGAGCTACAGCGGTGTCCGATTTTGCCGAGCTCGAGAAAGAAAAACTTAGTGTGTAAACTAAACAAGAAACATGTATAATAATGAACTACGATGTTCTAGGATCCCCGAGTTGTCCTGGAATTTGAATCAAATGGTCTACCGAATCAACCACGTCTTCCATTATGTCCCCAGCCGTGGTATGAATCAAATCATGTCTTCCAAGTATTTCGCTTTTATTTGCATCTCCAATTCAGGCATATGAGGTGTTGTATGATCTACAAATTGTCCTGGAGTTTGAATCAAATGGTCAATCGAGTCATCCACGACTTCCACGATGTCCCCAAATGCGGAATCAACCCAATCATGTTCGCCGATTATTTGTCTTTCATTTATATATCAAATCCTGGCGTATGAGATGTTGTAGAATTTTTCTCTTTCAACAATAGCTCAGATGGTGAACGGCCAAACGACCATATGAGTAATGGGCGGCTAAGTACAATTAACATATAAATCCGGTCGTTTTTTCGAACAAAATTTTCGTTGTACCATACATTAGTTGGTAGATGTATAATTGAAGAACTATATAATTACACATCGACAGCATGTTGTGTATTAACAGTATGTTTTGATGTAGGGTTGGTATGGCGAATCAAGCTTAAAATTGTATGCTAATAATGAAGTGATTAATGACAGATATATTATAACGCATATGTAGTTTTGACTGCATGGTAAGTCGTTTTTCATTGCGGTTTTCATGCGGGAATGCATTCAATCAAAATGGGCTATCAAAAACAAAAACAAAAATTGCACCAACTGTGCGGTAGTTCATACCATTTTGGTCGCTTGAAATTTATGCAAATAGATTTAAAAATTAGGAGTTGTTTTTCCACTTACCCCAGTGGGATGGGGTAAGTGGAAAACCCATGTTACCTTGACCTTCAATTGTGATGAGTAGTTACATATAACTAAAATCAAAACGATAATTGCTCTGAGTATCTTTTGTTGAATAATTTCATTGGCTTAACGGAATAGGTCCCCAAGGAATTCTCGTAATAGCTAGTGGAGGGTGGTTTTGCCTTCTCGAACACTAAGTGTACGTAAAATCTATATGTTCGCCCCAAAGTTGAACTTTTTATAGGAAAAATGGAACTTACTAATTATAGATAGTAGAATCTATAGATGAGCGAAAGCATGGCTGAGTTGATTTTTTTGCCCGTGCACACGCGCATATGACGTCACAGCCCTTAACGTTTCCATTGAAATCGTGACGTCATGCTCGTTTGGAGACACGTTTGACAGTTCGTTTGGAGACAGAGGATTTATCTTCGCTCATCTATATATTCCACTATCTATATTACTAATCACTTAGCGAACTGAGATGCTGTCTGTATGTGCGTGTTTGTATGTATGTGTGTGCGCAAAACACGTACAAAATTATCTCCTATTTGTAAGCATTTGTCCTTAAACAATTTGTTCGCCAAACAAATTGCATTCAACTGCGAAACTAGTCTATGTACATAAAAATGATTTTCTGTCTGTCGACCTTATAGACTCGGAAACTACTGAACCAATCGGCGTGAAAATTTGTATGCCGGGGTTTTTGGGGCCGGGGAAGGTTCTTAAAATGGTTTGAGACCCCTTCCCTGCTCTAGAAGGGAGGGCTCCCATGCAAATGAAACAGAAATTTCTGCATAACTTGAGATCAGAGAATAAATCAATTTTAGGCGAAACATAGTTTGTCGGGTCTATTTATTTATTTATCATCAGACTAAGGCCGGAGTGGCCTGTGCTGCACATAAAAGACTTCTCCATTCAGCTCGGTCCACGCAGTCTGCGGAGGGTCCGCAAGTCGTCCTCCACCTGATCGATCCACCTTGCCCGCTGTGCACCTCGCCTTCTTGTTCCCGTCGGATCGTTGTCGAGAACCATTTTCACCGGATTACTGTCCGACATTCTGGGGGTCTGCGTCGGGTCTGCTAGTTATGAATATAAATGAATGTGAATTATGGGATATATTTATCTATCAGTTCTATTTTAATCTTTTTTATACATTTTTTCATATATAGAACATGTGAAAGGCATCAATCTGATAGGTGGATTAACCGATTCAATACGGATGGGTCATATATGACCCAAGACGAAAATCAGTTGTCGAAAATCAGTTTTAAGAGATAGAGCCTTGCTTTCTTCAGCTAAAATGTTCAAAATTAACTGTCATTAACATCCAGGAAAAATATTGCTTATGGTCACTAGGATGATCTAGAGCATCCAAACTATCCTTGAGTTCTAATTTTGATGTTCTAAGGAATCAACACCATTTTTTATCACATTCAGATTGAAATTGAAATGCTTTATGATAATATCCCGCACCTGTCTTGCAGTATAACAGATCTTTTTCAATACCTAAGATACTCCAAACAGTTCTTGAACTCAGATCTTAATATTCAAATCGGTCAACAAAAAGATCTACGATGTCCCCACTAGTTTTATAAGTTGGGACAGCTCCATGGTTCTTCATTACACCATTACAGACACACCACAGAATTTGTTCGGCATCTACGGCACTCCAAACTATCCTTGAGTACATATCCTAATATTCAAAACGATCAACAAAAAGATCTTTGATGCCCCCACTAGTTTTGTGAGTTGGAATAGCTCCAGGATACCTCGTAACACCATAACAGACACTCCACAGAATTCGTTCGACACTTACGACACTCCAAACTATCCTTGAGTACAGATCCTAATGTTCAAATCGATCAACATGCAGCTCTTCGATGTCCCCACTAGTTTTATGAGTTGGAATAGCTCCAGGATACCTCGTAACACCATAACAGACACTCCACAGAGTTCGTTCGACACCTACGACACTCCAAACTATCCTTGAGTATAGATCCTAATATTCAAATCGATCAACATGCAGATCTTCGATGTCCCAACTAGTTTTGTGAGTTGGAATAGCTTCAGGATACCTCGTAACACCATAACAGACACTCCACAGAGTTCGTTCGACACCTCGACACCAACACCACCAAATCCTCGATGTCCCCACTAGTTTTATGAGGTGGAATAGCTCCGCGATACCTCGTAACACCATTACAAGCACACCAGAGTTCGTTCGACATCTATGGCACTCCAAACTATCCTTGAGTACAGGTCTTAATATTCAAATCGATCAACATGAAGATCTTCGATGTCCCCACTAGTTTTATGAGTTGGAATAGCTCCACGGGATTTCGTGACACCATTATAGACACATCATAGAATTCGTTTGACATCTACGACACTCCAAACTGTCTTTGAGCGCAGATCCTAATATTCAAATCGATCAACATGAAGATCTCCGATACATTCCACGTCGAGCATCCGTGCGAGACAGTCCATAGTCCGCGTACGGTCGAATATTCTTCCGGTTTTTTTCCTCGAAGCCAGGTTTTTTTACCGTAGCTGAAGTGCTTGAGTGAAAGTGTGCTTATTTGAAGCAAACATTTCGAAAGTCACCATCGTTTTTCGCAAAAACAGACCTTTTTGCAAACTCATCGGCGTCCATCGTCACGCAGGCGAAGTCATCATCGCCCAAAGCCGACAGTTCCACCACCATCATCACTGATCGTGCGCCTCCACCAACACAGGCGCTGTTGTCCCGACACCCGCAGCTGTAGCCTCGATCGCGGCACGAGCGAGAGGCCGTCTGTTCGGTGTGTGCTGCTACAAGCCCCAGCCGGTGACACTGTAGTGTGAAGGCTAAGCTAAGTATATTTTTGATCTCTCTCTCTCTCTCTCTCGTTGTAACCCCTTTCTTCCCCTCTTTTGATAATTTGAACCACGTCTGTTTTTGATAATCCGTTTTCCCTGTGTGTTTGTTAATTAGTTTTGTGTTATTTTTTCCCCCTGTGATAAGTGTTTAATTGTGTTTGCCTCGCTGCTGCGAGACATTTAAAGTCTGCAATGCGCAAAGGCGATGATGGCGGGGGTACATCGTATTCCTCGTCAAATAATGCCTTGTTGGCTTCTGATGCTCTGCGTCAAAATAAAATGGACACTAGCAACACCAATGTTTCCCCCACGACCCCCGCCTCAAGGCCTACCCTCCCGACTCTAGTGGGCCGTATGTAGTTTTCTTTCGACCCAAAGGCAAGCGGTTGAATATAAGTCAGATCAGCAAAGATCTGGAAAAGCGATTCTCGTCTGTCACGACCATTGACCTGGTTGGGTCCAGTAAGCTTCGCATCACGGTCAGTGATCGCTAACAGGCCAACGAGATTGACTGAGTCTATTTACCGTCGGCAATTTGTGAGATCGCGGGGGTGGTGACGGAGGGAAGTATGACATGCGAAGATTCGAAACAAAGTTTCGGTCGTTTCAAGAACGCTTCTTTGCCTCCTGTTGCGATACTGGATTGCAAGCAAATGTATTCGGTGTCGCAGGAGGGAGAGAAGCAGGGTTTATTCGCCGTCTGATTCTTTCTGCGTCACCTTCTCCGGGTCCGCACTGCCTGACTACGTAGTGATTGGCAAACTTCGTCTACCTGTTCGGCTGTATGTACCGAAGGTGATGAATTGTGTTAATTGCAAGCAGCTGGGCCACACCGCTCAGTACTGCTGCAATAAACCTCGCTGTGCATCGTGCGGAGAGAAGCATGTGGATGGCGCGTGCAAAACGCCACCGAAATGTGTCTATTGCAACGAAGGCCCTCCACATGCTCTTGAAGCTTGCCCGACGTACATACAGCACCGAGTCCACCAGAAGCGTTCTCTTCAGCAGCGTTCTCGACGTAGCTACGCCGAAATGCTGAGGAAGGCCGCTTCACCAGTTGTATCTGACACCATCTACTCGTCTCTTTCTTTGGACGATCAAGGTAGCTCTGACTCCGAAGTTGGAAATGGGGCCTTTGTTTTCAAAGGCTCAACGAGGAAACGAGTAAAACAAAGCCAGCGTCCCTCGAAAAAGCCTAGAAAACAGCCTCAAAGTGAGCCCCATTCCAACATGGCGAAATCAAACGCAGGTAGAAATTAAAAACGTTCAACTTTTGAGGTTTCACATCAGGATAAACGAGAGTTTCCACCGCTTCCGGGAAGATCTAAAATCCCAGATGCTCCAATTTTTGCGATTTCTCTGCCAGAAATAGAGCATAGAGAGCGAGCAGAACAACCTCCGAGCGCTCCAATGTTCACACTTTCTGGCATCGTGGAGCTCATCCTCAACTTCTTTGATGCTTCCGACCCCGTGAAGAACATGGTCAAAACTGTTCTTCCTATTCTGACTCCTCTCCTGAAGCAGCTGGCTTCGAAAATGCCCCTCCTCGAGTCATTCGTATCCTTCGATGACTAATTTCGTCGATAAGGCTCATATGATTTCGATTCTACAGTGGAACTGTCGAAGTATTCTTCCAAAATTAGATATTTTCAAATTTTTAGTTAACAAATTACAATGCGATGTTTTTGCTTTATGTGAAACATGGCTAACATCAGATGTAAACCTTCATTTTCCCGATTTTAACATCATTCGCTGCGATCGGGCAAATCCATATGGAGGGGTGCTTTTAGGGATCAAAAAACAGCACTCCTTCTATAGGGTCGATTTTGCTCCGATGTCAGGCATCGAAGCTGTCGCATGTCAGGTGACTATTCGAGGAAAAGACCTCAGTATCGCCTCGATATATCTTCCTCCAAACACCGCGATATCTCGTAGAGATCTCTCGCACATCTGCTCGGTTATGCCCGAGCCACGGTTGCTCTTGGGAGATTTTAACTCCCACGGAACAGGCTGGGGGGAACTGTACGACGACAACCGCTCAACAATGATATACGACCTCTGCGACGACTTCAATATGTCAATTTTGAATACAGGAGAAGTTACACGAGTGGCACCTCCAGCAAGAGATAGCCGTCTAGATCTTTCCATTTGTTCGAGCTCATTATCGTTGGACTGTATTTGGAAGGTGGTCCAAGATCCCCATGGTAGTGATCATTTGCCGATCGAAGTTTTAATTTCCAATGGACATAATCAATCCGCTTCTATTGACCTCTCATATGACCTCACAAAGCACATCGATTGGGGGAAATATGGGGAGGCCATCATTGATGGCATACAGTCGATAGAAACACTTCCACCGCGGGAAGAGTACCAGTTTCTATCTCAGTTGGTTATTGACAGCGCTCTCCATGCACAACGCCGGCCGGTGCCAGGAGCTTCGGTTCGTAGGAAACCACATAGTCCGTGGTGGGACACCGAGTGCACACAGCTCTATCGTGAGAAATCTAACGCGTTTAAGGAATTTAGGAAACACGGATCGATCGTTCTTCACAAACGGTACATCGCGCTCGAGATCCAGTTCAAGAAGCTGGTCAAAGTGAAGAAACGTGGATATTGGCGCACTTTTGTTGAAGGTTTATCGCGCGAGACCTCAACGAAATCCTGTGGACCGTCGGGAGAAGAATGCGCAACGCGTCGTCCGTAAACGAAGATCGTGAAAGCTCGTCGCGGTGGATACTCGATTTTGCGAAGAAAGTTTGTCCGGATTCGGTGCCGGTGAAGCAAGTGTCACGTGATGCTTTTGCTGACAGGGATGATATAGATCGGCCCTTTTCGATGATTGAATTCTCGCTTGCTCTCCTTTCATGTAACAATTCTGCTCCAGGGATGGATAGAATAAGGTTCAATATGCTCAAAAACCTCCCAGACGTCGCGAAGAGGCGCCTATTGAGCTTGTTCAACCAGTTACTGGAGTGCAACATTGTTCCGGATGATTGGAGACAAGTGAGGGAGATAGCCATCCAAAAGCCTGGAAAACCCGCGTCGGATTGTAATTCGTTTTTCGTAATTCGGCGAAGCTGTTGGAGAAGATGATTCTCTTCCGGCTAGACGAATGGATTGCATCGAATGGTTTGTTGTCAGATACACAATTTCGTTTCCTCAGGGGTAAGGGAACGAACGACTGTCTTGCGTTGCTTTCTTCAGAAAGTCAGCTTCAATTCGCTAAAAAAGAGCAAATGGGTTCAGTGTTTTTGGACATAAAGGGGGCTTTTGATTCAGTTTGCGTCGATGTCTTATCCGACAAACTCCACGAGTGTGGACTTTCACCAATTTTGAACAACTATTTGTATAATTTGTTGTCAGAGAAGCGTATGAGTTTTTCTCATGGTGACTCGGCAACTTCACGAATTAGCTACATGGGTCTCCCTCAGGGCTCATGTTTAAGTCCTCTTCTTTACAATTTTTACGTCAGAGACATTGATGAATGTCTCATGCCAAATTGCTCGTTAAGACAGCTTGCAGATGATTGTGTTGTATCCGTTTCTGGGGCCAACAGCGGTTGATCTGCAAGGACCATTGCAAGATACTTTGGACAATTTGTCTACTTGGGCTTTGAAGCTGGGTATCGCATTCTCTCCGGAGAAAACTGAGATGGTTGTCTTTTCAAAAAACATAAGCCGGCAAAGTTTCCGCTCCAACTGATGGGTAAGGCAATCACTCATAGTATGTCTTCTAAATACCTCGGGGTCTGGTTCGACTCTAAATGTACCTTCAGGAGGCACATTGTGTATCTGACACAAAATGCCAGAAAAGAATCAACTTCATGCGAACGATAACGGGAACTTGCGGGGGGGGGGGGGTGGGAGCGCATCCCGAAGATCTTATCATGTTGTACCGAACAACTATTCTGTCGGTTCTCGAATACGGTAGTTTCTGCTTCCAGTCCGCGGCTAAAACACACATGCTGAAGCTTCAACGGATTCAGTACCGCTGTCTCCGTATCGCGTTGGGTTGTATGAACTCGACTCATACGATGAGTCTGGAAGTACTTGCGGGAGTACTGCCTCTGACAGATCGTTTCGCGGAATTATCGCTCCGGTTCCTCATCCGTTGTGAGGTTCTCAATCCATTGGTCATTAACAACTTCGAGGAGCTGCTTGAACAAAACCCTCAATCTCGTTTCATGAGTATTTACCACTGGTATATGACGCTGGAGGTAAGCCCATCTTCGGTTGACACCAATCGTGCTAACTTCTTAGACTCTTACAGTTCCTCTGTTACTTTTGATCTGTCCATGAAGCAGGAGGTTCATGGAATACCAGACTTTCTTCGAGCGGAGGTCATACCTCTATTATTTGCAAGCAAATACGGGCATGCTAGCGAGGAGAGAAGCTTTTTCACTGACGGGTCAAAAATGGATGACTCCACTGGTTTCGGTGTTTTCAACGTTTTTCATAGCGCCTACTTTAAGCTCAAAGAGCCTAGTTCCGTGTATACTGCTGAGCTAGCAGCTATACACTATTCACTCGAACAAATCGCATCCCTACCTCCTGACCACTTTTTCATCTTCACCGACAGTCTAAGTTCATTGGAAGCTGTTCGGTCAATGAAACCGGTGAAGCACTCAGCGTATCTCCTAAAGGGGATAAGGAAAGCTTTGAGTGCTCTATCAAAACGGTCATTCATAATCACCATGACATGGGTCCCTTCCCATTGCTTGATTCCGGGAAATGAGAAAGCGGACTCTTTGACTAAGGTGGTCGCTGTGGAAGGTGATATTTACGATCGGCAAATCTCCTTCGATGAATTTTTTTCAATAGTTCATCAGGAAACCTTGATCAGCTGGCAGCAGAAATGGACAAATGGGGAGATGGGTAGATGGTTGTATTCTATTCGCCCGCAGGTGTCGAAGCATCCATGGTTCAAAAATTGAATATAGGACGAGACTTCATTCGAACCATGTGTCGTCTAATGTCCAATCACTACACTTTAAACGCACACCTTTTCAGAGTGGGACTTTCGGAAAGCAATCTCTGTGTTTGCGGCGAGGATTATCAGGACATTGATCATGTCGTGTGGGCGTGCGAGGAGAATCGTGGCCCCAGATCTGCTTTAACTGAACATCTCCGGGTCCGAGGAAAACAACCAAAGCCTATTAGGGAAGTGTTGGCGGGCCTTGATCTCGAATACATGTCCCTCGTCCACCAATTTGTGAAAGTTGCTGATGTGAGATTGTGATCTTAGTCTGCACACCCCCTTCTCTGTCGTACCCCATATCGAATGTATTCGATATTTCTCCATTTCAATGTCTGTCGTTAACCCCTTTCGTATGTCTTCCTCTCATTGTTGTCTCCCAAAAAAATTTTTGTCCCGTTACAGATGTGAAACATCGCCAAGAAAGTCAACTATGTGAACATCAGCATCGTAATTATTTAAGCACCCTAAATTTCCTTCCTTTCCTACTATATTATTGTATTCCCTAACCTCGACCAAACCGCGAGTCTTTCGGTTCCCCAAAACTAACATTATGTATAAGATTTAAGTAATGAATTGTTAAACTTGATTTCGGCTCTGTAACGCTTCACGGCAAATGAGCCTACAAAATAAACGAAAGATTAAAAAAAAAAAAGATCTCCGATGCCTAAACTATTTTTACGAGATGAAATAGCTCCACGGAACTTCGGTATACAGTAAGACATACACCACAGAATTCGTTGAACATGTACACACATAATTTTTTTTACCGGGATCTCAGCAAAATGTTGAACTTTTACCGAGATTCGCACAGCCGTGCCCCAGCAAACATGTTTTTTGCCGAGATTTCTGTCAAAATTGCTGAGAATCAGCAAATATTTTGCCGAAAATCAGCTAACAAACGCCATTTTTGCTGAAATATCAGTTTTTTAAATTGATGGCGCAAGGCTGTGCGGATTTTTGCCGAGCTGCAAAAATAAAAACTTAGTGTGTACGACATTCCAAACTCCAAACAAGCTCAGATCCCTATTTACAAATTGATCAACTTGAAGATCTTTGATGTCCCCCCCACTATTTTTATAAGTTGTTAAATATTTTTTCCATGAAGAAGATTATTATTGAGAAACTTATCTATTGATTCCTTTTGGTACACTGCTTTCAAAAAGTTTACTCCTAGTGTGCTGCATGTTTGTGCACCAGCGCAGCAGTGCACCAGAGCTTAACATGTCGATTCGCAAGTTTTACTGAAGCGCCTTTTGTTGACGATCTCACAGAATCATATCAAAAGGTTGCAGAAGAACTGAGAGATATTTTTTAGCAACATGTTTTAGATATTACATTTAACTCATTTTGGGATAAGTATGGAGAAAAGCATTTGAGATTAAATTTTGTGATATTATTCATACGTAAATAACTTAACTGTTACATATAAATGTTAGTCTTAGTAACATCCACTTCCGTGCAATACTGAAACCAATTATATTGTCGATTGAATGTATTGCGAGCTTTATTCAGTTCTTGGTACGCAATCCTCATTTGGTGGTTAGACTGTCATCTCATGATACCCCTTGGTGGTTTCAATACGTATAGAAATGGTAAAGACTTGGGTAAACATATCGTTTAAAATATATAATATGTATAATAAGTATGGAACAAGTAAGTATGAGAGTACCAACGCCTGCAGGGTGCAACTTACTCTAATTCTGTTCGATTATGAAGTAGCAATAATTCACATGTATAGCCCAGCCGGTCATCAAGAGACGCCGTGGTACCCGTAGACCAAGCTTTATTCTATAACACAGGAACGAAAAAATTGTGGATGCGATGTTTGTGATCACAATAACACGTTTTTTTTTTCGTACTTACGTATTGTGTACGTAATGATGTCCATTTGAGCAATTCCAACTAACAAGATTTTAAATATAATGGTGTAATGATGTTCCATGACGGTTCTCCAACTAACAAACAAGCTTCAGAATCCATCAATCACTATGCTGGTCTTTTAGACCTCCAATATCTGAACTCATGTATGGCGCCGTAAATATTCCGGGAATGTTATGATTTGTATATACTGGTATATTGATGTCCCATGGGTTTTCTACAACTGACACATACGCTCAGGATCCTATGATTCACTCTGTTTTCCTCGTAGACCTCCAATATCTGAACTCAAAAATCGTTTGGAGTAGGGTAAATATTCTTGGATTGTTTCAATTTTTATATACTGGTGTAATGATGTCTCATGGGGTTTTTACAACTAACACATAAGCTGAGTTAAGACGCGCGGCTACAAAGCAAGACCATGCTGAGGGTGGCTGGGTTCGATTCCCGGTGCCGGTCTAGGCAATTTTCGGATTGGAAATTGTCTCGACTTCCCTGGGCATAAAAGTATCATCGTGCTAGCCTCATGATATACGAATGCAAAAATGGTAACCTGGCTTAGAAACCTCGCAGTTAACAACTGTGGAAGTGCTTAAAAAGAACACTAAGCTGCGAGGCGGCTCTGTCCCAGTGTGGGGATGTAATGCCAATAAGAAGAAGAAGAAGAAGAAGACATAAGCTGAGTTGCCTTTGAATCACTTTGGGGGTCTTGTAGACCCCCAAGATCTGAATTCAAGAATGATTTGGAGTACCGTAGATACTCTGGGAATATTGTATTTTGTATATACTGGTGTAATGATGTTCCATGAGGCTTCTCCAGCTAACACACAAGCTCGGAAATCAATGAATCACTCTGTTGGTCTTGAAGACCTCCAGTATCTGAACTCAAGAATGACTTGGATTACCCCAGGAACTCTGGGAATGCTGTGATTTGCATATTCTGGTGTAATGATGTCCCAAGGGGTTGCTCCAACTAACGTACAAGCTCAGGACCCTATGAATCTCAAGAAAGGTTTGGAGTACCGTAGATATTCTGGGAATGTGGATGTTTTTATATTTTGACATAATAACGTCCCATGGGGGTTTTACAACTAACACACAAGCTCGGGAACCTATGAATTGCTCTGTTGATCTTGTAGACCTCCAAGATCTGAACTCAAAAATAGTTTGGAGTACTGTTTATGTTTTGGTAACACTGCGATTTGATAAAAAATAGTTTAATTATGTCCCAAGTAGCAATTCCAACTTCAAATAAGGATTGAGGCCCCATAAAACGCTTTGTTGTTTATGTAGACCATCAAGATCTGAACTCAAGGAAGGTTTGGAAGCCCTAGAAGATCTCAAAAAAATATTTTACCCCATATTTCTACTTTTTCATGGTTTGCAGACGTTTTTGGAGCAGAATGTCCAAAATTTGTTTTGAAATACGACGAAAAAAAAATCCGGATTGAATTGGTTTTAATCAGGCGTTTTCTTATGTATATTAGTCCAATCACCACTGAAATCACAATTATAACAATTAAGTTTTTGATACCAGGTATTATCAGTAGAACACTGCCGCAACACTACTAATTTGGATATAGGCTGTCATCTTCCAAGGATGCGTTTTTCGGAGTTTTCGAGCCATATTGTGTTTTGACCACGCAACAATGTGTTTGAATTGATTTTTTGGCTGCAGGGTATATCGGTAAAATATTTTTAGCGTGTATTGAGAAATTGAACGATAAGTTATCCTTATTGCTTATGGCCTTAGCTATGTTGCACGTTGTTGAACGGCGCGTCATTTTGAGAAAAAAGTCGGGGTGGTCCGAAACCGGCACTCTACTTTTTACTCGGCACTCTACTTTTTACTGCATGATTTGAAAGGGAGAAAGAGAGTGGACGAAATTCTAAATGATTTCGTGATATATTAGGGAACACCCACAAATTACGTAACGTTTAGATGGGGGAGGGGGTTCCCTGATGTGTGATATCCCATACAAAATTTTCAGATGTTTCATACAAAAAATGTGACATAGAAAGGATGGGGTGTTGAAAATGATTGATTTTTTTCGTTACGTAGTTTATGGATCTTCCCTTATTTGCTAAGATGGGACAAAACGGGGAAAGCGATTTTTTATCTAGCTAGGGTAAGACGGTATAATATGCCCTCTAAAGGCAATACTTACTTTTTAGCACAATTTCATATTGTTTCATATTGTGTTTATTTGAATTTTGCAATTATTTTCATTATGTAACACAAAAATACTTCCACATTCACGTAGTATGATGGTCTTACAAATATTTAAAGGTACCAACTGATTATAAACCTTAGTAAGTTCTAGTTTTCTAGATTATAACAGGGGTGTCGTGGCCAGGGGTCATCATCAATTATACCGTCTTACCCTACATCAGCTCCGCGAACGTAATCGTCATACGTGCAATTCACTCTTGAGTAGGGGATAATGTTGGTCCCATACACTATCCCCACAGTTATAGAATGCTTAACGACTTTCTCAACATTCAATTACTTTTAACACGCCACAAAACCAATCAATTGTAGATATTAATACACGAAAACCAACGTTAGGATCTAAGCTTTCGGTCCGCTATGTGATATCTAAAATAGGTTTGATTAGAACAAAATTACTGAACATCCAATCGATTGCAAATAACCCAATTATGGAACACTTCGTGTCCAAGATGGCGGCGAATGTAAACAATGCCGTTTTAATGCAAATATTAGCCACAAATTCGTTCATTCCGCCAATGTCATTGCTGCAATGTAACATAACATTATTGCTTTTGAGCGTGGATGTCGACACAAAAAATAATTAAGAAGCGATTTATACAGAAAATACTAAACTGTTCCATAATGTGGGAAAATTTTGTCGTGGTCACAATTATGGAACACTGATCAATTTTTATATCGAATAAATCAAATTCGAAGCTTTTTAAGAATTTGGAGCAGTTAAAATTATGATTGGTTGCTAGTTAGTTATTTAATATTTCTGATATAAATTCATTTTCCATTGAAAATAGTGAATTTGATAGGGAAAATAATACTTTTTGGCAAAAGTGTTCCATAATTGTGGGGGGACTGTACCGATTCTGCGGTGTTTCTCGCAGATGTCACTGTCAGCTAATCTGTCTGCACTCTAGTTTATCGTTACTTAAACTATTTGTTTGCGAAATGTGTCTTTGTCAGTTCTAGATTACAGGAAGGGGGTCGGTTTCGGACCACCATTTTTGAGAATGCCGAAAACGTATACTTTCACTTTACCTTCTGTATCACCTAACTATCCACATCTGCACCCATAATAAAACCTCAGAAATACAGAATAATGTCCCCGCTACAATAGAGACTACGAAACTTGGCCATTTTTCGCAATTTCATGGCCTCTGCCATTTAGGGGATCGGCTTAGGAACATTCTCCCCTACAAATAAGCTATTAAAGAGCTGAAAAACAATAAGGCTGCGGGGAAGGATCAGCTCCCGGCTGAACTTCTCAAACATGGTAGTGAGCAGGTTTATGAAGTTCGGCACCATATTATGTCGAAAATATGAGAAGAAGAGGAAATGCCTGCTAGTTAGTTGGACGGCCTCATTTGCCGTCTCTTTGAGAAAATGCACAAACTGGAGTGGAATAACCCTCCTTGATTCGGCGTACAAAATTATGTCCCATATCCATATATGTTCAACAGATTGAGACCGCTTGAAGAATGCTTCGTCGGCGAAAACCTAGCAGGTTTTCGTGAGGGCCGATCAACGACAGATCAAATGTTTATCCTGAGACAAATCTTTGATAAATTCTGGGAGTACAACTTGCAGACACATCATTTGTTTATTGATTTCCAGGCGTCAAATTATGCTTCAACATGGTTTTCCGGCGAAACTGATACGGCTTATTCGTTTAACGTTGGACGGAGCGAAATCAAGTGTAAGGGTTGCGGGTGAAATATCGACGTCATTTGTTACCTTAGATGGATTAAAGCAGGGTGATGCACTCTCGAATCTACTGTTCAATATAGCGCTCAAGGGTGCGATTAGGAGAGCTGGCGTGCAAAGAAGCGGTACCATTATCACAAGATCGCATATGATCCTGGGATTTGCGGACGATATCGATATTATCGGGTTGATCGCCGTGTCGTGGAAGAGGCTTTTGTGCCTTTTAAGAGGGAGACAGCGAGGATTCTTCTCACGATCAATTCCAGTAAAACAAAGTAAATTTTCGCTGGCAATCAACGTGGGTTCATTCATGGTGCTGGTGGCGAAATGGTGCTGGATGGGGAAAATTTTTAAGTGGTAGAAGAATTGTGTTTTTTTGGAACATTAGTGACGTGCGCTAATGATGTTATCCGCGAGGTGAAAAGGCGTATTGCAGCAGCAGATAGGGCTTATTACGGAATTCGTAACCAGCTTAAGTCCCGTAGTCTGCATACTAAGACAAAATTCGCGCTGTATACTACTTTGATTCTTCCGGTGGCTTTATACGGTAATGAAACATGGACGGTAAAGGAGGCTGATCGGAGAGCTTTTGGAGTGTTTGAGCGTAAGGTGCTGCGGACAATACTCGGCGGTAAACAGTATCTGGCGGCGTCGCATGAATCACGAGTTGTACCAGGTGTATAAAGGGCTGGTTATTATTAAGCTTACACAACACGGCAGACTACGGTGGGCTGGACACATCGTTCGTATGCCAGAAGAACGTCAAGCGAAGATAATATAATAATATATAATATTACCCGGAAGAGGCCGCAGGCTTCGTGGAAGGCCGCGTACACGATGGCTTTTTGCCGTTGACGAGGACCTGAAGGCGCTCAATATTCAGGGCGACTGGAAGCGATTGGCCCAGGATCGAGTCCAGTGGAGAAGGATACTCCATTCGACGTAGGTTCATCGAAGAGCTGTAGCCCATCAAATAAGTAAGTGTACAAATATGAATTGATTTTATGAATGCCAAAAAACTTCTCTCGAAACCTAAAATGACAGTTCAAGCGTCAAACACGGTTAACGTGTATGTATCATACAAATTCCATCATAGTATTAGTGTGAGCATCAAAGTATATTCTTGCACAATATTATGGTGTGGTAAAATCTGTAGAATAGGTCCAATTTCAATTTTTCGAGTCGATTTTTACACTTACCCCCTTTTTCCACTTCCCCCGTGTATCTTATATCATCAAAAATGCATTTTTCCGACTCCGTTGCTTTACTCCCAGATCTCTAACAAAAAATCCCCTAGACACAATATTCTGTAATGCCTAACAACAAGAAGAGATGGTTAGGAGATTGGTGAAAAATCAGAAAAGAGCGTTTAAAAATCGACTGAGATATAGCCCACAAGTATTTTTGTGGTTTGTGTTAACGTAAGAACGACACGACACTCATAAGAAACGCGACACGAGACAAGACATAACACTTACAGTTCTTTCTTAAAATCGTCCGTGAGATATGGCCATTTGAACATTTAGTTATAACGATTTTCTGAACGAATGAATCCTAGTGTTGAGCAAAGAACGTTAAGGACGCACTTTTCAGAATCCAATTTTATTCCACCTCGCGTTTTTAAGCGCAATACTTTTAATAATGAAGCAACGAGAAGCTGTCATGATTTTAATCCATGCTTGCTGCGACGCAGCAAAGCTAAATTTAAAAAATGACAGTTATTCGTTCGCGATTGGTTCCTCTGAAAATATGAGGAGAAAATTATTTCAAGTCTGAACAGTTTCACCTTAAGTTTTTTTTTAGGTTTAAGTTAAGGTTTAGATAATATATTTCTTGTTGGTGTCAGGCCATTTGGCCGAATAGTAAAAAAAATGACCACAAATTACGACTAGTGAACAGTGATAAATGAGAAGTGAGTTATGCAAAGTAAGAAAAGAGAAGTGAGAAAAGTGAAAAGTGGAAAGAGAAAAATGAACTGAGAACAGAAAACTTCCTCCTTCTTCCTTCGCTCCTCTTCCTTATTCTTTCTTTCTTCTTCTTTCTTTCTTGTTCCTTCTTCCTTTTTCCTTCTTCCTTCGTTCTTCTTCTTTCTTCCTTCTTCCTTCTTTCTCCTTTCTTTCTTCGTCCTCCTTCCTCTTCTTTTTTCCTTTTATCCATCTTCCTCCATCTTTCTTTCTTCGTTCTTTCTTCCTTTTTTTCTTTTTCCTTCTCCCTTCTTCTGTTTTCTCACTTCTTTCTTCCCTTTTCCTTTTTCCTTCTTCCTTTTTCTTTCTTCTTTCTTGATTCTTTCTTTCTCACTTCACACACATAATAAGGAAACGTATTTCAACTATTCGGCCAGATGACCCTTTCTGCCAAATGGCAATCGGAAAAACGACATTCGGCCAAATGATCCTAAACCCTTTTGTTAGATCTGATAGATTTGCATTAGAGATATGTGAAAACGCCTTGAGGTATGGTTCAAAAATTGTAACAAAGACCATAATCCCCGAAAAAGTACAAAAATTAACTTGGATGACCTATCCACTTTTGCAAACAAAAATGTAAACGTTGGATTGGCGTTTGGTTCGACGAATTTGATAGCAAATCGAAGCAAACCAAACGTATGAATCTTCCTTTTCAAAAGCAGATATGTCGTTTTGATAATTGGGTATTGAACTTTTATCTTTAGTACACGACTAAACTCGTGAGAAAAGCTGCTTATGTCTTCTAAATGTGGATTGAAATTTTAAAATGAATCCTGGTTTTATGATTAAACATAATAAGTGTTATGGAACGTACACACGGTCAAGCAGTTTGACCAACATTGACTCTACCTCTCGTTTATTCAAACATCCATCAAGTTTTAGCAACAGCGACACGAACAATCAATTTATTCGACCAACAATATCACACACGAACGACCAAAGCGCCAACATGAGCACCAACCATAAAAAAATATATGGGGGTTTGTACAACTTCACTACAAATGCTCAAACATGTTCGGCAAAACTTGACTCCACCCCCGAAAACTCAAACCAAAATCAAACCGTTTTAATTTTTTCCAACCGAGCCGCCAACTGTCATTTAATGGTTGTTCGAACAACTTCACACACGTTCAAACAAAGCATCAACTAAAGCGTTTTATTGGAGGCGGAGTTCGTCAAACTGCTTGACTGGTGTGTACGTTGCATTAAGTATAACAGTGATTATCTACATTATACATTATTGTATTTGTGAAATCTGTGCTGTTATACGCAAGGGAAACATAGTGTGCATCAGTGGAAAACACTCAACGGCTGTAGGTGTTCATCAACTGATGCCTATGGTACATAATTCGAGCCTGGTGGCCTCACAACCGGATCTCAAATACCGAACTCCATCGTCGTTGTCATAAGAAGCCGATAGCAACAGAAATTCGGGATCGGAAGTGGGGCTGGGTCGGCCACACCTCACGTATAGGCGAAAACGAAATCTGCAAACAAGCATTAGACGGGGCATCGCAGCAGAAGCAGATCCAGAGGCTCACGGCCTCAATAAAGAAATCAAAGAAGTCGATCGAAATCTAATCTGGTAACAGGTAACAGGTTAAAGCGATAGCTGGACATCGCTCAGGATGGAGATCTTTCAAGTCGACCTTTGAAACCAATGGAGGTGTATAGTAAATTATTGTTATAATCGAAATTCTAGAAATTTGATTTTTTGAATAACAAACATGTTAATCAATTTACTGTGACGTTTTTGTTGTTTCCTACTAAATTAAGAATAAGATTCGGCTGATGTAAACAATTTAGAAGAACCGGGGCCTGCATTTCAATTGCTACAACATAAGTTTGTAAAATTAATAAGTGAACCGGCCCGATCTCGCTCATTTTTTTCATATAGCTGTCAATTGTTTGTTTGATTGCAACGTGGCACTCTAGATTGATTTGAATTCGAGAAGATGGCTTTCTTGAGAACTCATGAAAATGTTGTATTTTGACAATTTTTAAACTTCCTCCGTAAAATGCAACTGCAAAAATGTTTGTATATATAAACATAGCTTATCTTAAGGTGGAACGATTAGTGAGTAAATCTTGCAAATCGGTCCATCCGTTCTTGAGTTATATTGCCTTAAAAGAAATGTCAACTCATTTTTAAAAAGATAGATATACAAAATACTTATTGGGATCTAGTTCTACAAAACGTGGTCGAAGCGTGGACACGTCGTTTTGTAGAATATTGATATTAGGGGTTCGGTTTTATGACAGATTTAGACGCCGGCTCAAAAAACTGAAGAAAACCTATCTAAGGGGTTTTCATGGTTCATTTCGAGGTAAGAGCGGCCAACGAGATCGCCGGACCCGAACCCTATAAATTTCACTGTCTGGAGTATGTTGGAGGCCGCGTCTGCTCTGAAACTTCATGTGTTTTGTCCTGAAGTCCTAAAGTGACATCTGGTGACAACTGGTAAAATAGCACAAGAGCACCTGTGGGCTTCGTACGGTGTGTTCCTCGATCATCTGCGACGGGTGGTTAAGTTCAAGGAGGAAAAACATGTTGACCAGTGAGCTTTCAAAACGTGATATATTTTCTTGTGGAATTTAATTAAATTAAGGACATAAAACAAAGAAGCCACGCAATGGCAGCCAACCTACCCCCCTCTCACTGTCTACCCCTTCCACTCACCTCACCCTGCGCCGGGTGCTACCAGAGAGGAAACTTGCTAAAAACGTATTTTGAGATACACTAACCTTGACCGAATGGAGACATACTGCTACTGGCAGAAGATGAATATGTCCTCTTCCGTTTGGAACGGATTTTTCTGCCTATATCACTATGAAAAACTGTGTTTTGTGAGTATTTTCACAATGTTATCAGATCAAGTTTCTTCTTCAATTTCTACCATTCTTATTAGCACAATATTTATCGCCCGGCTTTCACTGGCAATTATTCACAGTTGCACTTAAACTACACTTCTGAAATAAAAGTTGATTGAGCACTACATTCCAAACTAGCACGAACCGTTCTTATTTTGGCGAAAACGTATTGTAAAACCCGGATTTGTGCAGTTTTACTTCGACCGAAAATTTTGTTTTTCTCGCATTTTGCAAACCCACGACGATAACTAACACCAATCGCGAAGCTTCGAGTATATGAGATTAATATGGCAGTGTTACCAGAAGTGATTTTGATAAATATTTGTAAAACAAACATATCCATGATTATTTTTGAGTTCTCAATCTTCAATTGATAATTTAGAATATGAATTAGTTGACTAAGAATATATCGAGTCATAAAATATGTTTTTTAGGGTGTCAGGCCATTAGGCCGAAGGCCATTTGGCCGAAGGTCATTAGGCCGAATGGACATTAGGCCGAACGGTCATTAGGCCGAATGGCCATTAGGCCGAATTAGCAAAAAGAAGCAAGAAGTGAAAATTCTTTCTTCACCTCACCCTTTCTGCCTTCTCCCTTCTTGAATCTTCCTTCTTCTTTCTTCATTCTTCTTCCTTCCTTCTTCCATCCTTCTTCCTTCTTACTTTTTACTTCTTCCTTCTTATTTTTCCTTCTTCCTTCTTCTTTTTTCCTTCTTTCTTCTTCCCTCTTCCTTCTTTGTTCCTGCTTCTTTTTTATTTTTTCTTCTTCCTTCCGTTTTCTTCCATCTTCCTTCTTTCTTCCTCCTTCTTTTTTATTCTTTCTTCTTCCTTCCGTTTTCTTCCTTCTTTCTTCCTTCTTCCTTCTTTCTTCTTCCTCCTTCTATCATCCTTCTTCCCTCTTTCTTCTTCTTTCTTCCCTCTTCCTTCTTCTTTCTTCTTTCTTCCTTCCGTTTTCTTCCTTCTTCCTTCTTCCTTCTTCCTTCTTTCTTCTTCCTCCTTCCTTCTTTCTTCTTCTTTCTTCCCTCTTCCTTCTTCCTTCTTTTTTCCTTCTTCCTTCTTTCTTCTTTCTTCCTTCTTTCTTCCTTCTTCCTTTTTTCTTCCTTCTTCCTTCTTTCTTCCTTCTTCCTTCTTTCTTCTTTCTGCTCTCTTCTTCCTTCTTTCTGCTCTCTTCTTCCTTCTTTCTGCTCTCTTTCTTCTTTCTTCTTTTTTTCCTTCTTCCTTCTTCGTTCTTCATTCTTCCTTCTTCCTTCTTCCTTCTTCTTTCTTCCTTCTTCCTTCTTCCTTCTTTCTTCTTTCTGCAATCCTCTTCTACCTGCTTTCTGCTCTCTTCTTCCTTCCTTCTTTTTTTCCCTCTTCCTTCTTCCTTCTTCTTTCTTCCTTCTTCCTTCTTTCTTTTTCCTTCTTCCTTCTTCCTTCTTCTTCCTTCCTTCTTCCTTCTTCCTTCTTCCTTCTTCTTTCGTCCTTCTTCCTTCTTCCCTCTTCCTTATTCCTTCTTCCTTCTTCCTTCTTCCTTCTTCCTTCTTCATTCTTCATTCTTCCTTCTTCCTTCTCTCTTCTTCCTTCTTCCTTCTTCCTTGTTCCTTGTGCCTTCTTCCTTCTTCCTTCTTCTTCCTTCCTTCTTCCTTCTTCCTTCTTCCTTCTTCCTTCTTCCTTCTTCCTTCTTCCTTCTTCCTTCTTCCTTCTTCCTTCTTGTTTCTTCCTTCTTCCTTCTTTCTTTTTCCTTCTTCCTTCTTCCTTTTTCCTTTTTCCTTCTTCCTTTTTCCTTCCTCCTTCTTTCTTCCTTCTTACTTCTTCCTTCTTTTTCCTTCCTCCTTTTTCCTTCTTTCTTTCTACTTCTTCCTCATTGCACTACTCACTTCTCACTCTTCAGTTCTCATTCGGCCTAATGGCCATTCGGCCTAATGACCGTTCGGCCTAATGACCATTCGGCCTAATGACCCAGCATCGTTTTTTAGGCGTCAGTAAATTATTTATCAACAATTGTATGCTCAGTTGAAACTGATGTCCCAGACAATTGGCAGCACTTACATGTTTGTTGTATATGGTAAAAATATCTATTATGAACGTCCCGTGCGAGTATTGCAGTCAGTTTGAAAATGCCTCGACCAAATAAAAAGCGTAAAGCTGCTATTGATCGCGAAAATCGGAAAAAGTGTAGGCCGATAATCCGTTCCGGTCCATCCACTGAAGATGTTCCACGGGGTGCGAATATACAAGGTTTACCGTTGTTTGTGCCGTCGGACGTGTTTGAAGTGTCGAAACACGAATTTTCGCCAGCTCTAAATTACTGTGACATCGGTTTTGATGTTTCATCAATCGGTAAGTTAATAGTAAATGCATGTTTAATAATAATTCTGGAATCGGACTAACACGAAATTGTATGCAGACTCTGACAATGAGTCTTTAAAGCTTCTTCCGGTTGAAGAAGTTGACCCACCATCGACTCCTCTATACCGATATGACCCACAGTTCATGTCCGCCGTTATACCGGATATACCACTGGAGGTAGCATCAACTGAAGACATGTCTGTGACGGCATATGATTCGTTGATAAACGAAATTGAGAACACTTTGGAACTCGCTGGTAAGTAACGTATAGATATAAAAATAAATTTTGGAGAATTGAAATCAGCTTATCAAATATATTATCATATATTATCACTATTATATTTAATTCCCTGGAGCACAGTGCATTGCGAAAGTTATTGAAGTAAATCTTTAATTTTTTTTCCGTTTTCTTGTGTTATAACTTATTTGGTTGAATGTATACTTGTCATTTCGAGAAAATTATTTAAGATCTTTTATAGCTATGTCTTCACCTGTTATAAGACGAGTTTAGTACTATTCCATTCAATTCCACTACGTTTTGTAATATCTTTACAGATACGTATTTCGACCTTAACTGTAAGGTCGACATACCTAACAGTGAAGATTACAAAACATGGCAATATCCCAGTGGGGATATAATGCCAATAAGAAGAAGAAGAAGTACTAAACTCGCCTTATGACAGGCACTTGTCATTGTTTAGAATAAAATATTTTTACTAGACGTTAATTTACCCCGTTCATACCCACTTCAGTAGAAGTTATATAATATCTTCTATCTATCTTATATCTATAAAAAACCAATATATGTATGTATGTATGTTCGCTAACTACTTCCAAACCACTTGACCGATTTCCACCAAATGTGGTACACAAATTCTCTATCCTCAGGGGAAGATAGCAAAAAGGGTTTAAGAGTTATTGGGAAACGGGGAGGGTATGAAAACGAAAAATACAGTGTACCTTTCAGTCTCTAGGACCGATTTCAGCCCCATTTTGTACACATTTCCATTGTGTGGAGGTAGGAGTCACACTTTATCTCGGCTTTCCTGTTCGGTAATTTTTTTTACGGTTTTTCGAACCGTAAAACGTAAAAAATACTGAAAACTCAGTAATTCGACAGAATATTACCGATGGTCAGCGTTACAACGGGCTTGGTGGTCATATGGCTACCGCTTCTGCCTCATACGCAGGAGGTCGTGGGTTCAATCCCAGGCCCGTTCCATTTCTCCTACTTTGTATCTTTTCATATATTTCTCGCTAGAACTGGAAATGGGCTTTCATACCGTTTCCATCTTCTATTCCTATACCTACAACTTGATTAGTTCTAGCAGGTAACTGTTAGAATTCGAAATGAGCGAAAAAAGTTCGTTTCGGCATCCAATTAGAAGAAGGAATAAAGAAGGAAGAGAGAGAAGGAAAAAGCAAGCAGGAAAAAAATAATGAAGAAGGCAGAAGGAAGCAGAAAAGGGAAGAAAAAACAGGAAAATGAGTGAGAAATGAAAAGGATTTTAAAAAAAGGAAAGAAAGAAAGAGCAAAGAAGAAGAATAAGGATGGGATAAGAAAGGAAAAAAAAGAAGAAGTTAGAGGTAGCGAGGTAGAAGGTAGAAATAATAAAGTAAGGAGAAAGGAATGAAGTGGAAGCCGAGTTGCATCTATGTATCTATCTACGTTTCTGACAATTTAGCTGCTTTTGAACATTTGATGCTGCAATTATAAATTTAGATAGCATAATTTATTTCTCAATCCCCAATCCCTTTCTAAAGCTAGTGTTTGTATGCATGTTCCTGCATAACTTCTGAACTCGTTGACCGATTTTAACCAAATTTGAATCACACATTCCTCACATTAAGGAGACGGCGATAGGAAAGGTGGGTTGATATTTGGAAAATGATGATGGTGTGGGGGAGGTATATTCATAAGAAAACGAACAATTTAGTTCAACTTATGAACCCCCTTATGAACCACTAAACTCGGAACACATATTTTCTGTCTAATGAGGTAATTATAGTGAGGATGGGAGAGTGGGGATACAAATTTTTGTATTGAACAGTTTTGTATAACTTTCTAACGCATGGGTCGATTTCAATTAAATTTGGAACACGTATTCTCTATCCTAGGGAAACGATTAAAGGTGAGAGGATCATTTGGAATGCGAGAGGTTGTTGGGGTTGGATATTGAGTAGAAAACGAACAATTCAATTTAACTTCTTCCGATTTGCATCAAAATCGGGACACATATTCTCTATCCCAAGCAGACGATTATAGAGGAAGTGGGACGGTCAGTACGAAAAAAGGGAATGTAGGAGGTGTAGAGTGCGATGTTATGCATACATATGTGAGGGATAAAAATTAAAACCAGTTCCACAAATTGGAAAATTTCTCAAAAATAGCATAAATACCTATAACATTTTTCCGGAAAATAATTTCTTCAAAATGACATTTACATAATTAATGCCTTCTTTTAATCATTGGATGTTCTTCAACCTATCTTTTGCCCTGAAATGTTCCTTCTTTCTATCACTTGATGATCTTGATTTAACCTATATTTTATGCCCTTATATGTAAGCATAGTTTCATACTATTTCACTACGATGCAGCGAAAATAAAAATCGTCATGTCTGTTCACAAATTACGTAAAGCAAAAGTCCGAGTTTTTGACCCCCTCCCTCCTTCTCGTAACTAGAAGTAACATTTTCGGTTTACTCCCTACTCTCTCCCCCATATAATGCGTAACTGAGAAAATTGTAAAGCCATTTTTTTCTTTCTCTGAAGTATGTGGGTTTTGATATTTATTGAACATGACTAGAATAGGAAATAGGAACGGCACATGATTAAAACTAAGATTGAATGTACCTAGTAAAAACGGCGACCATGGTCATTCAAATTTTAGTTTAGCGATACTGTTCTGTCGAGAAATACAATATTCGCTTGGTGTTTTTATACATAACTGTCCCGCTATGTGCTTGATTTCGGTAATGACTAAAACGATAACGATAGACAAATCATTTTTAAATTGAACTGTTTATGTGGTTGAAGTGGTTGAGCTAAAATGCAATTACTCTCTGGGTTGCCTTTATTAACTTTGGCTTGGTTTGAAAGATCTAGTCATGAAATACAATACCAATAAAAGCGTCGTTCTCGAGGTCGTTCCATAAAATAATATAGTCTGTAAAAAACGTGAATATTCGTCGTTATTCGAACAAAGCTTACTATCTTTTAGAATTCCCAAAAAATACTCCAAAAGAGCCTGCTCTGAGATGAATATAATATTTTATATATATAATATTTTTGTTTTGATCAATTTATCTGATTAATTAATATTAAGCGCCCTAGGGGAAAATGTTACAAAGTTAATAGACTTCACTATTCCATTTACTTCTACTATATGTATTCACAGAAACATATTTCGTTTTCTACTTGAAAACTTTTCAGTGTTTTGCTATCGACTCGACTTTCTTCAAATAGAAAACGAAATACATATCTGTTGATACAAAGTGAATACGTATAGTGGAAGTAAATGGAATAGTGAAGTCTTTTAACTTTGCAATTTATCTGCTTATTCTAATGTAGCACTTGAATTGCCAGACCCTGTATGTTTATGGATCCATTATCCGATTGATAATGGCAGCATAAAAAAGCGAAATTTATTGGAAGTAAAAGTGGTCTCGGACTGGTCAATAATAATTAACAATGATGACATGCAAAACCAATCGATGACATCCCGAGCAGCACAAGTCAGGCAAAAATGGTTGCAACAACTTCATTGTGACTAAATCTGGTCACATATGAGTTGCAGTAACCCGTGTGGAATATGTGTGCTGCTAGGGATGCGTCAAACACATGCAAAACCGATCGAAGCGCCATCGATGGCAGATTGACCTTCTACAGTTAAAAAGATGAACGATGACATATTTGTTGAGTGAAACTTCTGTTTCTCTGTGCTGAAACGTTTATGTAATAGGGTCGAGCACAATCCACGTCAAACTAATTACAACATACTTTGCTCAGGCTTTTTTTTTCCTGAAACACTTTCTAAAATCCTAATATCTCACGCAGTTTGCTTTCGTGAACGCCAGGGTACGACCCACGCAAGACGCAACACGTAGTTCTCATAGTTGTTTTTTCGCCTTCCTTTCCCAACACCTCCATCGATCAAAACAAGCTTCCAATATTTATAACGGGAGTTTGGCTTTTGATTCCGAGTACTCCCATTTCCTCCCTTCATCGTCGAGAAGGGGCGTTTTGTTTGGAAACGATGATCCTCCTTGATCAGCATTAAAAAAAATTACTCCCAGATTCTCCGTGGTACGCTGCAATGCACCTTCTACGGATGGGATGCAACCGGAAGCTTGTCCTTTGTATTATTATGATTGGGAAGCAAAGTAGGCGAAAGCTGAAACAGTTATGTTTTATGGAGGAAATTAAGGTCACTCCTGACGGAATCCAAGATTAAAAGTGCTCGCGTTTTCGGGGGCACACCGCTCGATTCAGAGGCGGCGCACAACTGTCATTTTTGTTGATTTAGCTTTGCTGCATCGCAGCATGCGTGCAATAATAAACATTACAGTTCTGCGTTGCTTCCGTATCGAGTGGTGTGCCCCCGAAAACGCGAGCACTTTTAATCTTGGATTCCGTCAGGAGTGACCTTAAAATCGAATTTGGTTCGGTTGAATGGGGCACGTCACCCAATGCTTCAAGGTTAGGATGGGCGACAAGATCACTCAGTAAAAAAATAACCCTTCTGTACAAGCTGCCGTCTTCAAGGGGATCAAATTTCGATCAAGCGTTAAACACTCGATAAACTGTATGTGTGGTTTGTGTCTTCTCCAGTATTTTTTTTATTGGACAAATTTGATCTTGAAGGTGGTGTACCCAGAATTCATCTTATGCAAACGGCCAACGTACAAAACGCATGTCTGCAGTTAGTCTTTTATGGTTAAAGTCATTGCTGCTCAGTCATTGCAGTTCATTTTTTTTGTATCTCGACAACGTTTTCAAATTTAAATTTCGGAACGTAGGTATAAAAACTTCACCGAGAAGCAAGTGACGTTCTTGTATGATGTTACAGTGGCTTGCTTCGATTAAAAAAATAATTAGCCACTTCATTTTTTTGGATCGTCACATTTTTGAGAATTTCAAACTTATGTAACCTACCTAAGCAGGCTATAATTAATGGAAACAATACCACCAGCGTAAAATTATTATTTTCCCTAGTGGCCTACTATTGTGCCATCCTTGATGAGACAGTTGAAATTGGTTGTCCCATCCCGCAGGCACCGGGATGCCAATTATAAATCAATTTTGCCCTTGAATAATCCAATTTCCTAGGTTGGCTGTCCTACATTAAATTCTCTCCACCAGTCCATCGCGTACAATAAAGCCTAAACGCTTGCTTCCTACGGCTTTGTTCGAGTGCTCTCATTTCCTTCCGTTTTTGCGTTTTCTCCGTGATTTCGATGCCGGTAGAGAAAAGGATACACTTGTAATTTTTCAACCACAAGAAAAACCCTCGAACGCGCGTGGTACCTGTTCCGTGGACCTCTCTTTTAATGCTTCGGAATATTTTTACCTGACGACGATCCCATACGGGGCTTTTGAAGTGGTTCCACCGACATCAGATTTTTGAAAACGATTTTTTTTTTGCTTTTTGAAAACATGTGAACCAATACTTGTGGTGGGAATCGAATCACGCAACAAGCATAGTGCCCAACACGGTTGCCACGGCAATTCTTCTTCTGCTCAAATTAGTGCGAACTACAATAGCGAAGAAGACTACTGTGGTTTACGTGGGATTGAGTTTTCCGATTTTTGAACTAGATTCAAGCTCTTTTCGACGTTTTTTGGGTTGATGAGGAAGGTTGGTTTATTTTGGTGTGAACATATTTGTTCCGCAATTTATTATGGTTGCATGCAGTTGTGAGAAATATCTTAGAGTAAAGGGTACATATATTTGAAGGTTATAATTAATGTTGCGTTTAGTGTTAGAAAGTTGAAAACACAGAAACGAAAAGCAATAAGATGAGTTGTGAAATGCAAAATGTAATAGTTTCTTTGCATAGAGTTGCATCACTCTCGATCTAGATTCGAATTTGCCAGAGAAAAAATCAGAAGGGTTGTGTACAAGACACGACCGCAAGGTAGACGTTGGACAACATAAGGATATTATTTTAACACAATACGCATTGTAGTTTATTATGTAGGCTGACCAGATCATTCCGGTGAAAAAAACGGGAAAAACGCGCTTGCAAAACGGAACATATCAAAAACCCTTGAGACAAAATTCAAGAGCCGTTGAGATTTCAAGATTACTGCCTAAAATATTGAAGTTGTTTTAATAATATTTTTGGGCTATTTGGAAGAATCAATGAAAAACCATGGCAAATAGTGATTTTTTTATTACGACGGGACAGCACAATAAGCTCTAAAAAACGGGACTGTCCCTTTAAATACGGTACGTATGGTCAGCCTATTTATGGCTATGATTATAGTGTAATCTAAAGCATTATTGTTTTGTTGAGTAAAATATGAGTAGGGGAAGGGGGGGCAATATGCCCTAGCTAAACAAACACTGCTTTATTGTCTTCTTTGTAACGCTATTCATGGGTATTTTTACATTATGCAACAGTTAAACAAAATAGCTAGTTGATGCCATTCAAAAAAGGTTAAAAATCTCAATCATATTGATAATATTTACATTTCAAAGCATTGATTTTCTGTTGCCGGAAAACTTATGAAACAAAACGCCTTTTAGCTGACAGCTTTTAGGGAACAAAGCACATGTCGGCGAATCAGCATTCTTGTATGGACAGTGCATGAAGACGCAAGTACATTGTAGATAAGTGCCACTAGGGCGTTTTGCCTCGCCAAAATGTTAGATGTTTTTTCAAAATGTGGAAATTTTCGGTTTTCCCGACCTTCCCATATACTATTCTGAAACTTTTTTCGCCTAACCTACATAATTTTAGATCTAGTTTTGTAACGCCCATCTTAATGACGTAAATATGAGGGAAACCACAAAAGGCGTTTTGCCTCGGGGGGGCGTTTTGGGGCATCTTCCCCTATGGTTAAAGTATGAGTATCTTAGATACATTTTGATCAAACATGTTGTAGATTGTGGAATATTCACGTCACGACAAAACCAAATTAGAATCTTGAGAAAATTTCACTTGGCTGCCACTGATGCCATCCATGCGAATAAATATTTGTAGCATCTCCCTCCGATGTGTGTTCGAGATTCTGCTACGGACGGCAACTTTCGGGCGTCGCAAAGCAATTAATTTGCTCTTTGAACAAAATTCTTCACACAACAACCTTCCCTTGTATAAAATGGTGGTCCTGAAAAGAACCAATTTAATGATCCTGCTACAAAACCTGATCCTGAACCATGACGATAGCCACTCGATAGTTTGCCGCTAAACCGCTACAGATGCAGAAACCACTGCCATTGATGCTAGGACGGCTACCAACGCCACATATCGTGGCGCTAACTTCGACTCTCGGTATCGATGGCCGCCGCGGTACAACCTAGAGCGACTGAAGCAACCTGATGTCGCCACTGCATACGCGCAGCATCTCGAGGCAGTGTTGCCGGAAGAGGGTGAGCTCGATGGGGCCCCTCTTGAGGACTGCTGGAATACAGTTCAAACAGTCATGACCGAGGCAGCGGAGAACAACGTCGGATATGTGGGACGAGGTCGATGGAACGATTGGTGCGACGAGAGTGCAGACAGATTCTGGAGGAGAAGGACGCAGCACGGGCGGTCGCAGCAAGGCACCCGGCAGAACGTGGAACGTTATAGACGGAAGCGGAGAAGAAACGCCGCCTGGAAGAAGCGGAGTGTGAGGATATGGAACAGCTGTGCCGTTCTCAAGAAACACGCAAGTTCTATCAGAAGCTCAACGCATCCCGCAAAGGCTTCGGGCCGCGAGCCGAAATGTGCAGGGATAAGGATAGGAGCATCTTGACGAACGAACGTGTGGTGATCGAAAGGTGGAAGCAGCACTAGCAGAGGAACATTTGAATGGCGCTGAGAGTACAGGCAGTGAAAGTCAAGGCAGCGAAGGAGATGACTACGTCAGTTCAGCGGACGATGGAAGCCAACCAGCCCCCACCTTGACGGAAATTAAGGATGCCATCCAACAGCTAAAGACCAATAAAGCAGCTGGTAAGGATGGTATCGGAGCTTAGCTCATCAAGATAGGCCCGGAAAAGCTGGCCACTTGCCTGTACAAATTGATAGTCAGAATCTGGGAAACTGAACAGCTACCGGAGGAGTGGAAGGAAGGGGTTATATGCCCCATCTACAATAAAGGCGACAAGCTGGAGTGTGAGAACTTTCGAGCGATCACCAGCCGATCACCAAGCGACATTAGCCTACAAAGGGATATACCAGATAATCTTCTGATGTTTGTCACCATTAGTGAATGAGTTCGTGGGATGTTATCAAGCCGGCTTCGTTGACGGCCGCTGGACAACGGACCAGATCTTTACTGTACGGCAAATCCTTCAAAAATGCCGTGAATACTAGATCTCAACGCACCATCTGTTCATTGATTCCAAGGCGGCATACGACAGAATTGACAGCGTAGAGCTATGGAAAATTATGGACGAGAACAGCTTCCTTGGGTAGCTTATCAGACTGATCAAAGCAACGGTGGATGGTGTGCAAAACTGTGTGAAGATTTCGGGCGAACATTCCAGTTCGTTCGAATCGCGCCGGGGACTAAGACAAGGTGATGGACTTTCGTGCCTGTTGTTCTACATTACGATAGAAGGTGCTACGATAGACGGGCATACCTTCGGGGTGGTCGAGGAATTTATCTACCTTGGATCCTTGCTAACGGTTGATAACAATGTTAGTCCTGAAATACGAAGGCGCATCATCTGTGGAAGTCGGTCCTATTAAAGGCTCCGGAAGAAACTGCGGTTAAAAAAGAATCGCCACCGCACCAAATGTGTCAAGTACAAGACGCTTATAAGACCGGTAGTCCTCTACGGACATGAAACATGGACCATACTCGAGGAGAACTTGCCGGCTCTCGGAGTATTCGAGAGAGGGGTGCTTAGGACCATCTTTGGCGGTGTACAAGAAGACGGTGTGTGGCGGCGAAGAATGAACCTCGAGCTCGCCCAGCGCTACGACGAACCCAGTATCCATAAGGTAGCTAAAGCCGGAAGGGTACGATGGGCAGGGCATGTTCCAAGAATGTCGGACAGCAACCCTGCAAAGATGGTGTTCGCATCCAATCCGGCAGGTACGAGACGGCGTGGAGCGCAGCGAGCGAGGTGGGCAGACCAGGTGCAAAACGACTTGGCGAGCGTGGGACTCATTCGAGGATGGAGAGATGCGGCCTGGAACCGTGTATTGTGGCGTCAAATTGTTGATTCAGCGTTATCTGTTTAGATGCAAACTAAATAAATGAATGAAATCGGCAGGGCTCTCCTTAGCCTAGCGGTAAGATGCGCGGCTGTAAAGCAAGACCATGCATGCTGAGGGTGGCTGGGTTCGATGCCCGCTGCCGGTTTAGGCAATTTTCGGTTCGGAAACTGTCTCGACTTCCCTGGGCATAAAAGTATCATCGTGTTAGCCTTATGATATACGAATGCAAAAATCACGGTGCTTCATTTACCGTTATTATGAAAATAAATATACCATTCAATCGGTAGCCGCCATTCGATTTCTACTATAATTCTACGCATCTGGACAAATTTTCAAAAAAATCGTTGCAAGATTTTTAAGTTATGCCGTTTTTAATTTTTTTCAATGAAAAACACCTTGTAAATCAATTAAAAATCCATAGCATAACGTAATAACTTGCAAGCGAGTTTTTTTTTATGCAAAAGCAATTAAATATTTACCTGGCTATACATATGTTGGTCATTCACTCCATGTTATCCGTAGCAAAACCTGTAATATCTTGTTCCAGGTCCCCCGGCGCACCTGACACACACGCATCTTACGCGCATCTTCCTCGATTGCACACAGCCAGCGAGTGCGTGATCTACCCTGGAGCCGACGTCCTCTTCCAGGTTCTCTGCTAAACATGACTTTTGCTGGTCTCTCTTTCGGCATACGTACATTATGTCCAGCCCACTGTAATATGCCTTATTTTATCAGTCTGCCTATGTCTGCATTTTTGTACACTTGGCACAATTGATTCAAGCGTCTGAGCCATTCTCAATTTTCCACCGCACTGTCAGGTATTAGGCGCGGTATTTTCCACTCAAACACTCCCAGAATTCGATGGTCTACATCTTTTTACGAACATGCTTCATAGCCGTACATGGCTACTGGACGAATCAACGATGTGTACAGAGCTAGCTTTGTCCGTGTTTGTGGGCTGCGAGACTTTAGCTGGCTACGAAAATCATAGAAAGTCCTACTTGCAGCCACAACACGTGTTTTCACCTCGCGGCTAACGTCATTATCACATATAACGAGTGTTCCAAGATATATGAATTCGTCGAAAACCTCAAATCGCATCCCGCCCATTCAACCTCGGGACTAACACCTTTTGGGCTGCCACGCTCACTGCCAGCCACCAGCTACATAGATTTGACAAAGTTCATGATCAGTCCTATTCTTCCAGTTTTCCGTTTAAAGATTCTTTCTGCGATCTACACCAATGATGTCGATGTCATACGCAAAACCAAGGAACATGTAAGACTTGTTGACGATGGTTCCCTTTTTTGCACACAAGATCTTCGAATTGCACCTTCCAGAGCTACGTACAGTTGTTCCTTTATAGATATTGGGTTACAATCAAAATTTTATGATAAGTTATATTTAACATCACATTTATGCCATAATGCGTCAATTGAAGCTATCGTAGAGTATATAGTTACAAAAAAATTCAATCCCATGGGAAAACTGTCAAAACGCACGCAAACGTATCAATTGTGTTTGGCCCATTAGTGTAACGCGACTGACAGATTGTGTTTCATTTCTGTCGAGTCGTCTCTTGCAGATGTTTTCGGTGGTGCTACAAATTTCAGAAATATTTTGTTTTTGTAATACTAATGTCGGTTTTTTGCGAGTGAGAAGTGTGCCGCACGCGAGTGACATTTTGTTCTCCTACATCTCCTACATTTTATTCCACAGTTGTGATAAAAAAAATCGGCGTCAGCCCGTCGTTTTGGGCTAATGGGCCAAACACAATTGGTACGTTTGCGTGCGTTTTGACAGTTTTCCCATAGGAAAACTGTCAAAACGCACGCAAACGTACCAATTGTGTTTGGCCCATAAATGAGTTCTGTGTTTCGAAGGCGGACGAAGGCGTACCGGAAATGTGTTTTCTGTGTTTTCATTATTTAGAAAAAATTACCATAGAAATCTTTGAAATAGGAGAAAAGACGGCTTTGGCAGGTTTTGTTCTATTATTGGCAGGGGGTTTTTGTCGACCGAATTTTATGAAATTTGGCTACAATATTCTTTGATATGCAAAGAATGTTTAGGCCAAATTTGAGCATAATCAGTCATAAAAAACCCCCCTGACAATAATAGAACAAAACCTGCCAAAGCCGTCATTCCCCCTACTTCCGCAAAATTTTGGTTAAGTATGAAGGCATTATGTTTCTGTTCATAAGCAAAATAGTTTGATAGGTGATTTTGTCCGGGAAAGAGTGATATTCATATTAAATTATCTGATTGCACTAGACTTTTTTTTTATGGGACACCGTGCGGAATTACATGAGAGTTTGAAATATTGGTACTGGAGGCTAACCTACCAGGAACCAGACTTTCATATAATAATATGCCCGGTGTTTTCTAGGGGCAGAAGTTCATTGAGCTGACTTTGTGGTGGAATCTAAAGTAAGGATGTACAACAAATCGCCTTCGTTCGTATATTTCGGCAGTCATCAGTAATGGATTTGAAGGATTAACTGTTCGAATAAATGTAGGGGAGGAGGTTCGGTTGTGGGCACCCTTTTGTGTTTGGTCCATAACTTTGGCCCTGGTTGATCTTATGTCGACATTTGCATAGCAATCGAAAGCTAAACTTATAAGCTCACTACTAGCAAAGAAATTAATATGATTTCATCGATTTAAAAAAAAAAATTGACAATTTAGAAAATTTGACATTTTTGGACATTTTCATTTTGTGGTTCGGTTGTGGGCACCCTTGAAAACTTAGCTAAAAATAAAGAAGCATGAATAAAAACCACCCAGATTTAAAGACAAGGAATACTTTATTCATTCTAAAAGCCAGGAGACGCTAAAAAAACTCAAATCAATTCACCTAGCAGTGATGATGTCTCCCTCGGTGCATTAAGGAGGATGTTGAAAAAAATCACATTAGAAAGGTCCAAAATAGCACTTTAGGTATTGTCTGTTTCCTTGGTAACAAAACGCGCCGACCATTTTTTAGGCACTATCAAAATCGTCGCCAACATCTTTATTCTAAAATTATGTTAGTTTTATTAGTAAATAATGTCAATCTGCATTAAAAACAGGGCTCAATTTTGGAAAATAATGTGATTATTGAGTATATAAAATTTTGTTCACAGTTGATTTGACAGATTATTTTTTTATTCAGACTAAGGCCGAAGTGGCCTGTGCGGTATATAAGAGTCTTCTCCATTCGGCTCGGTCCATGGCTACACGTCGCCAACCACGCAGTCTACGAAGGGTCCGCAAGTCATCTTCCACCTGATCGATCCACCTGGCCCGCTGCGCACCTCGCCTTCTTGTGCCCGTCGGATCGTTGTCGAGAACCATTTTCACCGGGTTACTGTCCGACATTCTGGCTACGTGCCCGGCCCACCGCAGTCGTCCGATTTTCGCGGTGTGAACGATGGATGGTTCTCCCAACAGCTGATGCAACTCGTGGTTCATTCGCCTGATTTGACAGATCTTATGGCCATTTCTGCTGGCGACGATTTTGGCGTCAATTTGTTTTGTGACGATTTCAAATTGTCGCGGCCGATAAATGGGTTTTAATTTCTCATTAATTTACGTTTTATTGGTATGCATCACAGTCAAAAAATCCTGATTAATCACCTAGCGGCAATAGTGCCTTTCTCGTTCATTTCAAAAAATAATATTTTGACCATAAATTTTGATCCCATAGTCCGATCTGACCAATTTTCAATAGGAAACAATGGGAAAGCATTCCCCGTCGAATGCAACTTGTTGGAAGCAAATCGATCAACGCTTTGTTCCAAAAAGTGTGTGTATAATGACTAGACATGCCCAAAGAACAAAAATATTAAATAAACTCATTATTTCGAACAATTATGTCAAACTAATTATGAAAACTGCCTTAAAACGTTATTAAAAATAAGTTAAGGGACAAGTAGAACGATATTGAATGATTTATCAATAAAATGAGGGTGCCCATAACCGAACCAATAAAGGTGCCCACAACCGAATTTCGCAGCCTTTTTGGAACGAGAAGAAAAAAAAATTCGCGCTAAAATTTTGATGCCAATCGACATTGGCCCTCAAAATAGATTAAATTTACTGTGTAAATACGCATTAGGACTCACTTTTTGAATTAAATCCTTTAATTTATGACACTTTGAAGAAGGCCAAAAAAAACTTTCGTGTTGTTTTTCTTGTACCAAAAATTTATTTGTTTCTAGTTCAAAGTAGAGATGCCCATCCGGTTTGATATTGAGCACAAAACATCATGCTATTATAGCAAACAAATGACGGTTGTCAGAATGACCTTTTTTCATGGTGTATTTTCATAACATGAAAATACAAAAATTTTCCCGAAATCATGACTCTTTTTGCCACTTTTCAGTTCCTGTTGTTCACCCGTGTGGTGCTACCTCCACTAAAGGTGCGGTTACCCTATTGTTGCAAAAGAAAATGCTTATTTTTTTGTGTGTATAGAGATTTAATTGATTCTGCATAAAAAACTCGTTTTCAAGTTATTACGTTGGGTTATTTTTAATCGATTTATAGGGCGTTTTTCATCGAAAAACTTGAAGCGTAACTCGAAAATCCCACCAACGATTTTTTGAAAATTTGTCCAGGAGCGTAGAATTATAGTAGCAATCGAATGGCGGCTGCCGATTGAATGGTATATTTAGTTTCATAATAACGGTAAATGAAGCACCGTGATGATAACATGGCTTAAAAACCTCACGATTAATAACTGTGGAAGTGGTAATGTACACTACGCAGCGAGGCGGCAATGTGCCAGTGGGGCATGTAATGCCAATAAGAAGAAGAAAAAATCGGTTAAATTGTAAGATGCCATATTTATTTATTAATGTTTCGTTTCTTTTAGATGGGTTTGATTTATTAACCGACGCATAATGTGTTACCACATCACTAAACAAAATTCAATCCGTTTTCGAGGACCTCTTAACCTAATCGAACTATTATGGCATTTTCTGAATATTATCGATCACTTATTTTCATGGTACCATAAATGCATCTAGGACCTCACAGAACAAATTTTGCAATTCACGAATTATTCCATCACCGCCGTCTTTCGACAGACATCCGGGAACTGGAAAACAAATCCAATAGGATTACTTGGCCACCGCTACAGGTTGTGCAGATTGTTTATTATATGCTATCAAATCAGATGCAAGGATCTAGCGAATGTATAAGCAAAGTAATAATACTTTCAAACAAACGAAAAATCGACACTGTTGTTTCATAAGGGCCAATGTCGCAAACGTAAACAACTAGGACCGCTCCCAGCTAACAACCATTTGGAATTGGTGGCGCTCTGCGCCTTCTATCGAACGGAAGTGGAAAATGCCGCCAGAAGTCTCTAATCTTCCTGAAATCAGCAGAGGAAGTCAATGTTAACGTTTGTTTCTTTCGCCCTTTTGAAACAACAATATCGAAATATGGTTTCTAATTAGAGACGAACAAGTTCTGAATACTTTGCATTGATTTATTGTACCTTTAATTGATAAATCAGCATGTTTTAGGGCATATTAGTAATTAAATGTTACTTTTCGTTAAGTTCATGGTTTAAAACCAAGTTTAAAAAGATAAAACTCTTATGCATAGGAAAGTCGAGAAATTTTCCAACCTGAAATTTTCCTAGCCAAACCGGGATATTGAAATCGGCCACCTTTACCATGGTCTTGTTTTGTTTCCGCGAATTTTACTGCTAGGCTAAGGAAGCTGGCCTCCTCATGGTTAGATAGAACAACCCTGAAAACGGTTAGATTCATCTAATTGAGAGTGGGTGAGAAAAGCAGTTTTGAGTTAAAAATATTGAACTCAGAACTATTTAAATTAGTCGATTTCAGATGTAGGATCAACGCTATTAGTTATTCTGAGAAAATGTAAGAATATTGCTTTAGTTTTTCAGAAATTATCTGGTTCTGATATCTTGATAATCATAGGGCTTAGAGTGCTGATATTCTGGGGTTGAATGCTCGAAAAGCAACAGCTTTCAGTAGGTCAACTTGAATTACGAATCTGAGAAAGTCGATTTTTGATTTTCAGACATCTATTTTTAGAATCCTTTCTAACCTACACGGAAAAAATGAGTAACTTGGGTTGAGTGTGTTACAAAAATATTTGGGTAGGTTACAATCAAGTCGTGGAATTAAATGGGATAGTACTAACTCGTCGTATGACAAGGGAGAATTCTACATTTTTTAGAATTTCATACCAAATGTTTTCAAACTTAATTGCATTCCTAATCGTGCTTAACTTTCTGTTTACAAAACAAAGCCCTTTACTTGGCCAGACATGCGGAATATACTGAAAAAGCACACCCGCCGCACTGATGAAACTGGCATATTTGGAAACTATCGTATCCATAAATGAGTTGTGCATCAGGGAACTGAAGCCCAACATATTAAATATGTAGCTGTCCGGCGTTCCGGCATTGCTACTTCAATCACAAAAAATCCAGCAAACCTGTTTTTGTGCATTTCGGCACAATTCAGAGATGAGAGAGTTCAATATGTAATGAAAGAGCATAAATCGTGCGCATATATGCGCAGCATCCATTCTCTCGTATGCTTCCATCCAATTTTCCACTATTCCTGATTGGCTGAAAGGCACGTGCGTGCCTCTAGAACCATAGAAAGACTTGCAACCTCAAAGAGAAACAGTGAGAGAACGCTCGCTCTTCGAGGGGAATATGTTTTGCGTTTCCATTTCCATGCTGTTCCAACTCTCCCAATCCACCGGTATAAAATTATCCTTCCTGCGGGGATCTGATTTAGTTTTGATTTACTTCTGTTCGAGTGAAGTCGTTTTTCGAAGACACCCAGTGACACAATGGCTGAGGAACTTATCTATCGGCAATACTTCTACAACTACCATCACCAGCAGTACATTCATCCCCAAGCGATGGATTTCACGCCTCCTCCGAGCAGTCCGGAGTTCATCCCATCGACACTGAGCTTCACGCCGGAGGCCTTCGAATCCCGCCAGTACAACAGTGACTACGATTGGATGGCGGCCAGTCCGGAAAGCAGTGGATCGCCGGGCCTTCCCAACGACTTCGGTTCCCCCGATCAAATCCTGACTACTGCGATCAAGCCACCAACCCGCCCGCTCTCTAAGTCCGCCAAGGTCCTGAGCCAGATCGAACAGTTGTTCGACGACAGCAGTGCATCGGACAGTGAGCTGATAGCAAACAGTGACATCCCTACCAAAATTAAAATCAAGCGCGGCACAACGATCCCCACGGTGATCAAGCGGAAGCGACGATTGGCGGCGAACGCGCGCGAACGGAAGCGCATGCGGGGGCTAAATGAAGCCTTCGATCGCCTGCGACAGCACCTTCCCGCGGGTGGAGACGACCGGCAGTTGTCCAAGCACGAAACCCTACAAATGGCGCAGACCTATATTACGGCGTTGTGCGAGTTGTTGATTTAAGTGTGCGATTACGGTGCGGAGTGGTTACGTTGTTAGAAGGCCATATTTATAGGAGGTGAATCAAGTCATTAGGTTAATTCTGTACGGTTATTGAATTATTATTAGGAACTTTACCAGTATTATTGATATTGAATGTTTAAGAAGACTTATTATTAATCGCTTAGTTGAAAAGCAAGCAATAAATAGAAATAATAAAATGATGTTAGAATGTTAAATACGTACTGTTGAAATAACTGGAGATGACATATCCTTGTTAAACACAAATAGCTGAAACAGTGGCGTAGCCACGGGGGTGGTTTTGGGAATAACCCCCCCCCCCAAGGAACAACATTTTCAGAAGAAATTTTTTTTTCCGAAAAAAAAAGAACAGGAAACCAAGCCTTTTTTGCCCGTGAAACCTTCTGTTGTTGTTACTGATTGAGATTGGCAACACGAATATAAAAGTCGAAGGAAAGAAAAAGTAATAGAAAATAAATTAGTAATACGGGGAAAATACAGTTGGATGTATTTTTCCTGCATTTTTTTTTATATTAAAATTTACAAAAAATAATATTGTGATTGGTTTATTGGCTTGAATATGTTAGAAATATGTTGCTTGTTGTTCAAGTTCACACATCCAATTATATACATTAGTTTGTATTTTAAAACGAAGGATTCTGTCTCTTTCTCATAGTGACGAACTAATCAAGAACAAACATAAAACATTAATCATAATCATATTCCATATCATTTTTTTGACCCAGTCCAAACATGAAAACTAATTCTTTATTGCGCTTTAAAAG
This sequence comes from Armigeres subalbatus, assembly GCF_024139115.2. NCBI lineage: Eukaryota > Metazoa > Arthropoda > Insecta > Diptera > Culicidae > Armigeres > Armigeres subalbatus. The sequence continues at coordinate 8,383,922 of NC_085139.1, read as the reverse complement.
GCTTTCAAATTTTTATTATTTATTGTTTCATTTTATTTTATAGATACATCTTTCTGAAGAGGCTTCATTTTAAACAGATTTCAAAAATGAATTCGTATTTTTCTGTGTTTTGTTAGTCCCTCCCCTTTCGCAACTTGCGAGTCTTTTTCGATAATTAATTGATCGCACCCTATATATGTCAATCCCTTCCCGAACAATTCCGGTAACTTCACTCATTCACTTTTATTCACCCACTAGTAACTTCCGGATATTTACCGATCACATCCGGTTAGCATTGAATCACTTGCGCTGATTTACTAGTCATTAAAAATGTTAGACAGCTATTTCTGGTTACCCCAATTAGGATTGGCAATTGATGAACTTAGTTGAATTTAAATGGTTGCAGAATAGAACTAATAAACGTTATTTCAATTCAGATTCAGTTCACATTTTCATGAGCAGTTTCAAGATTCAGTTCACATTCAAGACAAGTGACTCGCCTACTTGGGGGCATTGCTTAATAAAGGCTTGTGACGTGCTTAATGAAAGAGCCCTCCTCAGCCGTGCGGTAAGATGCGCGACTACAAAGCAAGACCATGCTGAAGGTGGCTGCGTTCAATTCTCGGTCCGGTCCAGAAAATTTTCGGGTTGGAAATTGTCTCGACCTCCCTGGGCATAAAAGTATCATCGTGTGTTGGCCTCATGATATACGAATACAAAAATGGTAATTTGGCCTAGAAACCTTGCAAGTAAATAACTGTGGAAGTGTTTAATGAACACTAAGCTACGAGACGGCAATGTCCCAGTCGAGGATATAATGCCAATGAAGAAGAAGAATACTTGCCTAATTCACTTAAATTGCCTAATCGAGGCGAAAAATTTTGTTTTATTACCGCCAATGGATACTCAGTTCCATTTCAAATGTAATGGTCTAATATCCTTATTTTTCACGTTATAAGATCACTTTAGCTTAGCGGTAAGATCGGAGACTAAAACATTTCTTTTGACAGTCTCTTTCGTTAACTATGTATCCTTGAAATTCTTAGTGTGTAGTTCCTATGACAATTGATGCTCAAACATTCTTAGATTTCTTCTGAAATTGGAATTGCTCCAAAAATATATTTACTTCTTGCTTCGACAAGTTTATGACAACCTACCGGGGCGCCCAATCCTTCTCGCCCAGATCAATGAAATAAAATTACGAACGTTGACACTGCAACGGAACACCACGGATATGTTCATACCAATGAACGATAATACCAATTTTTACTTTTCAACGCAAATCATGCTAACTTTGTGTTATTTGGTAGTCTAGACAGTCTTGCGACTGCATTGCCTGTGTCATACAAAAATATTACAGAGAACACGTAATAAAGCCTTTTTGAAAAGTCGTGAAAAATGGATTTCAACAAGTGGCTGGGCAAAACGCCCCACATTCTCCAAAGACGTTTCATAGCCCTTTATTAGTATTTTATCTATCCCCTATGTGCTTCCCACCCGAAAACATCCTAGACAGGAACGAGAATCTCCGGATTGACAATTCTACGCCTTTGCTCGCTAGGTTTCTAGAGGCTGAAAATTTAAAAGGGTTCTACTCGAAATTTTTGAAGAACTTCCCATGGGAATAAATAAAAATTTCATGTGGAGATTCGGCAGAATTTGTTGAAGAATTCTATAAAATGTCCGGTAAAAATAAAAAAATGTGTACTATTTTTTCTACCGGAAATTATTTGTATTTCCCACGGAACTGCTTTGAATTTTCAGAAAGAATTCCCATGGAAATTTCTTCGGAGTTTTAAAGATTTTTTTGTTACTGGAATTTACGTTGGAGATTGTTTTGTTTTTTGCCCTTAGCCACTTACCCAGCAAGTTGCTGGCAGCAGCTCCTATCCCTACCTCCTCGTGGTACTGGCCGGGATACGAGGAACTTTAAGCAAGATTGGGTAACCAACACCGGCGGGAACTATGGTCGTATGCTGTGCTGACAGGGGGGGTTTGCTCCTCTCCGGAGGTGCAAACCCAGCAAACACAAGATCGTATATAATAGCAAATAAGTGTACAAAGTGGAGGCCATATACGTGCACTTTGCATGCAGTCAAATGGAAGAATGCGCCTATATCGCCTCCACCTTGTATACTTATTCGCTAGCATATGCGACTTTGTGTTGGCTGGGAATCTTACTGAGCGTCTGTTATCCATGCCAGGAGCGGTTCATAAAAGCGTCTGTCCTCCACGTTAGGGGCGACTGATCATCGTCCGAGTGCCAGCGAGGGACTCTAAGTGAAACTGTGCACCATGGTCCACCGGGAATAAGGAGCAATGGTCCTCCGGAAATTTAGGTGGTTTGTAATCAGGCCTTGCAAGCCAGCCTTTAAAAAACATAAGCAACGAACAATCAACAAGAGAGTACGGACCGGAACCATCGGCGAAGACCACTGCGACGAAAAGGGACTAGCGATTGGAAGCACACGCATACTCGCCGATGTGCTCAAGGACCGTTGGTGGTGGTAGCCGATCAATGAGCGAATGTGTAGGTTGAGAATCAAAGGCCGGTTCTTCAACTTCAGCATAATCAACGTCCATAGCCCACACTTCGGAAGCACTGATGATCACGGTGTGCCTGTGACCATTATTAGCGAAAAAAAATGTCCATCCATTCTGAACTCGCCTTTCGAAAGATATAATATCCAGGCGTCTGCTATGAAAATTTCAAAATACTTCATCTAGGGAATCGAAAGTTATAGCAGTTTCAAATTTAATGATTTTTGCGTTCAATATTTCACTAATATGCAACCATATATACCGTGAATTTCCTCCTGATTACATCCAAATAAATTATCATCAAATATGCAATTTGCAACCTCAATCAACTATAACCTAAAACCTATTCTTTGAATAATAGAAAAAAATAACAAAGGATGTTAGAGGTAATATTGTTCTAATATCAATGACAAAATATCACCACAATGACCACAATACAGTATTCAAATTACAGAATTATTGCACTTCAATCTGCTAATCATACCAAAGTGTGTATTGTCCGTGACAGACAAGTAACTACACTCTATATGATGATTCTGCTTTTATTAAATATGATAATAGGGTATCCAATCATGGTTTGAACTAGTGAAAAGCGTATCATGGTTTGAACCATTTTGAAATCAGTAGAAATTACCATCTCATTGACATTGACACAGTATGAATGGCCTATTTAGGTATACTGGCAGTGATAGAGTTTATTTAAACATTCGTACTTATTGTTTAAGTAATAAAATGCAGCGATTTAAAAACGTCCTGAATTTGCGCTAAATCCCCCCCACCAGTGGCATAATTTCAAAAAGCTCGTAAAGGACGCATTTTATGACACAGGAGTGAGATCAATATATCAAAAGAACGCTATTTTTATCTGTAATCGATTGACATCATTATACAATTGAGAAACAGTTTTAAATAGTTTAAATAGTAACATTTATACAAGGTGAAAACTGATCATGGTTTGAACTAAATTCGTACCATGGTTTGAACTTGTAAATGCAGTCATGTTCTGCAGCTGTCCGCTAGGAGCGCTGCATGCGCCTAGCTGGAGCATTTTGTTTACATTTCCAATATGAAAAAATCGCAATTTTCATATCGATAATTTAGACGATTTTCACACGTTTCGAATTACTAATCTAATGCGAGAAGATGAATAGTAAAACAAATTTGCTTTTCCATAGATTTCCTCAGCGTTTCATGCATGTGATTAGTATTATATTTAGGAGCTGCTGCAGTAGTTCAAACCATGGTACGAATTTAGTTCAAACCATGGTACGAATCAAAGTTATGTAATTATTAAGTTTTTTCAATGAAACTAAGCACCCAGGATGTTTTTAGAAAGATAGAAAGATAATGAACTAAGCTTCCATATAAACTAGAAATCTCAATTGTAACATGTCCCTTTAATGAAATAAATCAACTTTGTTTTGACGGCTCATTTGAACCCCGCCATTTGGTTCAAACCATGATTGGATACCCTAATCATCGCTTTAGCTACTTTTTAGGTACTTTCCCTCTCTTTCTCATATAGGCTTTTTTTTCATATGTACAATATCCTACTGATAAGCCTTTAATTAAATTTAATAAGGGTGATATAGGAAAAAGTAAAGAATGAGATTCTTTGGAAATCATATCTATGCATCAGTAGTTTAAATAGGGGAACTGTTCCGTTTTCCATCTCACGGAACATATATTCATCTTATCGCAAAACAAAGAAATACAGCACCAATCTCGTTGCTAACATGCGTGCTAACTGCTGAAAAAATACAAAAATATGAAACAAATTAAAATCCTTTTCATTGCTGAGTTTTTGATGGGATGAAAATAGGAGCTATGAGATGAAGTGCCGAGCAGTTCACCTAGTATTGTTTTTTTTATGTCGTTATCGTTGTCGATGAGAAACATCAATGTTTGTAGACTAAATTTCAGTTCAGTGTCGGGAAGCAGTTAATGTCAAAATTATTATGGGAAAAGATTCATGTCCGCTCCAAATAGTGTAATTTTCCGCGTCTATATTTTTACGCGCTAATTAGTTTTCAGCATTTTTTCTGTGTATGATTTTTTTATTGTACCAATACTTTCAAAGTTTTGTTTTAGGTACGCAATCCACCTTCACCTTAATTTATTTTACCGAGAATAAAAATGTCGATTAAGTCTGCTCTTCTTCTCGACTGCAAAAATGTGCCACCAGACGGTTTGCTTACTTTTGGTTATTACGCCATTACATCAATAATTGTCTGATCTCTGATTTAAGTCATGAAAAGTCTCGAGCGAAATGGACTTTATGTTCGGTTACCCTGAAACGTGAAGCAACAAAAGCTGGACTGGTGGTGAATGCATCGAAGACAAAGTACATGATTGTGAGCGGAACCGAGTGCGACGGAGCCCGCCTGGAAGCAGTGTAACGTCTACCTTGGATCCTTGCTAACGGCTGATAATACTGTTAGTCGTGAAATACAAAGGCGCATCATCTGTGGAAGTCGGGCCTACTACGGGCTCCAGAGGGAACTGCGGTCAAAAAAGATTCACCACCGCACCAAATGTGTCATGTATGTACAAAACACTCATAAGACCGGTAATCCTCTACGGATATGAAACTTGGACCATGCTCGAGGAGGACTTGCAAGCACTCGGAGTATTCGAGAGACGGGTTCTTATGACCATCTTTGGTGGTGTGCAATAAGACGGTATGTAGCGGCGTAGGATGATCCACGAGCTCGTCCAGCTCTATGATGAATCTAGCATACAGAAGGTAGCTAAAGCCGGAATGGTACGATGGGCAGGGCGTGTTACAAGAATGCCGGACAGCAACCCTGCAACGATGGTTTTCGCTTCCGATCCGGCAGGTACGAGACGGCGTGGAGCGCTGCTAGCAAGGTGGGCTGAACAGTAGACTGGCCCAGAAAACAAAAAGTTGTCGAATTCCACGGGCACCCCCCAGGATTGTGTCTTTTGGTAAGAAAATCAATTTCTCAAAATTTCAGCTCAATCGGTTGTTACATAAACTGGCGCAATTGATTTGAAGTTTGTATGGGGATTTCAGTCAAAATATATAGGAAAACACACCACCTCCACCTTCGGCACGGCAAATGCTGGGTAAAGCGTACCATTGGTACTTCGCGTACCTAAAGGAATAAAATAGACCCCATCTCGCGGTCCTTAGCCTCTTACCCAGCAACTCCTATCCCTACCTCCCCGCGGTGCTGGCCGGGATACGAGCAACCTTAGGGAAGATCGGGTAACCAACCCCGGTGGGAACTATGGTCGTATGCAAACCCCCCCTTTTGCTCCTCTCCGGAGGTGCAAATCTTATTGAGCGTCTGTTCTCCATGTCAGGATCGGCTCACAACAGCGTCTGTTCTCCATGTTAGGGGCGGCTGATCATCGTCCGAGTGCCAGCGAGGGACTCTAAGTGAAACTGTGCACCATGGTCCACCGGAAATAAGGAGGAATGGTCCTCCGGAAATTTAGGGGGTTTTGTGTCAGGCCCTGCAAGCCAGCCTTTAAAAATCATAAGCAACGAACAATCAACAAGAGAGTACGGACCGGAAACCATCGGCGAAGACCACTGCGACGAAAAAGGACTAGCGATTGGAAACTCGGTTCGTGGAACTGCAAATCTTTCAACTTCATCGGGAGCACACGCATACTCGCCGATGTGCTCAAGGACCGTGGATTCGGCATCGTAGCGCTGCAGGAGGTTTGTTGGAAGGGATCAATGGTGCGAACGTTTAGAGGTAATCATACCATCTACCAGAGCTGCGGCAACACACACGAGCTGGGAACAGCTTTCATAGTGATGGGCGATATGCAAAGGCGCGTGATCGGGTGGTGGCCGATCAATGAAAGAATGTACAGGTTGAGGATCAAAGGCCGGTTCTTCAACTTCAGCTTAATCAACGTCCATAGCCCACACTCCGGAAGCACTGATGATGATAAGGACGCATTCTACGCGCAGCTGGAACGTGAGTACGACAGCTGCCCAAGCCACGACGTCCAAATCATCATAGGAGATTTGAACGCTCAGGTTGGCCAAGAGGAGGAGTTTAGACCGACTATTGGAAAGTTCAGCGCTCACCGGCTGACGAACGAAAACGGCCTACGACTAATTGATTTCGCCGCCTCCAAGAATATGGCCATTCGCAGCACCTACTTCCAACACAGCCTCCCGTATCGGTACACCTGGAGATCACCACTGCAGACAGAATCACAAATCGACCACGTTCTGATTGATGGACGGCACTTCTCCGACATTATCGACGTCAGGACATATCGTGGCGCTAACATCGACTCTGACCACTATCTGGTGATGGTTAAACTGCGCCCAAAACTATCCGTCATCAACAATGTTCGGTACCGACGACCGTCGCGGTACGACCTAGAGCGACTGAAGCAACCTGATGTCGCCACTGCATACGCGCAGCATCTCGAGGCAGCGTTGCCGGAAGAGGGTGAGCTCGATGGGGCCTCTCTTGAGGACGGCTGGAATACAGTCAAAGCAGCCATTAACGACGCAGCGGAGAACAACGTCGGGTATATGGGTCGAGGTCGACGGAACGATTGGTTCGACGAAGAGTGCAGACAGATTCTGGAGGAGAAGGACGCAGCGCGGGCGGTCGCGCTGCAGCAAGGTACCCGGCAGAACGTGGAACGTTATAGACGGAAGCGGAGACAGCAGACCCGCCTTTTTCAGGAGAAGAAACGCCGCCTGGAAGAAGCGGAGTGCGAGGAGATGGAACAGCTGTGCCGTTCTCAAGATACACGCAAATTCTATCAGAAGCTCAACGCATCCCGCAAAGGCTTCGTGCCGCGAGCCGAAATGTGCCGAGGTAAGGATGGGAGCATCTTGACGGACGAACGTGTGGTGATCGAAAGGTGGAAGCAGCACTACGAGAAACATCTAAATGGCGCTGAGAGTACAGGCAGTGAAAGTCAAGGCAGCGGAAGAGATGACTACGTCAGTTCAGCGGACGATGGAAGCCAACCAGCCCCCACCTTGAGGGAAGTTAAGGATGCCATTCAACAGCTAAACACCAACAAAGCCGCTGGTAAGGATGGTATCGGAGCTGAGCTCATCAAGATGGGCCCGGAAAAGCTGGCCACTTGCCTGCACAAACTGATAGTCAGAATCTGGGAAACCGAACAGCTACCGGAGGAGTGGAAGGAAGGGGTTATATGCCCCATCTACAAGAAAGGCGACAAACTGGAGTGTGAGAACTTTCGAGCGATCACCATCCTTAATGCCGCCTACAAAGTGATATCCCGGATCATCTTCCGTCGTCTGTCACCATTAGTGAACGAGTTTGTGGGAAGTTATCAAGCCGGCTTCGTTGACGGCCGCTCGACAACGGACCAGATCTTTACTGTACGGCAAATCCTTCAAAAATGCCGTGAATACCAGGTCCCAACGCACCATCTGTTCGTTGATTTCAAGGCGGCATACGACAGTATAGACCGCGTAGAGCTATGGAAAATTATGGACGAGAACAGCAACTGGGAAGCTTACCAGACTGATCAAAGCAACGGTGGATGGTGTGCAAAACTGTGTGAAGATTTCGGGCGAACACTCCAGTTCGTTCGAATCGCGCCGGGGACTAAGACAAGGTGATAGACTTTCGTGCCTGTTGTTCAACATTGCGCTAGAAGGTGTCATGCGGAGAGCCGGGTGTAACAGCCGGGTACGATTTTCAACAGATCCAGTCAATTTATTTGCTTCGCGGATGACATGGACATTGTCGGCCGAACATTTGCAAAGGTGGCAGAATTGTACACCCGCCTGAAACGTGAAGCAACAAAAGTTGGACTGGTGGTGAATGCGTCAAAGACAAAGTACATGCTTGTGGGCGGAACCGAGCGCGACAGGGCCTGCCTGGGAAGCAGTGTTACGATAGACGGGGATACCTTCGAGGTGGTCGAGGAATTCGTCTACCTCGGATCCTTGTTAACGGCTGACAACAACGTTAGTCGTGAAATACGAAGGCGCATCATCTGTGGAAGTCGGGCCTACTACGGGCTCCAGAAGAAACTGCGATCGAAAAAGATTCGCCACCGCACCAAATGTGTCATGTACAAGACGTTAATAAGACCGGTTGTCCTCTACGGACATGAAACATGGACAATGCTGAGGAGGACTTGCAAGCACTCGGAGTATTCGAGAGACGGGTGCTTAGGACCATCTTTGGCGGTGTGCAAGAAGACGGTGTGTGGCGGCGAAGAATGAACCATGAGCTCGCCCAACTCTACGGCGAACCCAGTATCCAGAAGGTAGCTAAAGCCGGAAGGGTACGATGGGCAGGACATGTTGCAAGAATGCCGGACAGCAACCCTGCAAAGATGGTGTTCGCTTCCGATCCGGCAGGTACGAGACGGCGTGGAGCGCAGCGAGCGAGATGGGCAGACCAGGTGCAGAACGACTTGGCGAGTGTGGGGCGTATTCGAGGATGGAGAGATGCGGCCTCGAACCGTGCATTGTGGCGTCAAATTGTTGATTCAGTGTTATCTTTTTAGATGTTAACTAAATAAATGAAAAATGAACACCTCCTTCACTCAGTCGATCTGGAAATTGGTTCTGATTGCTCGATTAAGCTCAGAATTGCAAAAAAGGGCAGTTGGCATGTCATTTTATCATCGTTTAATGTTCTGTGAAATTGCTCTGTGACATTCTATATGTATTTTCCTATATATTTTGACTGAAATCCCCATACAAACTTCAAATCAATTGCGCCAGTTTATGTAACAACCGATTGAGCTGAAATTTTGAGAAATTGATTTTCTCACCAAAAGACACAATCCTGGGGGGTGCCCCGTGGAATTCACCAACATTTTTTTCTCCGCGTACTAAGCTGGGTCAGTCTACTGAACAGGTACAAACGACATGGTGAGCATGCGGCCCATTCGAGGAAGGAGAGATGCGACCTCAAACCGTATTGTGTCGTCAAATTGTTGATTCAGTATTATCTGTTTAGATGTAAGCAAAATAAATAAATTGAATGAAACAGTCGAAAGCCAATAAATTAATGGACATCGTGATTGAGAATTATGTTCTATGTCAACGACGTAGGAAATTATCCCTCACCAATTGGGGTCATGCCACCGTCAATTAATAACTGAGGAAATGCTAAAGAAGAATAGTTGAAAAGTAGGCCATGTTCTAACTTGAATGTAGAGCCATAGAAAAATTAAAAAAAAAAATGTGGGAACTGTAGATTTTAATGAACGAAACATTGTATTACACGAAAAAAAAATAACCCTGTAAGGACATATGCCCACATAGCTCAATTTCAACGCCGCTGTAAAATAACGTAGGTGCGCATCGGTGCGGCAACGCTGCATTACCGCCTTTTTCCCGATGGACACCTGCATCTTTTCAACGCCGCTTGCACTCAGCGTTGAAAAGACGCTACGTGGGCATCAAGCATAAATTGCTCTAAATATATGTTCTCTCATGATAGACCTGCTCAATACCAGATTGCCCAATGTTTGTCTATCAATTTTTACGAACTGCTAAATAGCCTCAGGGCTACTGCGGATTCTCATGTGCTACATTCATTACAACGCTCCCTCTACCACGTGCCCTTGGCGTATTTGATATTCAACGAGTGAATCCAATGCAATTTCGGCAGATAAACATAATCTAATTAAATTCTCATAACTGGTTCAATATTTGTTCAATCTTTGGACTAACATTTAACCTTTCAGCTTGGGTGCCGGTCGCTCCCTTTCGGGGTGATTTTTTGTTTCGAACCCGGAGAAAACAAACTCATATATCTTAACGAGGTGTATAATTTGGCGCTAGGAGAAGCACCTTCCTTGCTTGGGATGCGCTGACCCCAAGCGTAGCCATTATTACGCGCCTTCTCATCAGGGTGAAACCATACGGAACGGTCACCGGTCATCGGATAATCCCTACAATTTCCGAACAAGCGCAAGGCATCAATCAGCCGTGCATCAAACTACTATCATCGATTCCGCCAAGGCTCGGTCCCGTCAATTTTCTCTCGTGGTGGCGACCGATTTGATAAAATCGTTTATTTGTTTTCGGCTTCTCCTTCTGCGAAAATTGCAAATTGCGCTGCTACCCACATTTTTGGATGCTTTGAAAAGTTCATTCAGTGATTTTTTGTGGGGTTTGGCTTGGATCAAAATTTAATAAAGTTATCGTAAACCGTTTATCGAAATGAGTCTTTTGGGCAGTGGAGTATGAGAAACAGAAGTGGGATCCTGACGCAAGGTTTTCTTAAACGGCAAAGCTGTCGGATCTGCCGCCAAGTTTCACGCCAGCCGCACCGAACGAAATGAGTAGTTCGCGCATCGACTGATGGCGTGGTTTATGGGCACAAATCCGTGTGAGTTTCATAATCACCGAAGACGATTATAGGGTTACCAAAAGGACATCTCAAATCGTGTTTTTTTGAATTCACAATTTTGTTCAGATCGGAAATTCGTTTTTAATTACACGTCTTATAGTGGAAAGTGAGAGCCGAGTTGTACGCGGAAATTAATTTGAGGTGCCAAAAGACCACCATCAAACGGCAAACTAAGATTCCGGTGCGTTTTTTTTTTCTAATGTCAAGAAAATGATGATGAAAGACCTTTTCCGCTACACTCTGCAGAGCAATCCTACGCAAGGATATCTGCACGAAGCCTAGTAAATAGAGGAGGTCTTCCTGCGCGGTCGGAAAGGCGCACGATAATGATAGATGTCTAGTCTGAAGATTGTTCCGCTTTTATCGTCCAGCTAGAGGTCTCATAAGCGAAGTGAATCCTGCCGCGTGGAAGGTAAAATGCTACGGTGTATAAATTCTTCGTAATATCATGCGTTGCGGCTATTGTTTGATTATGAATGACCGGAACATCAAAGGATTATAAAAGAGTGTGAGGCCACCGTGGGGAGGTCTTGTAATGGACACCGCATTGAAAGGATTTCCAAACTATGTTTGAATGAACGAGATTAATGGCTAATTAGGTGGATCCCGAAACGCTTTTCAAAATCTTTGTGTTGAATAATGCCGCCGTGATTACTCGTGGAAAGGCACGTGTTATTAGAAAAAATAAGAAGAAAAGCACAAATACAGCTTTCAATCGATGTTTCCAACGGGGCGAACAATACCGTACAATTTCCGAAAAGATCACTGCTCGCGTCAATCAAGTGTGGCGTGAGAAAATTGCAGTCGTCTGCAGTGATCGCGCAAAAAAAAAACCGAAAATATAGTAGGCTTTGTAAAATCGCTTCAGACTTCTTCAGCAGAAAATTCGGGATCAAATTATCTGATCCCCTCGACCGCCTTAAATACCTCCACGAACTCACACACTTCTGGCTTGCTGCGTTGACTAACCTTAACCAATTTGCGCTTGCGTGAAAAGTGATCGAGTTGAGCGATGGAGGAGAGGTGACCAGGCGAGCCAAGGGATTATACAAATTAGCGTGCGTTCATTCAAGAGGATAAACTCTTTCACTCTCTGCTGAGGTAGGAGCTTCCTCGACAGTCCGAGTCCGAAAAATAAGCTGAAATCAAGAAAACGACGGTCTTGATCGAAGCGTTTAAATTTAATTTGCTTCCTTCGAAAATAAAACAAATCGGCGAGAAAGACGTCGAAACTTCGCCAAAGACGTCGCACAGGGATGTGGAAATGTTTGACTTCCTTTTGTTCCTTTCTGTGTAGGGTTTTATGTGCCTGGCCCGCGCATGGACTCGGCTGGAGTGTTGACCGCGGAGGTTGAACTTTGGCGTAACCGTTGAAGTCCGCGGTGTGCAAGTTTCCCATGGGGTCGCCGAATTTCGTTCGGTAATTTTCCCATACTTTTCACTTGACCGCTCTTTTATTGGGAATTACAAATGCAGCTTATAATTAGATGCTTGCATGATAAGGGGTACTGATGGATATGTAGACGAATGGTAATGGATTTCAATTATTCGAATCACTATGACTGAAAAATCGGAAAAATATATCTGTTCCGGGGGTCAACTAGATCTCTTCATTCAGTTTGATTATGCAGCTCACAACTTCTCCAATTTCTTTTCGCTGCTATCTAGTATAGTTGTTCATGGTTGTTATTATGCTGTTATCTACGTTGACGCGATTTCTGAACGAGTGCATTGTGCCAAGAACTGCAATGATCCAACTGATTCACTGAATGTTGGAAGAGGCCCCAAAACGCCTCCCCCTCGCGGCAAAACGCTTTTTGGATATTTTTTCATATTTATCGTGTTTGCGATGGCCGTTACAAAGCTAGGCCTATAACATCATGTAGGTTAGGCGAAAAAAGTGTCAACATGAGAGACTTTTTTCGCAAACTGATATAGAACTGATTTGGGAGGCTATACTGCCGCTATTCGCATAAGAGTCCCATGTCGATTTTTGGCGATTTTGATTTTCTTCCAGAAATAAGCTTAAAATAAGCTCATATTTAAGAAAAACTGAAACTGATACTACGCTGTGTTCTAGAAATTTGAAAATCTTGAAAAAATGAATCTGTCCCATCTTGCTATTTATTCGCATAACAGTCACATTCCAGATTTTGATACACTCTCGCACAAAACATCAATGTAATTATGGTCCATTTAATAGTTCCATAGCAATGTATACAAATAAAAAATATCATGCCAAATTTTCAGGGAGATTGCTGGTTTTATCGATTTATTAGATTTTTTTTTAATTTCTCCATGTAAAACGAGTTTGAAAAATTCAACGGCATATTTCTTAAGTTGAAGAAAACTTACATGGGACGCTTATGCGAATAGGGGCAGTATACCTCATGATAAATTTATTTTAAAAAGCTCCAAACGCGGGGAGCACTGGTTCTGATGATGCATTTCAACTTGTTCTTCACAGCTGTGCGGTCCGCAACACAAATGAGCGAGAACAAAGCGAGAATCATCACTTCTCGGTGGAGGCTGTCTATCCAATTCTGTTTTTTCGCATTTGTATACAAGTTTGATAAATTTGTTTTCATGGCTTGTTATGATTCGGAAAAGTTTTAGCCTTTCTTTTATCGTTGTTCGTAATCTATTGAGAGCGATTTCTGCAAACCCTGAAGGTAGGGAAATCCGAAATTTTTCACGTTTTGATGAAATATCTAACATTTCGGCGAGGCAAAACGCCCTAGTGGGACTAACTTACAACGTAATACGCGCCTCTACGCACTGTCCATACCAGAAGGCTGCTTCGCCGACGCGTAGTGTTTTGTTTTCCAAGAGCTGCTGACTAAGAGGTGTTTTGCCTAATAAGTTTTCCGGCAACAAAATATCACCACTTTTTTAAAATATAAATAGGGGAAAAGACGGCTTTGGCAGGTTTTGTTCTATTATTGGCAGGGGGGTTTTTGTCGACCGAATTTTATGAAACTTGGCCACATTATTCTTTGATTCAGGGGCAGCGGGGACTATGTCCAAGGGCTTGACGATCCCTCCCCAGGCCATCTGCGAGTTGTGGCGCCTGCCTAGGATGTGGTGGGGTTTGACAGTGGGTCCTGTTAAACCTGCATGTATCCGCAAGTAGGCTCCCCGGATAAAAAATATCATTGAAAAACCATAAATTTTACTGTTACACTGCCATTCATTACATAATAATTACCATTGAATGTACCGAAAATTTTACAATTAAATTGCATAAGAGTTTATGGTTTTACACGATAAAATGAATGGTAAATGGGACTTTTACAGTAAAAAATGGGGGTTGTTATGTATCTTTACAATAAAAAAATCGAAATTTTTCCATACAAAATTCAGAGCAAAACAATTGATTTTACGGTCCTTCAATGGGGTGATTTCTATGGACGAAACAATATAAAACACTGTGATGTAAACAAGGATGTTAACGATCATTCAGTAATTTGCGTTCGAACATTTAGTAGTTTGTCAATAACACATTCCAGAAGCTGAATTTCAAAATATGTTGTATGGTGGACTTCTAGTGCAAAGGTTTTTCTACAACTTAGCCCAATGGTTCGTTATTAGAATTCAACTAATAACGGAGTTAGAGCGCTAGTTGCAGTAACTTAAACTAAATGATTGGAATTTTATTATCATTTAGTCTAAGTTACAGAAACTATAGCCAAAACTCCGTTACTAGTGGAATTCAAACAACGAACCATTAAGCAGAGCTGTAGAAAATCCTTCGCACTAGAAGTCCACCATACAACATATTTTGAAATTCAGCTTCTGGAATGTGTTATTGACAAACTACTAAATGATCGAACGCAAATTACTGAATGATCGTTAACACCCTTGGATGTAAATGTTTTTTATTACTTTTTTTATTGTTTTACCATAGAAGTACATTAGGATTTATCAAAAATTACACTCCAGTATTACAATATACATACAATAGAATTTCATGTTTTACAATTGATTTTATTTATATAGAAAAATATATATTTTTATGTATTGTAAATTACATTTTTTATTTTATTTTTTTGTTTTATTTATTTTTTTATTTAATTGAGCCGCGAATCTCACCACGAATTACTGTCACTTAACATAGATGCATAATCGCTGAAATCGAAGGCGATGATGACGCAGTCCACCATACTTACGCAACAAGCCGTAACTCCTGCTACTGGCGAAGGGAACTTGAATTGTCTTACGATTTGTTTTCCCTTCGGTGGATCGAAGTTAGCTTTATTCGAGGCTTCACTGTTGAAACTGTGAAGAATGAAAATTATTAAAGTATCTCAGTTTTCTTAGAAAAAGTACTCCGAGGAGAAAAGGAAAAGTTACCTGTGTTAGCTTTTATGGTATCCCGTTGGTAAGAAAGAACAGCCGCCTAAACGTCATTGATTAGGTGAAGGCGGTAACCATCAGTGTTAAACCATTAGCTTCAAAGTTCTGAAAAGAAACAAAGATACATGTTAACAAAAATGTTCCGAACTGTTTCGGTGGTGAAAATCAAGAACCCCCCGGAAGATCCTTGAAAGATTCCCCCGCATCAAAACCATCCGCTATTATGATGATATCACTAGATATTTACCATTATTACACTGTAAAGCTGCCAATGATCCGCCTTTTGCCTATCATAAATAAGAGTGACACTGCTAGACTGCTTTATGAAGTCTTCTACACCATGCCAGTTTTTATTTCACACACTATAAACAAAACTCTACACGCTTAAAATAAATCACCCTTTCTTCGAGTAAAATGAATGCAAAAGTTTTTGTCGCTTTTTTCTCAAAATACGAATTGTTCATAACATGAACATTCCAAAACCTTTAATCTAAAAATATATAATAAAATTGGCGTAATTTTTATTTTTCATATAATAATAAGAGCTATTGTTATTTCATTGTTTTCAATTGTTATGCCATCAATACAATAATTCAAAAAAATATTCAAAAATTATATTGTTTTTATCTACAAGAAGGATTTTTTGATCTCTTAGATGGAAAACTTTTATAACTTGTTTAGTTTTTGGATGCGCAATTCAAACCATAAGTAAACAATAAAAAGATAATAGAATGTATCGGTAACAGTCAAATTTATTGTGTTTGTCATGTAAGTACAATAAAGGTTTTTTCTAACCGTGAAAAATCTCTAATAAACGTACAATAGATTGTACTGTTCATCATACGATATGCGGAGGTTCTATGAGTCTGTCAATGGCGTGCGGAGAAAGACAGCACCATCTCCCGTCATGTGCAACGACCTACAAGGGAATTTGCTGACAGATAAAACCGAAGTGGCTGCCAGGTGGAAGCAACACTTCGATACTTTGTTGAATAGTGGAAGTGACGGTGCATCGGTGAGCAGAATAAATATTAGCGACGATGGACAAGCAGTGGAGTCGCCTACACTAGATGAGGTTAATAAAGCTGTTAAAGAGCTGAAAAACAATAAGGCTGCGGGGAAGGACCAGCTCCCGGCTGAACTTCTCAAACATGACAGTGAGCAGCTTTTTGAAGTTCTGCAGAATATTATGTCGAAAATATAGAAAGACGAGGAAATGCCTGCTAGCTGGTTCGACGGCCTCATTTGCCCTCTCTTTAAGAAAGAGCACAGACTGGAGTGCGCCAATTACCGAGGAATAACCCTCCTTAATTCGGCGTACAAAATTATGTCCCGTATTCTGTTCAACAGATTGAGGCCGCTTGAAGAGTCGGCGAATACCATGCAGGTTTTCGTGAGGGCCGATCAACGACGGATCAAATGTCTAGCCTGAGACAAATCCTTGATAAATTCCGGGATTACAACTTGCAGGCACATCATCTGTTTATTGATTTCAAGGCGGCGTACGATTCAGTGAAACGGAATGAATTATGGCCAATTATGCTTAAACATGGTTTTCCGGCAAAACTGATACGGCTGATTCTTATAACGTTGGACGGGTCGAAATCAAGTGTAAGGGTTGCGGATGAAATATCGACGTCATTTTAACTTTAACTTATGGATCCTGTACACCTCCGGTGGTGCATAGGGCCGACTTGAAAGATCTCCATCCTGAGCGTTGCCCGGCTATCCCTTTAACCTGTTGCCAGGTTAGATTTCGGTCGACTTCTTTTATTTCTTTATTGAGGCTTCGCTGCCATGAGCCTCTGGGTCTGCCTCTGCTGCGATGTCCCGCTGGGTTCCAGTCTAATGCTTGTTTACAGATTTCGTTTCCGCCCCTACGTAGAGTGTGGCCGACCCAGCCCCACTTACGATCCCGAATTTCTGTTGCTATCGGCCTCTGGTGACAACGACGATGGAGCTCGTTGTTTGAGATCCAGTTGTGAGGCCACCAGGCCCGAATTATATACCGCAGGCATCTATTAATGAACACCTGCAGCCGTTGAGTGTTCTCCACTGATACACACCATGTTTCGCTAGCGTATAACAGCACAGATTTCACGTTAGAGTTGAAAATTCGTATTTTGGTGCGTTCACTTATCTGCCTGTTTTTCCAGATATTTCTTAAACTCGCAAAAGCAGCCCTTGCTTTCTTTATCCGTGCGCCTATGTCGATCTTGGTACCGCCGTCTGACGCCATTTGGCTACCAAGATATTGGAAGCTTTCAACATTCTCCACTGGTTGCCCGGCTACTGTGAAACTGGAAGGAGTCACCGTGTTTACATCCAACGATTTGGTTTTGTTGACGTTGATGACTAAACCTGCCGAAGAGGAGCGCTCGGCAAGGTCGTTGAGCTTACTCTGCATATCAGAGCGCCGTTGCGCGAAAAGTGCAATATCATCCGCCAATTCGAAGTCATTTAGGTGCTCCATGGTTATAGGCTGCCATAACAGCCCGCGGTTTGGTTCACGGTCAATCGCATCTACCAGAATCTCGTCGATTACGATGATGAACAGTAACGGTGATAGAATACATCCTTGCCTCACACCAGCTACGACCCGGATAGGGTCGGACAAGACCCCATTGTGCAGCACTCTACACGAGAAGGCCTCGTACTGTGCCTCGATGAGGCCGATGATTTTCTCAGGAACTTCCTTGCGTCTCAGGGCGCCCCACATATTCTCGTGATTGAGACGGTCGAAAGCTTTTTCGTAGTCAATGAATACCAAGTAAAGGGACTCTTGGAATTCGTTGACCTGCTCCAGAATGATGCGGAGCGTGACAATATGGTCCACACAGGATCTTCCGGCACGGAATCCGGCTTGCTGCCGCCGGAGAGTCGCATCGATCTTCTCCTGAATCCGGGCTAGGATAATTTTGCACAGAACTTTGAGAACGGTACACAGCAACATAATGCCTCGCCAGTTATCGCATACAGTCAGGTCACCCTTTTTGGGCACCTTCACTAAGATACCTTGCATCCAGTCGACCGGGAAAGTTGCGGTGTCCCAGATATTACGAAATAAATGATGCAGTAGTTGAGCGGATGTCATGGGGTCAGCTTTGAGCATCTCGGCTGATATGCGGTCGACCCCTGGGGCTTTATTCGATTTCATGCTTTGGATGGCTGTTTGAATCTCTAGCAGTGATGGAGCTTCGGTATTGACGCGTGTTATACGTCGGATCCTAGGCAGATCATGCCGAGGTGGTGATGGCCTGGCTGGCACTTGAAAGAGTTGTTCGAAGTGCTCGAACCAGCGTTTCAGCTGGTCAGTTGGGTCGGTCAATAACTGATCATTCGCGTCTTTCACAGGCATCGTTGCATTCATCTTCGCCCCGCTTAAGCGTCGTGAGATATCGTAGAGGAGGCGAATGTTCCCGGTTGCAGCGGCTCTCTCTCCTTCGTCGGCCAGGAGTCTGCCCACGCTCGCTTATCCCGTCGACTTGAGCGTTTCACTTTCTTCTCCAGAGCCGAGTATCGTTGACGGGCTAAGACTTTGGCTCCTCTGGTTTTCGATCGCTCTATCGCGGCTTTGGCTTCTATTCGCTCCTCTATCTTTCTCTGGGTGCGTAGTTCGCCCAGATTGTTCTCGCTGGTGGTGATGAAGGCATTCTTGATGGCGGTCCATTAGTCTTCCACGCTGCCACATTCCGGAATATCTGCAGCACGCGTCTCCAGTTCTTCAACGAAGGACCGTTTCACCGTGGCATCTTCCAGTCGGCGTGTGTTGAATCGTCGTCCAACTCTTTCCTCCTGCCGACGAATCCGCGCAATGCGCAGGCGTATTTCGCCGATGAGGAGGTGAGGACCAGACGGGATATCCGCACTACGTTTATTCCGTACATCGAAAATGCTTTGTTTCCATTTTCGGCTGATGCAGATGTGGTCGATTTGATTTTCTGTAAAGCCGTCACGGGAGACCCACGTGACCTTGTGAACCGGTCGATGAGGGAAGAGCGATCTCCCGATCACCATGTCGTTATTACCACAAAATTCTGCGAACAGCTCTCCGTTTTCGCTCATTTCTCCGAGACCATGGCGTCCCATAATGCGCTCATGGTTCGAGTTGTCGGATCCGATCTTCGCATTGAAGTCGCCCAAACAGATCTTGATATCACCCTTCGGAATTCTATCTACGACGGCATTGAGTTGACTGTAGAAGTTCTCTTTGTCTTGCAGATCGGCAGCATCGGTTGGCGCATAACATTGGATTATAGTAAGGTTTCGGACCCGTGTTCTAAATCTGGCAACGATTATCCTTTCACTTATAGGTTCCCACTTCATAAGCGCAGAGTGTGCCTGAGCGCTTAGTAGGAAGCCAACTCCACGATGCCGGGGAGCGTGTTCACCTCGTAAACCAGAGTATAGCAGAACTTGTCCCGACGGCGTTCTGTGTTCTCCAAAGTTTGGCCAACGGACTTCACTCAGTCCCAGGATCTCAAGCTTCATGCGGCGTGCCTCATTAGCAAGTTGTGCCAATTTACCCTGCTGGGCTAGGGTTAAAACGTTCCATGTTCCTATTCCGTGTCCGTTGTTTCGCGCTAAGAGTCGTCGCCGTAAAATCAGTCCGTATTCTTTCATTATCAGATTCTCGAACAAATTGATGTTTCGGGAACAGTAGGTTGTTGGCCCAAGGTTCCCTATCCACCGGGATGGGGCTGCCATCTTAGGTATAGCTTCCGGGGAATAGCATTTCATACTCAGCCGCTGGATGCCAGAACAGACGCTGTTGGAGCTGCACCTCCTTGGTGGACAGACGCTCGGTCAGTCGGGTCAACTTTGTTTAAAGTCCCACCCAACACCAGGACTAGGCTAGTGCGCTTTGAGCGGCACACGGTCGCTTTGATAGGGCCTGCTTGGGGACACATGCAGCTTTTTATAGAAGTTCAACAGAGCCAACTGTCGAACCCCACCACATCCTAGGCAGACCCCACAGGACGCACCCTCTCACTCTAGCTGATGTCAGAAGGACAACAGTGCCCAGGCTGCACTACCAGCTAAGTACGCAACCCTTAGCTGGCGGTCAATTGTCATCGGAAGACCCGTGGAAGCGTGAGTATTGGAACTTGTGAGGACCAGAGCTATGCTAGGCGCCCGGATGTCAACTCACCATTTCGCAGCCCGTCATTTGTTACCTTAGATGGATTAAAGCAGGGTGATGCACTCTCGAATCTACTGTTCAATACAGCGCTCGAGGGAGCGATTAGGATAGCTGGTGTGCAAAGAAGCGGTACCATTATCACAAGATCGCATATGATCCTGGGCTTTGCGGACGATATTGATATTATCGGGATTGATCGCCGTGCCGTGGAAGAGGCTTTTGTGCGTTTCAAGAGGGAGACAGCATATGGTCGCTGTCAATCAACGTGGGTTCATTAGTGGTGGTGGTGCTGGATGGTGAAAAATTTGAAGTGGTTGAAGAATTTGTGTATCTTGGAACATTAGTGACGTGCGATAATGATGTTACTCGCGAGGTAAAATGCGTATAGCAGCTGCAAATAGGGCTTATTACGGACTACGTGGCCAGCTTAAGTCTCGTAGTCTGCAAACGAAAACAAAGCTCGCGCTGTATACTACTCTGATTTTTCCGGTGGCTTTATACGGCCATGAAACATGGACGTTAAAGGAGGCTGATCGGAGAGCTTTCGAAGTTTTTGAGCGTAAGGTGCTGCGAACAATACTCGGCGGTGAACAGGAGAACGGTATCTGGCGGCGCCGCATGAATCACGAATTGTACCAGGCGTATAAACGGCTGGGTATTATTAAGCTTATTCAACACGGCAGACTACGGTGGCCTGGTCACGTTGTTCGTATGCCGGAAGAACATCAAACGAAGAAAATATTTAGTAGAGAACCCGGAAGAGGCCGCAGGCTTCGTGGAAGGCCGCGTACACGATGGCTTTTTGCAGTTGAAGAGGACCTGAGGATGCTCAATGTTCAGGGCGACTGGAAGCGATTGGCCCAGGATCGAGTCCAGTGGAGAAGGATACTCCATTCGGCGTAGGTTCATCGAAGAGCTGTAGCCCATCAAGTATCAAGTAAGTAGCAATGTATAAATTTTATCTTACACATATCAATTCTCACTTTACGTAAGCAGCATCTACAATCGCGTAAACCGTTAGCCCTGGTATCTATACGAAATACGCGGATTGTTTTATCCAGATACTGAACATACCGATTCCTGCGACGTTATCGTTTGTCTCGGAGATTATAATCTACCAAATTTAGTCTGGCATTATGATGAAGAAGTACGGATGCCTACCTATCAATGCGTCAACCGAACAGAAGCTTGCCCTATCTGAGTCCTTGTTATCCTCTGGATTGCATCAGACCAACGATCTTCTGAACGCGAACGGTAAACTTCTTGAATTGGTGTTCGTAAGTGATCCATGTATCATTGGTCTCTTCTAGTCTCCATCTGCTCTTCTAAAAAATGACCCTCATCATAAGTTATTTTAACCGTCGACGTCCGTTCTCGCGATGAAAGATCTGTACCTACATGTAGCGTCGACTACGACTTCAACAGATCATTTTTCAATTTTCCCAGTGGTCCTGGACTGGAATCAATGATTTTGTTACCGCGTTCTATCACGCCATCGAACAGATCAAAGTCTGCCGAGCATCTAAACAGTTCAATCAACGCTGGTGGACGCCACAGCAACTTCGCAACCGTTTACGAAAATGTAGAAGTTCTTCCGAATCAGGACTCAAGTGATCGGGACTAATCTGCGGTTTGCTGAAGATGAGTACACCCGAATGCAGCATTGTCGATTCCGTGAGTATTTGAAAAGTCTTCAAGAAAATTAAAAAATGATCCTTCATCGTTCTGGGCGTACATTAAAAACGGAAGGGATTAAACAATATCCCTGTTGACGTCACTTATCGCACGCTTTTCTCCGGCTTACCTGTTGCAACAGCAAATTTGTTTGCCAGCTTCTTCCGCTCAGTACATGACGACAATCCTACTCCATTGGATGAAAGCTACATTGAAAGTCTTCCGTCGTATTCCGTTCGGCTTCCTCAAGTCACTTTCAGCAATGCGGATGCTTTTGACGCTTTCAGCTCGGTCGACACATCAAAAGGAACGGGACCCGATCGCTTACCGCCCACCTTCATCAAACAGTGTGCTTCATCAGTGGCATTGTTTTTTCCTGTATGCTTGGAAGATTGCTTCAATCGTTCCCGTCTACAAATCCGGCAACATACATAGCGTAGAGAACTACCGTCCGATATCCATCTTGAACTGTTTTGCTCAAGTTTTTGAAAGTCTTGCATGGCGTGTTATACCCAGCAGTACAGTCCATCATTTCCGAACATCAACATGCCTTCATGAAAAAGCGCTCGATGACATCCAACCTAATGGTGTTTACGCACACAGTTCTAAGCGATTTGGAGAACCGTGGCCATGACGATGCTATTTATTTCGACTTTTCAAAAACGTTTGACAAGGTACCTCATGCACTAGCGACTGAAAAACTTGACCGACTGGGCTTACCTACCTGGATCATTCGGTGGTTAAAATCGTATTTATCTTCTCGCAAGGCTTTCGTCAAAGGATATGGCGCCAAATCCGATGCCTATGACATTCCCTCTGGAGTACCGCAGGGTAGTCATCTAGGTCCGCTCATCTTTATTCTTTTTGTTAATGACCTGTGTAATAACCTGGACTCCGGAAAACTGCTTTATGCGGACGATCTGAAAATTTACCGTGCATTTAAATCACTTGTCGACTGTGTGTGGCCTAGTGTCATCCGAAAAGGACCAGCCGAATACGTAAGGTATTTCACGGAGACAAAATAGTACTTCCATGTCGTCCGTAACTAATCAGGGGTGAAACTAGTTGCTTTGCAAAAGTGTTGTAAATCATGGCCTACTGAAAAAGATATTTTAGTTACTAGATAAAGATTGTCGCTGTCGTCGCTATCCGGAACACCTTTTGCTGGCGAGGATAGGGGAGCTAAATTATAGATACTATAGGTTCCATAGACGAGCTGAGGCGAAGGCGAGTGTAGCCAAACGAACTGTCAGTTAGTGTAGCCAAACAAGCATGACGTCACTATTGCAACCCAAGCAACGCAGCGTGTGACGTCAAATTCGCGTGGTACACTGTGAAAAAGTGGAAAAACACACTTAATCGAAATAACCCAACCGTGCCTGCGCTCGTCTATGGAACCTATAGTGTCTATAAGATAAATGTCAAAGAAGGAAAATCCATACGATTTGACAGCTTGGTACCCAACATGTTCCGGACAGCAGAACAAAGGGAACCGAAGCGACAATCTTTATCTAGTAACTAAAATATCTTTTCCTACTGACGCTCAAATTATGCCTCGTTGGCGCGGTTTCGTAATGTGAGTTATGTGAGACGTAAGATCTATAAAATAGATAACGGCAATGGATATTATGCATATTACACACTGCCAAACGAGAATTCAAAAAACTATAAATTTAAATATTTCGGGATTTTCTTGGCATGCAGTTCCAGAGTCAAAACAGGCAATAGCCGAAACGTCGGACAGTAGTAAAATCCTGTTTTGACTCTGGAATTAAGACTGCATGCCAAGAAAATCCCGAAATATCTAAATTACAGTCGATCCATCATCAATTTAAGTCACACATTTCCCCTCTTCTCGAAAAAAATTGTATAAAATTTCCCTCTAAACTGTGATAGATTCGTTTTTTTCATTTCTCATGATTTTTATCGAAATTGTAACGACCCAAGGTCTTTTGGAATTCGTTGACCTGCTCCAGAATGATGCGGAGAGTGATAATATGGTCCACACAGAATCTTCCGGCATGTAATCAGACCTGCTGCCGCCGGAGAGTTGCATCGATCTTCTTCTACATCCAGGCTAGGATAACTTTGCTTTGAACTTTGAGAACGGTATACAGCAGTTTTTGAATACAGTTAGGCATACAGTTGGTATCTTAGCTCTGCATCCAGTCGACAGGGAAAGTGTCCCAGATATTACGAAATAAACGATGCAGTAGTTGAGCGGATATCCTAGGGTCAGCTATGAGCATCTCGACTGATATGCGTTCGACCCCAGGGGCTAAGTTCGAATTCATGCTTTGAATGGCCATTTGAATCTCTAGCAGTGATGGAGATTCAGTATTGATACGTGGTATACGTCTGATCTCAGGCAGATCATGCTGAGGGGTAGCGACTTAGCTGGCACTTGAAAAAGCTACTCGAAGTGCTCGCTGGTCAGTTGGGTCGGTCATTAGCTGACCATCCGAGTCTTCAACAGGCATCGTTGCATTCGTCTTCGCTAGAGATGGGCAAAACAGCTCATTGCAGTGAGCGGATCTGATCCGTTCAGCTCATTGAAAAGAGTCAGCTCCTTGGATCAGCTCTTCAGTTCTTTAATGCTACATATAATAAAACATAATTGTTAATATTATTATTTCAATTATTGTTCAAAAATTTAAAAAATTTATGTCATTCATTAATTTATTCATTCATCTATTTACCTTTCTTTGAAATTTTTAAAATGTTTAGCTACAGTGAGGTAATAATTTCTATTGAAAAACCGACAATTTTAAACTAATAACATTTATTACGCTTTACGTTTTGAAGTCTAGGAGTTCATTTAGAACCATCACATTTATTTCTATACAGAAACTAACCCAACATTATTTTCTATTCATTATTCTAAGTTACATTTTGTTGATAACGTTTCTCAAATCGTTAATTTGAATAATTCAGTCCCTACTCTGATATGTATATGAACCACATCACGTGTCATAAGTTTTCTCTTCATACTGGGTGCAGTAAATCAATGCATTGTTTGCGCGCGCTTCTAACCCTTCTAACCATGCGTAGTTGACATTTTCATACAAGCGAGCCCATTCATCTACATTGGTTCCCGAAATGCGAGAGAAATAAAAACAAGAGAGTAAAAAATACAGAGCACGGTGCTACAAACAAACCGAGTGCACATGTAGCAGTATGCTGGCGGGAAAACCCGTCGCAAGTAAAAGATCCGCTCCGTGCAAGACACAGCTCCCAGTTCGGTTCGTTTGAACCACACGGTTCGCTCGCTAGAATCGGTCGCGACTGATCCGGATCGAGATCCGTGTCGCACGGATCTGAGCTAGTGGCGCAGCTCTCGCTTCCATGTCACAGCAATTTCGAGCTGGACGACGACATGAGCGGAACTGAGAGTTGTTCGGATCTTCGGATCTTTTGCTTAGTACGGTTCGTTCGCTACCACACTACTAGGTATCTTTTGTCTGTCCGTTCGTAGCGCCGAGTATGTGGGTATGGGTTAAGAAATAGGCGGCAAGCTAGATTATTTTTGCTTGTGTGTTTCTTATTCCTCTCTGCAGCAGAAATGATTTCTGTTGCTTGGCTAGATGGTTCTGTCGCTTGGCTTTATGGTGCTTGAGGTGCAAATAATAAACGATCAGCACGTGCGCGGTACTGGACTGGAATGCTCATACAAGCTCGCTTGTGTTGTGTACCGCGAGCGTGGTATTTTCGTTTGTGCTGTACAAAATACAACAGCGCGCGTACTCGAGTGCGTACGCTCGAGGGAGTTTCTCTAGGCGCGTGTTTGACAATGATTTCATCAATTTAAAGTGAGCTGCTGAGCTGGGCTTCTTTAAAAAAGATCCATGGCTCATCAGCTCAATGTAAGGAAGCGAATCTTTGGAACAGCTCCTGAGCGGAGCGCCCATCTCTAGTCTTCGCTACGTTCAAGTCTCATGAGATATCATAGAGGAGGTGAATGTCCTTCATCGGTGAAAGAGTCCGCCCACGCTCACTTGTCCCGTGGCCAAACTACCAAGTGCTAAGTGAGTGAGAACAACTTAATTTTTAGTAAACTTTCATTTCCGTGTATTTCTTTTGTTCGTGTCATTATCCACAGAATTGCTTTTCAACGAGGTGTCTTCCTCCTGTTGACTGTGCTCGTATCCATCGTCACAAGAAGAACTAACATATTTTCCAGTGGTTTGCATTTAGTATAAGTTGATACTTTTTGTATTACCGATTCGAATACGTACAGAGCACTTCTTGCGCTCAAAATATTTCAGCTATTTTATATTCTCTGAGCACTTTTGTGAGCAGCACTCGTGCTCAAAATATTTCACCAATTTTGAATACGCACTGAGCACTTAGCGGTTTTAATACGCACTGAGCGCTTATGTGAGCACCTCTCGCGCTCAAAATGTTTTAGCGATTTTTCACACGCACTGAGCACTTTTGCGAGCACCACTTTGCGCTCAAAATGTGTTAGCGATTTTAATACGCACCGAGCGCTTATGTGGGCTCCACTCGCGCTCAAAATGTTTTAGCGATTTGAATACGCACTGAGCACTTAAGCCGCCTTTAAAAACATCTATTACGAACGACATAGAAGATAATACGACTAGATACAATCGGCAACGACATAGGCGACGAATGAAGGAACACGATTGGAAGCTTGGAACATGGAACTGCAAGTCACTAGGCTTCGCAGGTTGTGACAGGATAGTCTACGATGAATTACATCCCCGCAACGTCGATGTCGTAGCGCTGCAGGAAATCTGCTGGACAGGACAGAAAGTGTGGAAAAGCGGGCATCGAGCGGCTACCTTCTACCAAAGCTGTGGCACCACCAACGAGCTGGGAACCGGCTTCATAGTGCTGGGAAAGATGCGCCAACGCGTGATTGGGTGGCAGCCAATCAACGCAAGAATGTGCAAGCTGAGCATAAAAGGCCGTTTCTTCAAATATAGCATCATCAACGTGCACTGCCCACACGAAGGGAGATCCGACGACGAGAAAGAAGTGTTCTATGCGCAGCTGGAGCAGACATACGATGGATGCCCACTGCGGGACATCAAAATCGTCATCGGTGACATGAACGCTCAGGTAGGAAGGGAGGAAATGTATAGACCGGTCATCGGTCCGGATAGTCTGCATACCGTATCGAACGACAACGGCCAACGGTGCATAAACTTTGCACTCCCGCGGAATGGTAGTCCGAAGCACTTTCTTCCCACGCAAGAATATCCACAAGGCCACATGGAAATCACCTAATCAAGTAACGGAAAACCAAATCGACCACGTTCTAATCGACGGTAAATTCTTCTCCGACATCACGAACGTACGCACTTACCGCAGTGCGAATATTGAATCCGACCACTACCTCGTTGCAGTATGTCTGCGCTCAAAACTCTCGACGGTGATCAACACGCGTCGGAGTCGTCCGCCGCGGCTAAACATTGGGCGGCTATAAGACGGTAGACTAGCCCAAGACTACGCGCAGCAGCTGGAAGTGGCACTCCCAACGGAAGAGCAGCTAGGCGCAGCATCTCTTGAAGATGGCTGGAGAGATATTCGATCCGCCATTGGAAGCACCACAACCGCTGCACTAGGCACGGTGGCTCCGGATCAGAGAAACGTAAAGGCCGTTCACGTAAAGGCCACGTGTCACAGCCTGATATGTGTAAGGACATAAACGGGAACCTTCTTACAAACGAGCGTGAGGTGATCCAAAGGTGGCGGCAGCACTACGAAGAGCACCTGAATGGCGATATGGCAGACAACGGTGGCGGTTTGGTAATGAACCTAGGAGCACGCGTGCAGGACATGCGACTTCCGTCTCCGAATCTCCAGAAAGTCCAGGAGGAGATCGACCGGCTGAAAAACAACAAAGCCCCTGGACTTGACCAACTACCAGGAGAGCTGTTTAAACACGGTGGTGAGGCACTGGCTAGAGCGCAGCACTGGGTGATTACCAAGGTTTGGGAGGATGAGGTTCTGCCGTAGGAGTGGATGGAAGGTGTCGTGTGTCCCATCTACAAAAAGGGCGATAAGCTGGATTGTAGCAACTACCGTGCAATCACATTGCTGAACGCCGTCTACAAGGTACTCTCCCAAATTTTATGCCGCCGACTAACACCAATTGCAAGGGAGTTCGTGGGGCAGTACCAGGCGGGTTTTATGGGCGAACGCTCCACCACGGACCAGGTGTTCGCCATTCGCCAAGTACTACATAAATGCCGCGAATACAACGTGCCCACACATCATCTATTTATCGACTTCAAAGCCGCATATGATACAATCGATCGGGACCAGCTATGGCAGCTAATGCACGAAAACGGATTCCCGGATAAACTGATTCGGTTGATCAAGGCGACGATGGATCGGGTGATGTACGTAGTTCGAGTTTCTGGGGCATTCTCGAGTCCCTTCGAAACGCGTAGAGGGTTACGGCAAGGTGATGGACTTTCATGTCTGCTATTCAACATCGCTTTGAAGGGAGTAATACGAAGGGCAGGGATTGACACGAGTGGTACGATTTTCACGAACTCCATCCAGTTATTTGGTTTCGCCGACGACATCGATATCATAGCACGTAACTTTGAGAGGATGGAGTTAGCCTACTAAAAGCGAAGCAAAACGGATTGGACTAGTCATCAACACGTCGAAGACGAAGTACATGATAGGTAGAGGCTCAAGAGAGGCCAATGTAAACCACCCACCACGAGTTTCTATCGGTGGTGACGAAATCGAGGTAGTTGAAGAATTCGTGTACTTGGGCTCACTGGTGACTGCCGATAACGATACCAGCAGAGATATTGGGAGGCGCTTTATTTTAATATTCGGAGAAGACTTTTATGTGCAGCACAGGCCACTCCGGCCTTAGTCTGATAATAAATAAATAAATAGTAAAAATCAATAAAGTTGTTATGCGTTAGTATTGTTATTATGAAATAAAAATAAAATCACTCCAAGTGTTAGTATATAAGAACAAAATATGTTAACAAGAACACCGTCTGTACACTGAACAATCACCTACTTAACACAATATTAAAAAAGTTGAGAAACCACATTATACCAATTTAATCTAACCGTAGTTAGTTGGTTATCACAGTTTCAGAAAGATATTCTTAATACTAATTCGAGTGATAGCGAGCATCGAACCTTGTTAACGATATACTCGAAACCCTTTACTCCCAGGACCCAGCAAGTTTCGGATTAAGGAGTCCACAATAGGGCGATTCACCCCAGAAACTCCAGTAAGGGTTCTCTCAGATCCCGGTCCAAGTTATTGTGGCCGATTCGGTCCCGCTGAACCGTATTCCTCTGCCGGACAAACACTATCGTCGATCCGGAGAAGTCGGCTATCAGAGTGAGCCACCCAAGTCACTGCATAGTGCATAACCATTGAAAGTGGTAGATTCCGAGTCGCCGAGTATCCCGTCCTCCTGTTGAACCCCAGCAACCCGCCACAAGTGTTCTTTTTATCGGCCAGCCGCAACCATACACACTACACCCACAGACACCACGCAGTAAGTTAGAAAAATATTGAAAATAATTTAGAAACAACGTGTTTTACTTGTGCCCTTGACCAGCCCTGCAAAGCCGACCCTAAGAGTCCCTTGCCCTGGACCAGGTCCTTCCGACTCGCTCAGTAATAATGTTTTAGCGATTTGGATACGCACTGAGCACCACTCGCGCTCAAAATATTTTAGCGATTTTTCACACGCAGTGAGCACTTTTGCGAGCACCACTTGCGCTCAAAATATTTAAGCAATTTCTCACGCACAGAGCACTTTTGCGAGCAGCACCCACGCTTTTTTGTAGTTTCATTGTGGATTTTTATTTATTAACTTTGATCGATCCATCCTTCTCCGATGCGGATTTTATTAATTTGATAAACAGCAAGGTTATCTGGTGAATCGAAAAATTAACGTAAAGTCCAAATTATACCCGGCAAGGATCGCCAAATGTGTGGCCTCGTGTCATCGGAAAAGGACCAGCTGAGTTCGTTAGGTATTTGTCGGGGCCAAAATAGTACTTACGTGTCGTTCGTAACTAATCAGGGGAAAAACTGATTGTTTTGGTTGTAAGCCATGGCCTACTGACGCTCAATTCAAATTATGCCTCGTAAGGTCGATAAGATAGATATCGGCAATGGATATTATGCATATTACACACTGCCAAACGAGAATTCAAATAGGGTAGAGAACCATTTGGACAGCACCCCCTATTCCCGTCCGCAACCTTAAAAACTCGACTGCGTTCCAGCCAAATGGCTTGATTTTTTGTACATGGTTAGTTTCTGTCGATATCTAGTGATGTACAAAAAATCAAGCTGGAGCGCGGTCGAGTTATTAAGGTTGCAGACGGGAATAGGGGGGGCTGCCCAAATGATCCCGGTCCCTAACTATAAATTCATTGCACACAGATATTGAATATGTTTCAAACTGGTGTAAGATCAATGGTATGCAGATAAACTCGACGAAATAACATCCACTCGTTGTCGGTCTTCTGTAACCTACGATTATTGTCTGAGTCACACAGCGCTTCAGAGAGTTACATCGATCAAAGACCTTGGAATCGTTCTCGACAGCAAGCTAAGGCAAACGCTATGCTGGGATTTTTACGGCGTAACACAACACAGTTCGATGATGTTCATTAAGATGGTGGTAATACTTTTTCAAATTTTTTCATTGGCCACCCTCTTATTCGGTTCTATTTAATGCCCTGATGCTCTGGATAAAATATCAGCCAAATCGGTCAACGTTTGGGCGGTGCTAAACTCTTTGGGAATTTATATGAAAAAATGTATGCAGAAACATCCGAAAACAGTGATTTGCAGTTGGATGGCACAATTTACTACTGTACTGACTGTCGTTACATCTTGGTGAATGTTCGATTTCATGCACCGTCTCGTCAACTCAGAAATCGCCAACTGCTCGATTCTCGGTTTGGTCTAGGATGTTTTCGGGTTGGAATCATTCTCGACACCCTGGGCATAGTGTATCCATTGTACTTGCCACACAAGATACATACTCATGCAATGGCGGGCATAGAAAAGCTTTCAATTAACAACTGAGAAAATGCTAATAGAATACTTAGTTGAAAAGCAGGCCAAGTTCCAGTTGGAATGTAGAGCCATTGAAGAAGAAGAAGAAGAAGATGTCATTGACCCTGACATAGAGGAACCTGTTCAACTACGTTCAGTTTGTTTTGTGTAGGCTAACTGCAGAGCAAATCTTATGAGGTATTGATTTTTTGACGTAGGACTACGTCTGTGTTTTCTATATTGGGGTACACTTTACGATTGCGAAAATCGGGGACCTTCGCGAAAATATGATAGACTTTAAACTTTAATATCTAAGCCGTTTCTCGATGGATTTTCAATTTTTTTGGACCATTCGATCAAGGATGAGTCAACGCTTCTTTGTATTTATTTGAAAATACTGATTTTTAACTATTTATTATCGACAATTGAAAAAAAGTTTAGAAATTGGTAAACTAACCAATCACGTACATGCATCACTAGCACAGACATCAAAAATCAATCACTTGCGGGTTTGGATCTAATCCTCAGTTTGAACAAGATTTTACGCATAGCAGACGCATCAAAGCGGAGCGGACACAGCATCACGGAGGCGCTAATAACATTTTCAAAGAAAATCCATCGCATTGGTGGTGGTGCTCGATGTGTTGCTGCAGATCATTCAACCTCAACGAACCATAATTTCGTATGAAGAAAGGGTTGACCATAAAAAAAAGCACTGTGGCGATCCCGCTCCGCCAGTGTAGATGCTGAAAATTTATTACAAATTGTGGTGTCAGTTAGTTGGAAAGGAACATTGGGAAAAGAAAATTGGTTTTTCTCAGGACCAACATTTTATGAAAAGAAAGAGTTAATAGCGAAAATGGACTGTTTCTGTGGCATCGGGTTAGGCGT
Organism: Armigeres subalbatus; assembly: GCF_024139115.2. Classification (NCBI taxonomy): domain Eukaryota; kingdom Metazoa; phylum Arthropoda; class Insecta; order Diptera; family Culicidae; genus Armigeres; species Armigeres subalbatus. The sequence goes on along the minus strand of NC_085139.1, from coordinate 8,351,947 downwards.
GGTAGTTTGGTTGCTGTTAGTGATTCCATCCATTAAAATTCACTACATTATCTCCCTCCGACGCGCTTTCAAATTCGCTAGTTACGATTGAGTTTTGCACTTTGAAGAAAGTTCATATCGGATTGTCGGATCAACCTTTTGTATAAAGACCTTTTTGGAGGACATCATCCTCAAAAATTGACGAAATAAAGGAGAAATAAGCAGTGGCGTGAAACCAAACGCAAATATATTTATTTGCAACGTTTGGTTTTCGCCCGCGATGTAAGCGTACTTGGCAAGGTAAGGATTGTGATGTCCCCGACTGAAAGCAAGTCGAGTGGCTTCAGCGGCCGATGAGTCATGTTAATTCCACGGTTAGAGACTCAAAGTCCATCCAACTGACAACAACTATTCGACTTCTTGATTGAGTTGGCCTCCGAGCAGTTTGCTCAATGTCAATAAAAGGAGACAAATTATTATGGCAAATACCATCATTTTCGAATAGCTATGTAGTTCTACGTCACCTTTGCGTACAACCCGATTGGGCTGCACCTTTGAGTTTTTATTGATATAATCAAAAAAAGGCTCACCTGCAACGCGAACCGAAGAGATGATGTATGCTACCTACCCAAAGGCAGAGTTGCTCATTGCTCACTCATTTGGAAAATGTCCCAAACCACACACACCGCTCGTATTGGAAAGTCAACGACGGCAGCACCGCTCGATACTAAGAAGTGCCATGATGAGCATTAAATGCGAACAAAGCGTAATTTGACCCCACTCGAAAGGGGCTCCCAGTGCAGTGGGTTATTTTTTAACCTACATACTCCTCCACCCCGTCCAAGAACTTTTTTGTTTTGTATCGACAGTAATTACCCAAGACGTGACTAGCTTTCAGTGCGATTTTTAAAGGCCTCTTGAAAAATGAGATGTTTTTAATTTCCTCCGTCGAACACCTTAGCTACTTCCTTGTGACCTACTTCCTGTTTTTCTTGTATTTCTAGTTCCCGGAAAGTGGTTGTTCTAATGAACTACGCAATTTGGAATTTTTTTTTTATGATTGGCTCCATTTTTATAATTATAACCTAGTACAGGTTTCTGATTAATTTCCCTTTAGCCTAAGACTTTAGGTGAAGGCAATCTACTCGATTGTAAAATTTTATTATGTACTTGATCAATATATTCTAGAAATAGCAAGCCAATATAATTCTAGAAATATATTCTAGAAAAGTGTATTCTGGAAACATTGTTCTAATTCAAAAGAATATAGCTGACCACATTTCCTATAAAATTTAGTTTTCTTTTAAAAATTGAATTGAAGAATGAAAATGCACGACTTTCGAAGCAGTTTTATATAAGAAAATGAATATGACAAATGTTTTATTATCTAATAAACCCCCATTTTCCAAGAAGAAGGGTTCACTGCGTAGCCGAGTACACCTGCAAAAGATTGACGGCAATCAGCAAAAACGAAGCAATCCTCTTTTTTGCCTTATACCACTCTGGCACTCTACGCACATGCCAGGCTTTTTGCTAGGACTATGTTTACACTTTGGTCAACGCCTACCTTGACGCGAACGATCAAAACACCGCATTTTTTCACATCGTAGAGAGCCTAGGCCTTGCCGATTCACTTTCGAATCTGGACCCACATGCTAGCTCCCATAATCAATTAGAAATCGTTTTTTCGCTGCGAACGTTGCGTATAGATTGATTAGCAATCCCGAATAATGGGTTCCAACTGCGGTAGGTCGTCTAACAAAAAGGGTATGGCTCGGAACGGTTTTGGTTTGCTCTTTTTGCAGGATCGAATTTCAGGTGGCCGTTAACTTGACCGCCGCACTGTTGCTGGCAGCCAGCGGTCTGGAGTCAATGTTAAGATCGGCGTCTTCTACATATTACGTGATATGGTAGATACAAAAATGAAAATGTAGCGTTGTAAAAGGAAGGGACATTGTCGATTTTGACGGCTTCCTATAGTGATAAATTCGGCTGTCGCTTCTATCAAGGTAGCCTGCGTGACCTAGGCACGTGCGAAAAGCGGCGACATATGCTTGCAAAAATTTGTGATAGAGGTTTTTGGTAAGCTACGAAAATGGTATTAGATATGAAAAAAATTAGTACGATATGTTATTGCGCATTAATAAAATACTTCAGTCCTGAGTATTTAATCCACTTTGAACATTTTTTCATTGGTTCTCCCAGTAGAAAATCGCCTTAAATTAAATAATTTCAAAAAAAAATCTATTAAGAAATTCCTTTTTTTTTTCACTGCATCAATTAATTTTCCGTTATCTTTCGGTCACCACAGCCATGTTTATTGCAGCGGTGACTAGAAAATTAGCCACTTTATTTAATTTATTCCAAGGAAAAAAATCGACAAGACTTCCTCAAGGACCCCCTCCTACGCGTTTGAAAAATATAAACAAGAACACGCGTCGAAGATCTAAAGACATTCCTGGAACGCCGTACCTTCGTCAACTTTTTTCCGTTAATCCCTGCCAACTATGATCCCGTATCCCCGGAATCGTCCAACGGTTTTACATAATTTTCCGTTCAATCCATAACCCTTCTCAACTTCCTATGAAGAGCCACAGAGGGAGTGAAGTATCTGACACAGCATGCCATGCCATCACTATACGACGCGGGTTTTGCGAAGCGCTAAAACAAACACCAAATGCAGCGGCGATGCTTATGATGCTGAATGTGTGGAGTGCAGTGCCGAAGTGCAGGCACGTCCAGAGTTGGCCCCATTACTAATTAGCGTCGTGCCGCGCGTGAGTTATGAGTGATTCTTTGACGGGTCCCAAACTTTTTTCACCCGTTCGAAAAAAAAATTGACCGCGGTTGCCAATTTGGCTGTCTTATTAATGTCGTCCTTCTTACGGATGCGGATGTCTTCATTTGCTGGAAAGGGGGTTTCTCCGCATCATCACTCGAAACGGCAAAAACGGGTTCACCGACCCACACCGCCGAGGCGACCCATCCAAGAAATAGCTGAGAGCCAGAACAAGCACACACACATTGCGCCTCGTCGTGATACGTCGTTTCGTTCGGATCGCAAAACGGACCTTCATTTACATCCAAGCAAACAATGGATCGCTAAATGATGGACTTCTGGGTCCTTCGCGTGCAAGGGTTGGAGGACCCGGTGCGCCACGTCACATTTGTCAGATGGACCCATAAACTTGGCTGAAATATTACCTTGAGCCGGTTTTATTCGGAAGGGCACACGCCCGACGTCTTACCGACGCAAGTAGAGTGATAGGATCGGTGAATAATTTTGACGTTTACGAAACGGTCGAACGGTTGTCCTCCGGGCTGTTTGAAATTTATGAGTTCAAACTTGGATTGGTCACCAAGATTTGAAATTATCTGTGTGGGATCCGTAGGTGTTAAAAGAAGTTTGTAAAATTTTCCAAACAAGAATATTTTCAAAATACTCATGTAAACAAAACTTGCCTGATGAACTTGTTTCAAAAAAGTCTTAAAAACTAAAACAATTAGCGTATCTAACATTTTTCTGGTTCATTGGGATTGCACCAGTTTGTGTGAACTACCGAAGTGCTCCTCTCATCAGCGCAAATCACCAATTCCAAGTCTCCTTCCCATCATCTCCTCGAATCGTATCCGAAACAAAACAGAAACTTGTGCCCCACTAGAGACCTCTTATGCAAAATCTCAAGACCCACTCAGTGTTGTGCCAAGTGTAAATTTGTTTCTTGTTTCAGATTTTTTTTAATTGCAGTCTCCTCTCTCTCCTTACGTCCCTCCGATTTTCTTTTGTCCGGAGAACACAGGAGACCAATACCCGTTGTGGTTTATGGTGTTTGCCGTTTGCCGTCGCATCCGAAGGCTGTGGGAATAATCGCTGCGCCAAGCGAAAGGACCCTTTCGGCTAGACGCCTAATCGTTACACCCCGAAGGGATATTATTAGCCGCGTGCATGGCATTCTATACGACCGCATAATTTACGATCGACAAATTCCTTCGCCGGGGCTTTCTTCTCAAAAGGCCCTAACCGCATCAACAAAGTAGGCGTTGGAGAAATGTGCGTGTGGAAAGAACTATGTCGGTCGACCGCAGATCCCGATCCCGTAATGACCGTGTCTTGATTACAATTCCCCCACGTCGACGGACGCGCGGGTTTATACTCGAACTAACGGACAACGATTTCATCCTTTTCAGATCGAATCCCGAATAGAATTGATTTATCTCTCTATATCTGGCGGGTTATGATCGAGTTTCAGTTTTTTTTTTGTGGGTGAAGGCCATCAAGGAGCGATTTGGGAATCGATCGCGAGCAATCGTGCGCCATCGTTCGGGAGTGAGTGAATTAATTAATGACTTTATTTATTCATTCTGAACAGGGTGGTCTTAAGATGACCCGCATACCTGGAATTTGAGGTCGTAGAAAGATATTGAAAGATGTAAATCAAACTAGACAATTATGTGTTGCATCTGTAGTAGACCAAAGTGGGAGTCCAATTTGTAAACATGATTCCTTCATTTCGCTTCCTTTCTAGACCATTCAAGTACCTTATAATGGAATTATCTTATTATTTTCACACCCTGAACGGAACTTGCAACCTGTTCCGCATGGATCGGCATCCTTCAAGAAGCCACTTGTCCTCTCAAAGGTAGCGCTTTACGCTACCTGTCATCCACCCCCGGAATATTTACCTAGTGCGCGGCAAGGATCAAAGCATCTCAAGCCGCCTTCTCATCATGGCAATGAATTTTCGCCACAAAACCGAAAGATAACAAAACCAACAATCTTGGGAAATGTTCAAAATTTGCGGTCTGTTATTTGAAATAGCTCTTCTAAATTGGGCTCTCGAGGGGTGTTGGTAATGCATCCGTTTCGAAACCAGATCAGTCCCGTGTTTGTTTTGCGGGATGTTGGCTTTGATTAGTGTCCTAAGTCATACAAAAGGGCGGGTATGCAAGGGCGTCATGCGGCAAAAATATAAAGGAACGATTGGGAATCTAGGACGCATCGCAGCGTCACTTCCGATTACAGAGCGTTCCTCGGACAAAGCAAGCGTAGTTTTTTGTATGCAAGTGTAGCTTGACTGACGAAAGAATTTCGATGGGTTGCTTTGACGAATCATGATCGTGCATCCATCCGCGTACATACGAAGATGATCGTAATGGTATTTTAAACTAGCTGGGTTGGGGCTCTCCCGCAAGCTACCAAAATTGGTACCGCAGATCAGCCCTATACAGAAGAAACTATGCAGAAAGGAAAACAAAGGCGTGCATGGGAGTTCACAAATAAAAAAAACTTATTAATTCACCTATCGGCGAAGGTGCAATTCTAATGCATCATAAAATTCAATGAGAAATGGAACTCTAACCTAAAGAACTCTAAAATTATATCACACTCTTAGTATAAATCTGAGGAATGCATACAACAACGGTTGATTTTCGATTGATTTTCGTGAGGTCTGAAGCGGTAAATATCGTTGCAAATTTACATCAAAGGCACAATGGCACTTACTATCAATCACACATACCCTCTATGCCATCATTTTGGCATAGACCTGAGCGCCGATCTACTTTCAATCATCACCTACACAGAAAAAAAAAACCTAAAAAAAGTTCAAAGAACTCAACTTTGAGTACGAAGTTCTAATTTTCAACTCAATATTAGGTTGTTTCTCACTCTCTCTCATGAATGATATAATAAACAAAGAGAGCTGCATCGACCCAACGTGTGTTGTTCCGTGGAAGAAGCCAAAATTGAGTTGTTTTCACCATAGTCTCGGGTGAGTGAAAATAACATAAATTTAAGTTGGTGAAACTTCATAGTGGGTGAAAATTCAACACGGAAGTAAAGGCAAAGTACTCACCGGATTGTTTCGCATTTTACTTATTTTTGGCTTCTTCCACGCAAGGGCGGATTTGAGTGAAACGAACCATAAAGTGTTTCGCGGTTCCGTGTAAAGCATAGCCGTTTTAAAATGTTTGCATTTCTCGTGCACTTTACTTTAGGGAATGAGCAACAATGAAAATAATATTTAGCTTTAAGGATTAAATTCCAATTCACTACGATAACTTATGTTATTTGTCTTTCAGCTTGGATTGTTATTTTCTTTCAAAATGATCGCATGAAAATTTTGGTTTTAATTTTGAATTATTTGTTCCATTCAACTCTCCCAGAAATCCCATCAAATTATTCAGGTATCTTACATGAATTTGGAATTGCTTCCAGACTTGTGAAGAACTATCATGGGATATCTAAAAATTTTTTTTTGGAAATTCTGAAAATTCCGATATATTCCTCAAGAATTTAAGCATTCCTTCAGACATCTTTGGGAGATTTTTCCAAAATTCACTATTATATAAGAACAAGACAACAGCCGATTTACTGTTTATTTGGCTATTGTCTTGTTTTCCATTAGCTTACTTTTGTATCAAATGTTTTAGGTGGTCAGGATAAGCAAATATTTATTCACTTTTCGTATGAATAAATTTTTCTCTTTTCAGAACACAAATTATTACATAAATCAGTACTTCAGATGAAACGTTTTTATTCAGGCGATGCGCAGTGTTTTTAATTTGTAACAGAACAAAATAGACGATTCATGTGTTAAGCGCTTTATTTTTCTGAAATTATGATGCGAAGTTTGAAAATGACAAAACATAAGACAAATTCTGTTTACCTATTGTAGAATAAATAGATTATTTGCACTGCAAACGTAAGAATATCGCATAGTTATAGCCATTGCTCTTCTTCATTCGGGAGATAATTTTCAGAATATAAAATACACATTTGGTAATTAGGGTAACCAACTTGATTTGGACCCCTACATATTTTTGACCCTCCTGGCGACATTTTTCTGATTTCTGAACTAAAAACAATGCCGCTGCTACTTCTCCCATTGGCTTCAGGAAATTAATATTGTTCAGCATCTGTTTCACTGGTTTCCCGTGCGAAAAAACGATATTTAGATGAAATTTCGAGGAAATTAGTTTGTTCAAGAAGGCGAGCGTTACAATGCGTTACGCTTAAAAGTATACATCACTGAAAATCTCAGAACGTACACATTAAGTTTTTGTCGAAATTGTGAATTTAAAACGGAGGAATCTTCTCATTGATGCATACCAATTGAAAGATAAGACTTGGCTTCGGCTCAATTGACCAGGATAAATTAGAAATTCGACTTTGAAGAGACTAAATTGGGGGTGTCCAAAATGTGTACATTTGGAGGTCCAAAATATGTTGCACTGTCCAAAACGAAGAATATTTTCATTTCAGAAAATGGCAAATTTCACTGATTAATCAATAATTGAAGCCTATTTCAAATTTCTATTTCAGAAATAAGACTTTCATCTTTGAAATGGTGTCATTTCCGTCCATATCGAACCTGTATTTCAATAGATATAAGCACATATTGGGATGCACTTCCTCTAGGGGTCCAAAATAGGACAGTTACCCTAACTGTACAATACTGTTTAACAACGAAATCAAACTGCATTTGATTCAGATCCATATGATATATGAATGACGAAGTTATTTTTCACTAGACAACCGTCTAATAACAATTAAAATAGCTTTATCGAAAATGTTGTTCAGATATGCCCCACTTGCCTCATGTATGTTAAAAATCAAGGGAAAGTGAAAATGGCAGATTTTGCTTGTCATAAGACGAGTTTATACAATCCCATTGAATTCCACCAATTCAATGGGATTGTATAAACTCGTCTTATGACAAGTGAAGACATTCCACTAAAAAGCTCAAAATAATTTTCTTATCAAAATACAGATTTTGGCTTTGATTAAAAGTTTTAAATAGTTTTCGATGTCACACAGTTATTTAATTGCTCAAAATATTCACTTTCCACATCAATGATAAATTTAGAAACGACTATTTAGTCGGATATCCATTGATTGAATTAAAATAAAAGTACACCCGATTCTGTTTTTACACGGATTTTTTTACACGACCGTGTAGAAAAAATCCCATACAAAATTTTTGCAAAGTTGTTCCATTTTGCATGATTCGTCGAGAAATCATAAAACTTTTTTTACACGGATTTTCGAATTTTGAACTGAAAACTTTTTTTTACACGGAACACATTCCCCGTGTAAAAAAAGAATCGGGTGTAATAGATTTTCCCGGTAGTTTAAAGTCATGATCAAGCAATAGCATTAGTATGGTCCCTTAAATGATTTTGATTCCAAATATTTTTGTGTCGGGTGAATTCGTTTATAGTCCAAACGATTCACCTGCAGTCATAGTACCCGCTTACCCCGTATTTTCACTTGCCCCGGGGTACCTTACGAGAAAGGCAAAAATTCCCTCTTCCATCTATCTCCTGAAACCGGAGGTGTTCTTCAGTTCTGCTGTGGGAAAGACATTCATCCTGGGGGAGCGGACGAGGGGATTTATCGTCGACTATCGCGAGACCAAGACAGGTTCTTCATACTTGAAGAATCTTCATCCACTCGGTCGGTCCGGTCTTTCCAGAGCGGTCATGACGTCCGGTCTACCGATGCCTGGACTACCTAGAGCATTATAACGCCTGAGTTCCGCCAGAGGATTGTCAAATTACCCCAAATGGCACAACATTGGAATAGACAAAAGATATTTTAGTTACTAGATAAAGATTGTCGCTTCGGTTCCCTTTGTTCTGCTGTCCGGAACATGTCGGGTACCAAGCTGTCAAATCGTATGGATTTTCTTTCTTTGATATTTAGCTCCCCTTTTCTCGCCAGCAAAAGATGTTCCGGACAGCGATGACAGCGACAATCTTTATCTGGTAACTAAAATATTTTTTGAATAGACCAATAAGGTCGATTATCTTGGCTTGACCTCAGACAGTACGCTTATTTTCAGGCAACAGATTGACAAAACATTGACGATGTTTAACTTTTTTGCTGTTGCTCTTCCCAGATTTGAGTAGAACGTTGTTTTGCTGATTATGGTTCAGCTATTGATTTTGCTGAAATCAGAATCAGATTTTTGGTGTGTGGTTTTGTTATATCTATGTGAATCAGAGGGATATTGCTTTTAAGAATTATTTTACATTTATTTACATATATAGTTATTCGTTGGATCCAACCTCGCCAATTTGATTTGTTTGTTAATGGATTATGCCAAGTGTGTGATGGGCAAAAGTTGATTAAGTTAGAAACAAGTTCCTCTGTTTTCCTTTGTTGTCGGCTAAGACGATAATATCCAGCTTGAGTAAAAATTTTGAAATAAAAGTGTAATTACCAATACACACAAAGGGAAATGTTTGGTAAAATTGAAAGAACCATTAAAGAATATAGGAGTGATATCCTGTAAGAGTATGAAACTCTAGAATTTACCAATGAAAAAGTGCTGTTCATTTTTGAAGCTATGTTGTATAATTTCAGTGTTGTCTTTTTTTTTCTTTATTAATGTTTTTTTTTATTTTATATTAAGTTCAACACCGCAGTGTTGTCGTTTTCAAATAAATCTATCCAGAGTTTTTTTTTCTTGAAAACAATAGTTTGATATATAAAGAACACGCAGTCGCCCTGTTCCATGTATCTAAGTATAGTGAAATAGAATAACAGAAAATTTGTACAATACCAGGTTTATTAGGTACATTCTAATTAGAAGGCAATATTTCGATTAGGTGAATTTTGATGAAGGCTAGCGTTGCTGAACTTCGAAAAATTTGAGTTCTTTTTGAATATTTTTGATCTATCATTTGGAAAGGATATAAAGGAGCTTAAGAAGAGCTGTGAGTGCATCACAGTTCTGCGTGAAAATACGCCCGCATTCAAATGTTTCTTCGTCCATAAGAGGAATAGATTTATTATAGGTAGGAATGATCACAGTTTTGCATAGTGAGATGCCCACAATCAATAGATTCTTCCTTTGCGTTGGTGAGACGCCCGCAAGAAGAATGGTGCTATTGTGGATCGGAATAATAACAATTTTTCATGGTAGGACGCTAGCATTTGGTTAAACTGCGCCCAAAACTATTCGTCATCAACAAAGTTCGGTACCGACGACCGTCGCGGTACAACCTAGAGCGACTGAAGCAACCTGATGTCGCCACTGCATACGCGCAGCATCTCGAGGCAGCGTTGCCGGAAGAGGGTGAGCCCGATGGGGCCCCTCTTGAGGACTTCTGGAATACAGTCAAAGCAGCCATTAAAGACGCAGCGGAGAACAACGTCGGGTATATGGGTCGAAGTCGACGGAACGATTGTTTCGACGAAGAGTGCAGACAGATTCTGGAGGAGAAGGACGAAGCGCGGGCGGTCGCGCTGCAGCAAGGTACCAGGAATAACGTGGAACGTTCAAGACGGAAGCGGAGACAGCAGACCCGCCTTTTTCAGGAGAAGAAACGCCGCCTGGAAGAAGCGGAGTGCGAGGAGATGGAACAGCTGTGCCGTTCTCAAGAAACACGCTAGTTCTATCAGAAGCTCAACGCATCCCGCAAAGGCTTCGTGCCGCGAGCCGAAATGTGCCGGGATAAGGATGGAAGCATCTTGACGGACGAACGTGTGGTGATCGAAAGGTGGAAGCAGCACTACGAGAAACATTTGAATGGGGCTGAGAGTACAGGCAGTGAAAGTCAAGGCAGCGGAGGAGATGACTACGTCAGTTCAGCGGACGATGGAAGCCAACCAGCCCCCACCTTGAGGGAAGTTAAGGATGCCATTCAACAGCTAAAGACCAATAAAGCAGCTGGTAAGGATGGTATCGGAGTTGAGCTCATCAAGATGGTCCCGGAAAAGCTGGCCACTTGCCTGCACAAACTGATAGTCAGAATCTGGGAAACCGAATAGCTACCGGAGGAGTGGAAGGAAGGGGTTATATGCCCCATCTACAAGAAAGGCGACAAGCAGGAGTATGAGAACTTTCGAGCGATCACCATCCTTAATGCCGCCTACAAAGTGATATCCCAGATCATCTTCCGTCGTCTGTCACCATTAGTGAATCAGTTCGTGGGAAGTTATCAAGCCGGCTTCGTTGACGGCCGCTCGACAACGGACCAGATCTTTACTGTACGGCAGCGGTTCTCAACCTGGGGTACATGTACCCCTGGGGGTACCTTCGCTGACCCTAGGGGGTACCTCGGACAAAATGCGTAATGGCGGACATATTACAATTTCAACCAAGTTGATAAAGTTTTGATAATTGTGTATTTTCTATTTCAAAAATTTATATTGTACATAATATGTAATGCGATCATGGGCAGCAGGGACTATGTCCAAGGGCTTGACGATCCCTCCCCAGGCCATCTGCGAGTTGTGGGGCTTGCCTAGGATGTGGTGGGGTTTGACAGTGGGCCCTGTTAAACCTCTATAAAAAGCTGCATGTATCCGCAAGTAGGCCCCACCAAAGCGACCGTGTGCCGCTCAAAGCGCACAAGCCCAAGTCCTGGTGTTAGGTGGGACGCTAAACAGCCCTGACACGACGGCCCTCCGACGAGACAGGAGGTTTGCGCTGGCCCAATAAGCCGCCTAGAAAACCAATCATTACGAACAATATAAGAGATAATGCGACTCGATATAATCGGCAAAGAGCTAGGCGACGAATACAGGATCACGATTGGAAGCTTGGAACATGGAATTGCAAGTCGCTAGGTTTCGCAGGTTGCGACAGGATGATCTACGATGAATTACATCCCCGCAACTTCGACGTCGTGGCGCTGCAGGAGATCTGCTGGACAGGACAGAAAGTGTGGAAAAGCGGGCATCGAGCGGCTACCTTCTACCAAAGCTGTGGCACCACCAACGAGCTGGGAACCGGCTTCATAGTGCTGGGAAAGATGCGCCAACGCGTGATTGGGTGGCAGCCAATCAACGCAAGGATGTGCAAGCTGAGGATAAAAGGCCGTTTCTTCAACTATAGCATCATCAACGTGCACTGCCCACACGAAGGGAGATCCGACGACGAGAAAGAAGCGTTCTATGCGCAGCTGGAGCAGACATACGATGGATGCCCACTGCGGGACGTTAAAATCGTCATCGGTGACATGAACGCACAGGTAGGAAGGGAGGAAATGTATAGACCGGTCATCGGACCGGATAGTCTGCACACCGTATCGAATGACAACGGCCAACGATGCATAAACTTCGCAGCCTCCCGCGGAATGGTAGTCCGAAGCACCTTCTTTCCCCGCAAAAATATCCACAAGGCCACATGGAGATCACCTAACCAAGAAACGGAAAACCAAATCGTCCACGTTCTTATCGACGGTAAATTCTTCTCCGACATCACGAACGTCCGCACTTACCGCAGTGCGAATATTGAATCCGACCACTACCTCGTTGCAGTATGCCTGCGCTCAAAACTCTCAACGGTGTACAACACGCGTCGAAGTCGGACGCCGCGGCTTAACATTGGGCGGCTACAAGATGGTAGACTAGCCCAAGAATACGCGCAGCAGCTGGAAGTGGCACTTCCAACGGAAGAGCAGCTAGGCGCAGCGTCTCTTGAAGATGGCTGGAGAGATATTCGATCCGCCATTGGAAGCACCACAACCGCTGCACTTGGCACGGTGCCCCCGGATCAGAGAAACGACTGGTATGACGGCGAATGTGAGTAATTAGTGGAAGAGAAGAATGCAGCATGGGCGAGATTGCTGCAACACCGCACGAGGGCGAACGAGGCACGTTATGAACGGGCGCGGAACAGACAAAACTCGATTTTCCGGAGAAAAAAGCGCCAGCAGGAAGATCGAGTCCGTGAAGAAACGGAGGAACTGTACCGCGCTAATAACACACGAAAGTTCTATGAGAAGTTAAACCGTTTACGTAAGGGCCACGTGCCACAGCCTGATATGTGTAAGGACATAAACGGGAACCTTCTTACGAACGAGCGTGAGGTGATCCAAAGGTGGCGGCAGCACTACGAAGAACACCTGAATGGCGATGTGGCAGACGAAGATGGCGGTATGGTGATGGACCTGGGAGAACGCGCGCAGGACATAATTCTACCGGCTCCGGTTGACCAACTACCAACTACCAGGAGAGCTTTTTAAACACGGTGGTGAGGCACTGGCTAGAGCGCTGCACTGGGCAGCTATGGCAGCTAATGAACGAACACGGTTTTCCGGATAAACTGACACGGTTGATCAAAGCGACGATGGATCGGGTGATGTGCGTAGTTCGAGTTTCAGGGGCATTCTCGAGTCCCTTTGAAACCCGCAGAGGGTTACGGCAAGGTGATGGTCTTTCGTGTTTGCTATTCAACATCGCTTTGGAAGGGGGTAATACGAAGAGCAGGGATTAACACGAGTGGTACAATTTTCAATAAGTCCGTCCAGCTATTTGGTTTCGCCGACGACATAGATATTATGGCACGTAACTTTGAGAAGATGGAGGAAGCCTACATCAGACTGAAGAAGGAAGCTAAGCGGATCGGACTAGTCATCAACACGTCGAAGACGAAGTACATGATAGGAAGAGGTTCAAGAGAAGACAATGTGAGCCACCCACCGCGAGTTTGCATCGGTGGTGACGAAATCGAGGTTGTAGAAGAATTTGTGTACTTGGGCTCACTGGTGACTGCCGAAAATGACACCAGCAGAGAAATTCGGAGACGCATAGTGGCTGGAAATCGTACGTACTTTGGACTCCGCAAGACGCTCCTATCGAATAGAGTTCGCCGCCGTACCAAACTGACAATCTACAAAATGCTAATTAGACCGGTAGTCCTCTACGGACACGAGACCTGGACGATGCTCGTGGAGGACCAACGCGCACTTGGAGTTTTCGAAAGGAAAGTGCTGCGTACCATCTATGGTGGGGTGCAGATGGCGGACGGTACGTGGAGGAGGCGAATGAACCACGAATTGCATCAGCTGTTGGGAGAACCATCCATCATTCACACCGCGAAAATCGGACAACTGCGATGGGCCGGGCACGTAGCCAGAATGTCGGATAGTAACCCGGTGAAAATGGTTCTCGACAACGATCCGACGGGCACAAGAAGGCGAGGTGCGCAGCGGGCAAGGTGGATCGATCAGGTGGAAGATGACTTGCGGACCCTCCGTAGACTGCGTGGTTGGCGACGTGTAGCCATGGACCGAGCCGAATGGAGAAGACTCTTATATACCGCACAGGCCACTTCGGCCTTAGTCTGATTAAATAATAATAATAATGTAATGCGATCAATGAATCCCTCAATAAATCAAATCAATAAACCAGCACAATGTATGAAGGGCTGCGGAACGAAAGATCAAACAAACAAAACGTCGAATGAACAAAATGATTTTTTTTTTACTAAAACTCGGTTGCTTCGTTGCAAGAGGATTAGAAGCATCCTTTTACGCCTCTCGGAAGCATTATTCCAAGCAACTCGAAGGCTTCCTTTCAAGAGGCTCGGAAGCCTCCTCTCAAGAGGCTCGGAAGCCTCCTCTCAAGAGGCTCGGAAGCCTCCTCTCAAGAGGCTCGGGAGCCTCCTCTCAAGAGTCTCGGAAGCCTCCTCTCAAGAGCCTCGGAAGCCTCCTCTCAAGAGGCTCGGAAGCCTCCTCTCAAGAGGCTCGGAAGCCTCCTCTCAAGAGGCTCGGGAGCCTCCTCTCAAGAGGCTCGGAAGCCTCCTCTCAAGAGCCTCGGAAGCCTCCTCTCAAGAGGCTCGGAAGCCTCCTCTCAAGAGGCTCGGAAGCCTCCTCTCAAGAGGCTCGGAAGCCTCCTCTCAAGAGGCTCGGAAGCCTCCTCTCAAGAGGCTCGGAAGCCTCCTCTCAAGAGGCTCAGAAGCCTCCTCTCAAGAGGCTCAGAAGCCTCCTCTCAAGAGGCTCAGGCCTCCTCTCAAGAGGCTCAGGAAGCCTCCTCTCTAAGAGGCTCGGAAGCCTCCTCTCTAAGAGGCTCGGAAGCCTCCTCTCTAAGAGGCTCAGGAAGCCTCCTCCTCAAGAGGCCTGGAAGCCTCCTCTCAAGAGGCTCAGAAGCCTCCTCTCAAGAGGCTCAGGAAGCCTCCTCTCAAGAGGCTCAGAAGCATCCTCTCTAAGAGGCTCGTAAGCCTTCTCTCTAAGAGGCCCGGAAGCCTCCTCTCTAAGAGGCTCGGAAGCCTCCTCTCTAAGAGGCTCGGAAGCCTCCTCTCTAAGAGGCTCGGAAGCCTCCTCCTCAAGAGGCTCAGGCCTCCTCTCAAGAGGCCTGGAAGCCTCCTCTCAAGAGGCTCAGAAGCCTCCTCTCAAGAGGCTCAGGCCTCCTCTCAAGAGGCCCGGAAGCCTCCTCCTCAAGAGGCTCGGAAGCCTCCTCTCAAGAGGCTCGGAAGCCTCCTCTCAAGAGGCTCGGAAGCCTCCTCTCAAGAGGCTCGGAAGCCTCCTCTCAAGAGGCTCGGAAGCCTCCTCTCAAGAGGCTCGGAAGCCTCCTCTCAAGAGGCTCGGAGGCCTCCTCTCAAGAGGCTCGGAAGCCTCCTCTCAAGAGGCTCGGAAGCCTCCTCTCAAGAGGCTCGGAAGCCTCCTTTCAAGAGGCTCGGAAGCCTCCTTTCAAGAAGCTCAAAAGCCTTCTTTTCTAGAGACTCAAAAACCTCCTTTCAAGATACACGGAAGCCTTCTTCCAAGAGGCTCAAAAGCCTCCTTTCAAGAGGCTCTGAAACCTTTTTCCAAGAGGATCGGAAATCTTCTTTCGAGAGGCTCGGAAGCCTCTTTTTAAGAGGTTCGGAAGCCTCCTTTCAAGTGGTTAGGTTGCCTTCTTTCAAGAGGCTCGTAAGCCTGCTTTCAAGAGGCTCGGAAGTCTACTTTCAAGTGGTTCGGAAGCCTTCTTTCAAGATGCTCGGCAGCCTCCTTTCAAGAGGCTCGGAAGCCTCGCTTCAAGAAGCTCAGAATTCTTGGCTTGGAAGCATACTATCAAGAGGCTCAGAAGCGTTCTTTCAAGATGCAACGGAAGCTTCCTTTTAAGTGGCTCGAAAACCGCTTTCAAGAGGCTCGGAAGCCTCTCTACAAGAGGCTCAGAAGCCTCTAATAAAGAGGCGCGTAAGCCTACTTTAAAAGGAATCAAAAGCTTGAAGGAGCTTCCCTTCAATAGGGCTCGGAATTATGTTTTCAAGAGGATTGGAAGCCTTCTTTCGAGAGGGGGTACCTCAAATCATGCAAAAATTCGAAGGGGTACCTCTCAAGAAAAAGGTTGAGAACCGCTGCTGTACGGCAAATCCTTCAAAAATATCGTGAATACCAGGTCCCAACGCACCATCTGTTCGTTGATTTCAAGATGGCATACGACAATATACGCCGCGTAGAGCTATGAAAAAATATGGACGAGAACAGCTTAGCTGGGAAACTTACCAGACTGATCAAAGCAACAACGGTGGATGGTGTGCAAAACTGTGTGAAGATTTCGGGCGAACACTCCAGTTCGTTCGAATCGCGCCGGGGACTAAGACAAGGTGATGGACTTTCGTGCCTGTTGTTCAATATTGCGCTAGAAGGTGTCATGCGGAGAGCCAGGTGTAACAGCCGGGGTACGATTTTCAACAGATCTAGTCAATTTATTTGCTTCACGGATGACATGGACATTGTCGGCCGAACATTTGCAAATGTGGCAGAACTGTACACCCGCCTGAAACGTGAAGCAGCAAAAGTTGGACTGGTGGTGAATGCGTCAAAGACAAAGTACATGCTTGTGGGCGGAGCCGAGCGCGACAGGGCCCGCCTGGGAAGCAGTGTTACGATAGACGGGGATACCTTCGAGGTGGTCGAGGAATTCGTCTACCTCGGATCCTTGCTAACGGCTGACAACAACGTTAGTCGTGAAATACGAAGGCGCATCATCTGTGGAAGTCGGGCCTACTACGGGCTCCAGAAGAAACTGCGGTCGAAAAAGATTCGCCACCGCACCAAATGTGTCATGTACAAGACGTTAATAAGACCGGTAGTCCCCTACGGACATGAAACATGGACAATGCTCGAGGAGGACTTGCAAGCACTCGGAGTATTCAAGAGACGGGTGCTTAGGACCATCTTTGGTGGTGTGCAAGAAGACGGTGTGTGGCGGCGAAGAATGAACCACGAGCTCGCCCAGATCTACGGCGAACCCAGTATCCAGAAGGTAGCTAAAGCCGGAAGGGTACGATGGGCAGGACATGTTGCAAGAATGCCGGACAGCAACCCTTCAAAGATGGTGTCCGACAGGTACGAGACGGCGTGGAACGCAGTGAGCGAGGTGGGCAGACCAGGTGCAAAACGACTTGTCGAGCTTGGGGCACATTCGAGGATGGAGAGATGCGGTCTTGAACCGTGTAGGTATTGTGCCGTCAAATTGTTGATTCAATGTTATCGGTTTAGATGTAAACTAAATAAATGAAATGAAAACCAGCATTTCGAGTGTTTCTTCCTCTGCGTTGGTGGGACGCTAGCAAGAAGAATGGTGTTATTGTTGATCGAAATGATCACAATTCAGCGTGGTGGGATGCACACATTTCGAGTGTTTCTTCCTCTGTATTGGAAGGGGAGCCAGCAAGAAGGATGGTGTTATTGTGGATTGGAATGATCACAATTTTGCGTGGTGGGACGCCCGCACTCAATAGATTCTTCCTCTGCGTTTGGTGGGACGCCTGCAAGAAGAATGTGTTATTGTGGAACGTAATGATTACAATTTTGCGTGGTGGAACGCACGCATTCAAGTGCTTCTTCCTCTGCTTTGGTGGGATGCCCGCAAATAGAACAGTGTTATTGTAGATCAGATGTGTGCTGATGTGTGTGAATGGATGCTGAATGATGTGTGTGAATGATGTGAAATAGATGTGTGCTGAAAGAAAGTAGTAATAATCTGTATTACAAGTAAAATATGGTTAGTGGACATGATATTTTTATTGCGAGTCGAGACGCCACTGCCCGAGAATGTTTTGAGATTGAGTATTCATAAATAGGTTTGGCTTCCATAATAGTACATATATCCAATATGTTCTTCAATTACGAAAAGAGACGTTCGCAGTACAATAATGTGCCTGAAGTGACGGTTGTTGCAAGATGTCCTTGTGCCTTAGTAAGAGAGTAATACCATTTCAGATAGTATCAAGGAAGTATTTTTTTCTCTTCAAGTATAAGGTGTCAGCCATTTTTTTAGAGAAGGGGGAGATGTGTGGTATTGAACAGGCCTATAAACATGAACAAGCCTAACATACCCCTCTTCTTCAGTCACTTGACAGATCATAGCAGCCATCGTATGAGTGTAAGCAATACAAGCATGATGGGTGCTTTATATGAGCAATATTGAGGTGCACAATATGTGTAAGATTTAAGCTTTTTAAAACAAACCGATGCCTTACTTACTTGATACTTGATGGGCTACAGCTCTTCGATGAACCTACGCCGAATGGAGTATCCTTCTCCACTGGACTCGATCCTGGGCCAATCGCTTCCAGTCGCCCTGAACATTGAGCGCCCTCAGGTCCTCTTCAACTGCAAAAAGCCATCGTGTACGCGGCCTTCCACGAAGCCTGCGGCCTCTTCCGGGTTCTCTACTAAATA
Organism: Armigeres subalbatus; assembly: GCF_024139115.2. Classification (NCBI taxonomy): domain Eukaryota; kingdom Metazoa; phylum Arthropoda; class Insecta; order Diptera; family Culicidae; genus Armigeres; species Armigeres subalbatus. The sequence goes on along the minus strand of NC_085139.1, from coordinate 8,333,563 downwards.
TTATCTTCGCTTGTCGTTCTTCCGGCATACGAACAACGTGACCAGCCCACCGTAGTCTGCCGTGTTGTATAAGCTTAATAATATCCAGCCCTTTATACACCTGGTACAATTCGTGATTCATGCGGCGCCGCCAAATACCGTTCTCCTGTTTACCGCCGAGTATTGTCCGCAGCACCTTACGCTCAAACACTCCGAGAGCTCTCCGATCAGCCTCCTTTAACGTCCATGTCTCATGGCCGTATAAAGCCACCGGAAGAATCAGAGTAGTATACAGCGCGAGTTTTGTTTTCGTTTGCAGACTACGGGACTTAAGCTGGTTACGAAGTCCGTAATAAGCCCTATTTGCAGCTGCAATACGCCTTTTCACCTCGCGGGTAACATCATTATCGCACGTCACTAATGTTCCAAGATACACAAATTCTTCTACCACTTCAAATTTTTCACCATCCAGCACTATTTCGCTACCACCACCACTAATGAACCCACGTTGATTGCCAGCGACCATGTACTTCGTTTTGCTGGTATTGATCGTGAGTCCAATCCTCGATGTCCTCTTAAAAGGCGCAAAAGCCTCTTCCACGGCACGGCGATCAATTCCGATAATATCGATATCGTCCGCAAATCCCAGGAGCATATGCGATTTTGTGATAATGGTACCGCTTCTTTGCACACCAGCTCTCCTAATCGCTCCCTCGAGCGCTATATTGAACAGTAGGTTCGAGAGTGCATCACCCTGCTTTAATCCATCTAAGGTAACAAATGACGTCGATATTTCATCCGCAACCCTTACACTTGATTTCGATCCGTCCAACGTTATACGAATCAGCCGTATCAGTTTCGCCGGAAAACCATGTTCAAGCATAATTTGCCATAATTCATTCCGTTTCACTGAATCGTACGCCGCCTTGAAATCAATAAACAGATGATGTGTCTGCAAGTTGTACTCCCGGAATTTATCAAGGATTTGTCTCAGGGTAAACATTTGATCCGTCGTTGATCGGCCCTCACGAAAACCTGCTTGGTATTCGCCGACGAAGGACTCTTCAAGCGGTCTCAATCTGTTGAACAGAATACGGGACATAATTTTGTACGCCGAATTAAGGAGGGTTATTCCTCGGTAATTGGCGCACTCCAGTCTGTGCCCTTTCTTAAAGAGAGGGCAAATGAGGCCGTCCAACCAGCTAGCAGGCATTTCCTCGTCTTCCCATATTTTCGACATAATATGGTGCAGAACTTCGTAAAGCTGCTCACTGCCATGTTTGAGAAGTTCAGCCGGGAGCTGGTCCTTCCCCGCAGCCTTATTGTTTTTCAGCTCTTTGACAGCTTTTTTAACCTCATCTAGTGTAGGTGATTCCACAGCTTGTCCATCGTCGCTAATATTTATTCTGTTCTCTGATGCACCGTCACTTCCTCCATTCAACAAAGTCTCGAAGTGTTGCTTCCACCTGGCAGCCACTTCAGTTTTATCTGTCAGCAAATTCCCTTGTTGGTCGTTGCACATGACGGGAGATGGCGCTGTCTTTCTCCGCACGCCATTGACAGACTCATAAAACCTCCGCATATCGTTCTGCTCCAATTTTTCCTGCGCCTCACTAATCACTTGATCTTCGTACTCTTTTTTCTTCCTGCGGTGGGTTCGTTTTTCCGCTGCTCTTGCTTCCTTGTACCGATCTCTATTCGATCGGGTACCTGACACCAACATCCGGCTTCTGGCAACGTTCTTCTCGTCTGTCACTCTCTGGCACTCCACATCGAACCAACCCGTCCTGGGTCGCCTCTGTGCAGTGCCTACCACTTCTCGTGCTGTTGTGCTCACCGCTCCATGGATCGACTCCCATAGATCGTTGATGTTGTCGCTAACGTTGATTGCACTTATCCGTTCGTCGAGCTTCTGGCGGTACTCAGACGATACTCCTTCCGCCGACAATCGCTGGATATTGTAACGCATCGTTCGCTGTGATCTTTCGTTCGATACAGTTGACAACCGTGATCGAATTTTACTGACAACGAGGTAGTGATCAGAGTCAATGTTCGGACCTCTGAATGTCCGCACATCGATAACATCCGAGAAATGGCGCCCATCCACCAGAACATGGTCTATCTGGTTGCAAGTTTCACCATTTGGGTGTCTCCAGGTGTGCTTTCGGATGTTCTTTCGTGCAAAGTAGGTGCTACTGATGGCCATCCCTCTGGCAGCAGCAAAATTTACTAGCCGTAGGCCGTTGTCATTGGTAGCGGAGTGAAGGCTCTCCCTACCGATTATGGGACGGTAAAAGTCCTCTCTACTGACATGAGCGTTAGCGTCTCCGAGACCAATTTTCACGTCATGCTTTGGACACTCTCCATAGGGTTTATCACGTCATTCATAAAACGTGTCCTTCACGTCGTCGGATTTATCGTTTGTCGGAGCGTAAACGTTGATTAGGCTGTAATTGAAGAATTTCGTATTCTCAACACACAGATTCGTTCGCTAATGGGTTTCCACCGCATCACTCGCTTCATCTGCTTGCCCATCACTACGAAACCAACTCCATGCTCTGATTTTTCACCGCCGCTGTGATAGATGTTATACTTGAATGCAGTATTGGTCGTGGGGTCCACGGCTCGGAATTCACGTTCTCCGGATCTAGGCCATCGGACTTCTTGAATAGCAGCCACGTTCACTCCAACATTCTGCAGTTCACGAGCCAGAAGGCTCGCTAGTCCAGGTTCATTTAAGGTCATTCCAGGTACCGAGTTTCCAATCATAGTCCTTATTTCGTTGCCGGGTCAGTTGCCAAAAAAACGTTCTCTTTTTCTTCTATCTCCATTTTTCGTGGTATATGAGAGGCTTCAGTAAGCTACCTTACCGGGGTCGCGTTACCTACATCGCGATGATGGGGCTGCCACCTTAGGTATAGCTGACGCGATACAGCATTTCGTTAATCAGCCGCTGGGTACCAGGCAGACGCTGTTTGAGCCGCACCTCCTGGTGAACAGACGCTCGAGGCGTACCTTCTCACTCTAGCTGATGTTAGAAGGACAACAGTGCCCAGGCTGCACTACCAGCTAAGTACACAACCCTCAGCTGGCGGTCTTTTGTCATCGGACGACCCGTGGAAGCGTGAGATAGGGACTTGTGGGGACCAGAGCTCTGTTGGGCGCTCCTTCCTTGATGTCAACCCACCATTTTGCAACCGATGCCTACAACAGGCTAAAATGTAGGGGTTTCCACAAAAAACTATGCTTTTATCAAAATCTAAAGTTATAAATAGACATATCCACAAAGATGTAGGGACTCGAAGCACAAACACTTAAAATGTTAAATATGCGAATAAAATTAATTTTACAACGCTACTTTCGGAAAACGGTATATAGTGGCTTGTTAATTCAATTGTATATATCAACATAAAAACGGAATTCTGAGTTTTCTTAAAGGTACTCTGGTAAAAAGAAAGAAATTATTAGTTGACAAAAAAAATTGAAACAAATTACTCCAACCCTGGACACACCAGTGGCGGAAAACAAACTTAAATAAGAGGAACCATCGTGCGCTATGCAGAGTGTCTACTCTCGTGGCAAAGTGTTCCTGGATTCTAATTCAGTTCCATATCGATGGTCGGGTGGCCGGCAATCCCAACCTAAATCGCGCCCATTCCACTGGATGCGGTAAATCGCATACAGTGCCTCGTTTCACGAGCAGCGAGATCAATCCCAACAATGTAGCCAGACTCGCCGTCCACTTGAAATGTTTGTAATTTTTCCCCATTTTGGACCCGTCTGTGAAGAGCACTTACCCATAAAGAGGGAGATCATCAAGCAAGTTCCGAAATTCTTTTTCCAAATTCTTTCGAAATTATTCACACCGGTTGGAATACCGATTCAACCGAAAAGTTTCGATGTTTTTATGCGATTTGGTAATAACTTCACATGAGGCGTTAGAAAGTGCTAAATTGTCTTTTAATTTTGCGTTGCGTGGCGTGTTCTGGACCAATCTGGTCCAAAATTGTTCCGAAAGTTTAATAAATACACAGCCATCAATCAAGTGAGGAAGCATCTTTGGCATGTGCCGCTTCTGCACTTGACCCCAAAGAGACACGAACATTAAAAAAACAAGTGCCACAACCTAATTAGCATGATCCAGAACACAGAGCCAGCCGTTCGGCATTTAGTTTGTGACATTTGTGAAAAAAAATGCTCTGTAGAAAGGCAATGCTTTCCACCAAAACCCGGGCCAGAACCGAGAAAATTCAAGAGCTGATTAGCGTTATCTACTGAGGAAATCTGCTTCGAACGATCCTCTCATTATCGATAGCTATAATTTTCCGGTTTCCAACCCAACCATGATGATCGTCGCTTCAAGTAAATGACAAGGGAAGCTGGCAATCAGAGCATAAAATCGGCAAATCCTTTTTCAAAGTCTACTTTGCCGCCGTTGCGAGGGTGACCACGATGACGCCGGTGCGGATCACTTACCTATATCCTACAAGAGGGGTTGCACTGGTTCTAATCGGATCGATAGGTTGGACCAAACGCGGCGCGGCTTGCTTTGATTTGATTCGACTGGTCGCTTCCAGGAAGTTGGATACACGCGCGATCACACTCACCGCCGCAACTGGCCAAATTGATCGATCGGTAGTCGAATTCGACGCTTCTTGTAGTGTCTTGACCTAGAACCGTTGAAAGCGATATTTTCTGCGAATCCGTACAGTTGTAGGATTCGGTAATGGATATTTCGGTTCGTGATGCGTACAGACGTGTGTCAGACACCGATAACATAAGGTGGAGAGAGGATAATCGAGGATCTAGAACACGTGTTGAAAGGATCGCTGCGTAAAATGATTCCGTCCGTAGTGATGACCACTTCAGTTGATATACCCGTTTGGCTGGAGAAGATGGACTGGGAAAGGATAGGAAAAAGCGATAAAAAGGTAACGACTGCTGGTCGGGATGTGTGTGTGGAAGACATCTAATTAGGGCCGTGGGCCTTTTTTGAAAACAAATAAGAATCATCAAACATATGGTCGCACGTGCTGGATGGTTGATCGACCCACAAATGCCATGAGATGCGTTTTTTTCTGATAAAATAAAACATAACAAATCATGGAACACTGCCTGTTTTTGCGCATAGTTTAAAATCGTTAATTTACATGGCTGCGATTCGTCATCTCCTGGTTAGATCGCGTGGCTGGCACACTTCTTTGGATCATTTTCCAGTACATAGATCTACATATATGAGCCCAATACGCACAAAGAATAATTATCTCCTTATGGCGCTCTATATATCAACAAAAGAGCAAAGAAGCCGATCGAAGGCACACGTGTGCATGTGGTTAAAGTTAGACATGGACAAGGGCCGAAAGTGCATTGTTGCGACAGGTGATGAGATTTCGGACCATCCGTTTAGTAAAACTCTTCTTCTGTTGATTTGAGTTTGCTTTTAGCTGTAAATTCATTTATTTTAATTAGTTTTAGGTTACATTTTGCATAGGTTTAGGTTTTAGCACATAGTTCATGGGCTCAATAAATACAACTAGTCGGAAACATTATACGTTATTAGCGTATAAATCTATGTCTCACATTTTAGCCTTTTTGCGTCACAATTCCTGTTCAACAAGTGTTTTTCGTGTAGCTTTGTCACAAATTGTGTCCAACAAAATAATTTTCCCGTGCTGTTTGTCTTTTTACGTCTGCTGTCTAACAATACTGAACTCTATACTGTTTACGCGTTTCTGCTATTATTCATATCTGCGGTGACGGTTGTCGACACTTATCAGTTGGTACTTCTGGCCCCACAGAGAAATTTTTGGGTGATAGGGTACCGTCCTGAACATTCCCCGACCCGTATTGCTCCGTGTCCTCACGAGCAGTATCCGCCACTTCCAGGACGGCCAATTTCACAACTGGACGCCGTAGAATGCCTGTAGATGTTTTGACGTTGGCACTTCGACATCTGCCATCCCTGCCAGGGAACACTCGCAGAATTCGACCTCTGATCCACCCATTCCGAAGTCGGTCATCTACGATCATCACCAAATCTCCGGCCTCCACCGGTTTGGTGTCTGCGAACCATTTGGTTCGTTTGGTAATGGTGGGAAGATATTCCCTTATCCAGCGCGTCCAGAACTGGTCCAAGAGCCGCTGATATAAGAACCAGTTGGAACGCAATGATAGCTTATCGTTGATCAGTTCGGATGAAGGTTGATTCACTCCGCTAGTGCTTAACAAGAGGAAACAGTTTGGCGTTAGCGACTCGTGTTCCTCAGTCTCGAGGGGCATGTAGGTCAATGGCCTCGAGTTCACCACAGATTCTGCTTCGACCAGCAATGTAACCAAAGTTTCTTCGTTTGGCTTACGCTCAACAGACAGCGCAGCTAAAGCACATTTTACGGACCGAACCATACGTTCCCAAGACCCCCCCATGTGCGGTGAAGCTGGTGGGTTGAACCGCCATTGAGTCGTAGTATTGGTGAACGTTGAGGCCAAATCGTTGTTAATACCTTTTATCTGCTCCCTTAATTCGCCGCTGACTCCGACAAAGTTGGTTCCCCGATCACTATATATCTCCGAAGGTGCCCCTCTCCGTGCTACAAATCTCCGAATCGCCATTTATAAACATTATGTTGTTAAGCTTGCAACAAGCTCGAGATGTATTGCTCTAATAGTCAAGCAAGTGAATAGCGCGACCCACCGCTTGACCTCCTGTCTGCCTTGTACGATTAACGGCCCGCCGAAATAGTCAATTCCAACGAAACTGAACGATCTCACGTAGGGAGTAGCTCGGGCTGCTGGTAAAGGTGCCATCCTTGTAGCTGCTGGAGTCGCCTTGTACACCCTGCACCAGTAACAGAGCTTCCGAGTTTTTCAAAATGACGCCCTCATTCCCGACACGTGGAATTTCTGCCGCATTTTATTTACCGCTTCCTCCGAGTTGATATGGTTAAATCGCCTTTGGTACGAATCAACAAACAACGAAGTTACAATATGGTCCTTTGGCAGCATTACGGGATACTTGTACTCGAAAAATGCTTCAGGATAGCCGGCAGTCCGACCCTCCATTCGAACAACTCCGTGGTCGTCTAGAAAAGAACTTGTACAGTTTACTTGTGTTGATTTGGAGGTAGCTGTTGATTTTTAGTCATCGTGGTTATCTCTTCTCCAAAGGCTTCGACCTGGGCTAATCTGCAAATTGTGCGCTCTGCATATTGAAGTTCGTCTCGAGAAAGTATTGGCGATGTATTAGTAATCTCATTGCGCCTCTTTCGCTTCAGTTGTTCGACAAATCGGTGAACGTATGCAATCGTTCGCAAACAGCGTTCCCACTTAGAAAATCTGGAGAACTGCACTGTTTGTTCTTTTACGCTTGTTAGGTGAACGTGTACCGGGCGAAGTTCCTCTGTGGTATGACAAGGAAATGTTGTAGATTGGGGCCAGGAATCTGAAGTTTCGTACAAGAAGCTTGGACCCCGAAACCAACGGTGATGGATGTTGATTTGTAGGCCTTCCTTCCACTTGGTAGCATCATCGGCGACATTCAAGCGAGAGGGAACGTGATGCCATTCTTCTACTTTTGATGAGTCCAAAATTTCCGACACCCGACACGCTACGAATTGTCGGTATTTGCGTTGATCTGAATGCAACCAGGATAGAACAGTGGAAGAATCACTCCAGAAGAACCGTTGATGAATGCGAAGAGTATGGTTCTCTGCCACAGACTTCGCCAATCTGGATCCTAGCAATGCCGCTTGTAGCTCGAGACGGGGTATTGACAGAGGTTTCAACGGTGACACTTTAGTTTTAGAAGACACCAGAACACAGCCCACTTGGCTTCGATCTACGATCCGGAAGTATGCCGCAGCCACATATGCTTCCTCGCTAGCGTCGACAAAAACATATAGTTCCAGAGTATTGAAACTTTCTGAAAGTTATCCAGGGCAGTAGCATCTTGGTATGCGAATTGCGTCCAGTTGTCCTAACAGACGAATCCACCGATGCCATTCCTGGAATATTTCGCTTAATATTTCTCCGTCCCAAACGATTTTTGCACGCCACACGTTTTTTATGAGAATTTTCCCGTGCACCACAACAAGCGACACCAGTTTAAGGGGATCAAAAAATGCTCATGACCATCCTCAGTAATTGCCGTTTTGTGGGTATACGCTGTTTCTGCATTAATGGCATCAACTCTTCCCGGAAAAGAATACTGAAAGGGAATTCATTTGAATCAGGATACCAACTCATTCCTAGAACACGTTCTGAAGGTGAAGATGTATGCGCTTTGAAGCACTTCACTGTTTCTTCCGCGGATTCCCCGACCCGTGATAGAACTTTTTTAGAGCTAGACATCCAGTTTCGTAGGTGAAACCCAGCTTTTGCATGGACCATCTTTACCTGCAAAGCTAGATTAATGGCCTCTTCTGGAGTGTCTAGGCTGTCCAAGTAATCGTCCACGTAGTGGTTGTGGATGATAGCGGCAGCTGCTTTAGGGAACTCGGACTCGAAATCTTTAGCATTTCGATTCTTAATGAACTGCGCAGCAGAGGGCGAGCATGTCACACCAAACGTAGCGACATCCATGACGTACGTATCCGGTGATTTGGAGGGGTCGCTCCGGAACAAGAACCGTTGTGCTTGCCGGTCTTCTGGTCTTATCTGGAACTGATGAAACATTTGTTGTATATCACCACTAATGGCGACTTGCCGTTGTCGGTATCTGGAGAGAACTGATGGAAGGGACGTCAGCAAATCTGGCCCTGCGAGTAAAACGGAATTTAGCGATTCACCCCGTACCGTCGCAGCTGCGTCCCAGATCATGCGGACTTTCCCTGGTTTTCTAGGATGTACCACTACCCCTAGTGGAAGATACCACACCCTTTTAGGATCCGATGAATACAATTCTTCATTCGTAATTTTGTGTGCAAATCCTTTCTCCTGATATTCATCCATTTGTTGCTTGAGATTTTCGAAAAGCTCAGGTTTCCGCATCAGCCGACGTTCTAAGGATCTCAAACGACTCTCTGCCATGGGCTTGCTGTCTGGAAAGTCGATGTAATCATGTTTCCACAATAGTCCTGTCTGAAATCTTCCGGATGGCAATCGCGAAGTAGTTTCTTCCAGAATTTTCCTTGAACGCATTTCATCGGAGCCTTCCAGCAATGGTGCTATGGCAACGCCAACGTTTTCTATCGAAAAAAAGTCCTTCACTAGATCATGTAATTCATCGTCAGCACTGCGAACTTCTTGGTAGAGATGGATGTGACACTGTTTCATTGAGAAATCTTCGTCAGAAATGGGACCGTAAACAGTCCAACCCAGTCGAGTTTTTGCTGCAGCCGGTTGGCCGATCCTACCTTCCCGAATTTTAAGTGGAATTTTTAGATTCACGTTGTCCAAGCCAATGAGGATAGTTGGAGTTGCGTTGCAATATCCTTCGATGGGTAGACCACGAAGATAAGGAAATCGATTAGATAGCTGGTCAACTGACAAACTTTGCGAGGGAAGGCGCAGCTTTTCGACGGTGTGTATGGCCTTCAGTACATGTCGCTTATCAGCTCCACGGCTCTAGATTTCGAGACGTATTAGCTGGGAATTGTCCTCGGAACGTTCCACATCATTGGTCCACTGCAAACAAAGCGGATACATCTTGCCTGTCACTCCTAACTCACGAGCGACTGACGCCTCGACCAGTGTTGATGAAGACCCTTCGTCCAAAGAGCGTCACTGGGACGATAACGTAGCGACTTTCAGGGCGTTATGAACATAAATTTGTTTGTTCCCTTTCGGAGACTCAATTGGTACTGCGGACTCTGGTTTTCCCGGGTGCAATAGTTTGTGGTGCCGTTCTTCACATCCATCCATTCCACATATCGTCACCTTACAAGGAAACTTCCCATGCGCCACTAGGCACCGTCTACATAAATAGTTCTCTTGCGTCCGCTTCCAACGATCCTCTAAATTGTAGTTCTTGAACACGCCACAATCCCGAACTTTGTGTCCAGGTTTGCAACAAATTGGGCACGGCTTCGGCTGGATATGCTTGTCTCCGCAATAGCTGGGTTGATGCTGTTTATTGGCAACCTCCGATGGATACCCGGTGGAATGGGTGTTAACGTACAACTTCTGTTTTCCGGAATAAGAACGAGGCTCTTCAAGCAGTGGAAAGGGTGTAACATCACTTGCAGCTACCACTAGTTGCGCCATGTAGTTCCCAAATACGCCTAGATCAACCACAGGACACTTTTGCTTGAAGAGGGCCCAATCTAGTTTCAAATTCGCCGGAAGTTTATTCACTAACTCTTGGAGTAAAGCTGGGTTAGAGAAGTGGGCCTCCTGTCCAGCAGCGCGAAGATGACCGCAAAGATTTTGACAGACAAGTCCAAAAGATATTAAGGATTCTAGCTTATCTGGTTTTGGAGACGGTGTAGTACGAACTTTTTGCAATACAGAATTGATGACTAGATCGGATTGTCCGTAGAGTGTATACAACGTAGTAATGATCATGGAAACCGATGAGTGCTCCGACAGAAAACTACGTACTGCTTCTACTGCATTTCCATTAAGACTCCGTTGTAATCGCATAAAATTTCCCCCATGAGAGAAACCACATAACTGAATCGTGTTCCGATAGCAACTTAAGAACAACGGCTACTCGACTGCATCGCCCGAAAAGATGGGAAGTTCTCTGGAAACGATGTGTCTGGCAGCGATTTGTTGAGCAGTGGGAGCGTTAATCCAAGATGGAGTCATTGGTGCGGGGACAAACAAGTCACCGGGCGGAAGTATTGTCGATGCACCGTGGTTGACTGCAACTGATGATACAATGGGTAACGAATTGCTTTGGATTGTTCGCACATCGGACGGTATCGGCAAACCGGACGACGACGCAGGAAGGCAGTCAGCAAAATGCACGGAGGGGGCAGTTGTATTTCGAACGTATGGGGTACTTTTGTGTGTTGGTAGAAAAACAGATGGATTGTTTGGGGGGGGGTCTGCATGGTTCGGTCGAGAAAATAGGAGTGTGTTGAATGAAAGATGACACTTTTGGTATGTCAAATGTTTCATTGTTTTGCAATGGTCTAGTTTGTAATGCAATCTGATCAGAGCACGTTTGACTCACCGAAGTAATTGCTGCAGACACACGGTGTCCAATGGACGATTCGAGGCCAGACATCAACGGTGCTGAAGTGGCGAGGATCTGCTGCTGCATTGTACATTCCCCACTAACCTTGCTATGCTGTACCAACGATTCCCGCGCTGGCAACGAATGCTGGATAGTAGCACCCACCGAAACTGGATTCTGTTGAGCAGGACGCAACTGTACTCCACAAAACTTACGTTGAATTTCCTGCAAATCCACCGCGTATCGAGCTTTCGGAAGAGGTTTCGGTGTTGCTGGCGGATCCCAAGTTAGACTCCAGTCCAACGGATCTTGAACTTCGAGCAATGCTTATTGTTGACAACTCGATTGCTGAGAATGCCACCTAGGTTCTTCTTGAGTAATAGTAATCTTGTGATCGCCGGTAGTATCAAGTTGTGCTCGGACTTCGCTCTTATTCGCGTGTGTGCAGAAAAAGCTGACTGAGTGAAAAATCCTTAGCTCTCAACAACATGAACCGCCGAAACAATCCCCGTGGTACCCAGAACCGCAACCAACAGCAGGTGCAGCAGCAGTACGAACAGCAGTTCGTTTCCTCGAACGGAAACAACCAGCAAAACCAACAACAACAACAGCAGCAGCAGCAACAACAACAACAACAATTTGAAGAGCCTCCGCAGAACAACAACGATTCTACTATGCCGGTCGATGACACAGGAGATGAGTCCGAGGGCGGAATCGGAGCCAAGATGTGAAAGATTTTTGCCAACCGCAAGAATCTGAGCCCAGCCGATCGCAAACGTCTCGAGAAAGAACGTAAAGCACGTCAGCTGCGCCGTTTGCGCAAGCTGTTGACCCCGAAGAATGCCGTGGTGGCTCTCCACGAGCTCCAGGGGCCCGGCATGAGTGAGTTCACCATCAACACCAACGGCCAGGAGACGACGGCCGAAATCGTGGTCAACAACGTGCGCTACGAGGCTACCGCTCCGAACAAGCATCTCGCCAAGGCCCGCGCTTCGGAGAAGGCCTTGCGGGATCTTGTCATCGCCCAGATGGCCAAGGCTCGCCAGAATGCCGAAACCAAGGCCACCACCCCCAGTGCCACGAACAATGGCAACAATGGCTCGGCCGCTGGTAGCGATGATGTGGAAATGGCCGAACTTCCGGAAACCGACGAAGTGCCGATGCTGCACCTGGCTTCCTACGCCCTGTACAAGCTGTTCAACGAATGGCAAAACGAGGGATTCGAAATTCCGGCCATCAAGCCAGCCAAGGCCCCAGTCAAGCTCACCGAAGGAGGTGTTCACCCGCTAGCTCCAAAGGTCGCCAAAACCAAGGCCGATTTACCCTCTGATGCGGCTGCCCGTCATCCGACAGCCCTTCTCGCTCTGATGCGCCCGCAAATCCCCTACGAAGACCTGGGCTCGAACAATACCAACGACCCAGCCAAGCGGGAGTTCTCCGTCGGAGTGACTGTCGACGGGCAACGGTTCATCGGCAAGGCCCGGTCGAAGAAGTTGGCCCGCAAGGAGGCCGCTGTTGCCGCCTGCCGGCAACTATTTGACGTGCAGTTCGCTGAGGTCGCTACTGAGTAAGACTTTTATCTCTCCCGATTATTTTATTTTAAGATCATGATGATGTAAAGATTAGATTTTAAGTTTTCGCGGAATGTAGCGCGAAGTCAAGCATCTTTACTTTTACTCGAACGCCTGCCGTAATATTTTTGGCAGATCGTGACTGTACTAACGCAGAAAAAAAGTAGAACAAGGCTTCCGCGATCGTTGACGAAGGTGCGCGATCCGGGCCATAAATGAGTATTCCATTTTTTTTTTGTGAACCAACAGTGTGAATCAGCACTTCTTGACAGCAATTGATTGTAGAATATAGAGGTACTGCTACATTACCTATTCCGTCTTAAAAATCTAAAAGTTTTGTTGCGACAGGTGATGAGATTTCGGACCATCCGTTTAGCAAAACTCTTCTTCTGTTGATTTGAGTTTGCTTTTAGCTGTAAATTCATTTATTTTAATTAGTTTTAGGTTACATTTTCATAGGTTCAGGTTTTAGCACATAGTTCATAGGCTCAATAAATTCAACTAGCCGTAAACATTAGTAATTAGCGTATAAATCTATGTCTCACATTTTAAGTCTTTTTGCATCCTGTCCAACAAGTGTGTTTTGTGTATTTTTGTCACAAATTGTGTCTAACAAAGTAATTTTACCGTTTTGTGTTTCTACTTCTGGAGTCTATCTGCGGCGACGGTTGTCGACACTCATCAGTTGGTACTTCTGGCCCCACAGAGAAATTTTCGGGTGATAGGGTACCGTCCTGAACATGCATCCTCCTATGCATACAATTCTCTCTCCTTCATTTTTTTTGGCTCAGCAGTGTGCAACATATGGGACGAAGCGGAAAGACCCTAACCGAACCCCATTTTCCTTCAAGTCAGTTTTGGAAGTGTGTCGATATAATTGCTCGTAGTGAGAAGAAGATAGAAATAATAGACAGTTGAAATTTGAAGGAAAATTATCCAAACCCTTGGCTGCCTAAAAAAGATTATTGTAAACATTTTCAGTGCAAATAAGTGTAACTCTCTATTAACATTCACTATCGTAGAAGCATATTCAAATTGAATGGTTAATGTATTCCGTCTTTCGTTTAGTAAATACTAAATGCATTTCAAGAGTTATCAAATTAAACCTTCGTGACAATGTTCATTTGTTAAAAACTAAAAAAAATCTTAAAACAAAACACAACGAATCTCTACTAAAATAAATCAAAATCTACTCTAGTGATCATTCTATGAATGCCAAATAAGTAGCCATCAATCATCGACAATTCCATACTGAAAGCAAATAATTTTCCCAACAATTGTCTAGTGTATGAAAAATTTAAACAATGCAGGCAACGTTTCCATGTTTGCTTTTTCCCGCTCCATTTTCCGAGGGGCATTCGCGCGCGCAACGGTGGAGAACAATTATTGCTACCGGACGCTGGATGATACTGAAATGAGTCAACACTTACCGGATTCGAGGGAACGGCTTGTTTATTTCGTCTCGTTCAGAGTAGACCTGTGCGCCGATCTACTTTGAACCGGCGGCGGCGTGAATGTATTTTTCTAACGGCGGCGGCGGCTCAGCCGGCGCCACGCCGCGATTGTTTTCGGCGGCGGCGGCGGCTCAATCGGCGTGGTCTAAAATTTTCCTTCAAACAGTTCAAGCAATTTAAATGTCTTCATTTCTCATGCAATAAAAGCATAATATATATAATTTAAACACTGTACACTAGCGAGAAAGTGTGCGAAAACTTTTGTTGTTTGTTCTAATTAATAAACATTTTAAGGTGAAATGGCCTCTTTTGGAAATCCCATAAAATTTCACAGAGATCCTACATGAGAAAAATCTTCGAAAGTTCCAAAGAATTTTTCTGAAACTACCAGCATATTTAAGTAAAGTATTTTTTCGAAAGCTGACCCCTAGAATCCCTCCAAGAACTTCTTCAAGAATTCCTTATAGATTTATCCAGGAATCCCTTCAGGAATTCTATGAGCAGATTCTCCTTAGATTCCTTTAAAACAATCAGGAATTTCTTTACGATTTCTTCCAGTGATTTCTACAGGAGTTCTTTATAAATTTTCTTCATGAATTTCTTCAATAATTCTTCCGGGAGGGAGTGTAATTCGTGATGAAAATACTAGCAAACATTCTGAATTATGCCTTCTTTATCCTGGTGGCTACAAAGCAAGGCCATGCTGAAAGTGACTGGATTCATTCCATGTTACGGCGTAGGTTTTTTGATACTTGACTTTGACACTTTGACGATGACTTTGAGCATCATCATATTAGTTTTATGACACAGGAATGTAGAAATGGTGAATCGGCTGAAAAAACCTCGTAGTTAATAACTGTGGAAGTGCTTAATGAACACTAAGCTGCGGTGGCTACTACCTGTAAAAAACCTGGAAAACCTGAAATTATCAGGGAATTTCTCCCCACCTGGAAAATGCCTTTAGGAATATATTAGAAAAATATATCAAAGCAATTCCTGGAGGAACTTCCGAAGGAATTTCTGGATCAGTTTTCCAAGGAATTATTCAAAGAAATCAATAAAAGAGTGTCCATAAGAATGATTAGCAGTTTTCTAATTTATTTCTTGAGGAAATTCCAAGTTAAAAATCGAAAAGAATTCCCGGAGGAATTTTAATACGAATTTCCGGATGATTTTTCGTATGGTTTCTTTAAGAAATTCCAGAAAGGGAACCTGAAGGGATTTAAAAAAAAAAGTGTAGAGTGATTTGTGAAGAATTTTTGCTAAAGGAATTCTTGAAAGAATAACTGAAGGATTCCCGAATGGATTTTTCAAACGAGTTTCTAAAGGTATTCTCGAAGTATTTCCAAAGAATTCTTAAAAGCAAAATATCCGGAAAAACTCCTCCAGGTGTTTTCTAAAGTTTTCCTTAAGATACTTCTGAATGAATTCCTAAAAAATCCCAAGGAATTCCAAAAAAAATATCCGAAGCATTTTCCGAAGGTTTTTACAGTAAAGCAGTAATAGAACGCTAGTGGCGCTGTAACCATTGAAATTAATATGCCAAAATATGCTTCGATAAGCTTACTAGCCTATTCAGATTACGATTAGCTTATTTATCGTAATAAATATCATGTTGAAGCGGAGAAAGAAAATTGAATGTATGGGAATGGCATCAGGTTGTTGTTTATCATGATATTTATGATCATAAATGGCGTAATTCTGAATAGGCTATAACTTGGCCGTTTGACACTTATAGTACCGGTACCTTGGCTGCTAGGTTCAAGCAAACTAGATGTTGGTCACAAACTAGAACAAACCAGATGTTGGTCACTCGAACAGGTATAAGAACGTTAGGCATGAGTACGTTAGGCATAAAGGTGTTAAGCATAAAATGCCCCAAAAACAGCCCACGACATAAAGAAGGTATTATGCCTAACGTCATGGACCCAACAATCTCATATTTTAGCATCAACACATTTTCTAAAGGAGTTTTCGTAAGAAGTTCTGAAGGATTTCCTGAAGAAATTCCCAAACATATTTTCGGAACATTTCCTTAAGAAGTTTTCTTAAGTTTCTTAAAAAAAACAGCTGAAATAAAATTCAAAAAGATTTCCGATAAAAGTCTTAACCAAGTTCCCAAAGAAATTCCTAAAAAAAATTATCAGAAGAAATCTGCAAAGTATTTCCGAGGGATTTTCACAAGTCATTTTCGAGCAAACACCTAAAGGAATTAAAAAAAATCGTAGAGGAATCTCCAAATGCATCTCTAAAGGAATTCTCGAAACAAACTAAAGTTTTAGCAAAGAAATGTTCAAATTAAATTCTGGAGGAAGTTCTGAATCAATTCTTAATCTTTTTAATTCTTAATAAAATTCATAATTCTGAATCAATTTTCCGACGGAACTTATGGTGAAATTTTCAAAGGAATACCTGGAGGAATTTCCTATGTGTTTCCTGAAGGAATTTTGATTGAATGGCTGAAGCAATTTCTGGGTGAACTTGCGAAGGAATTCCTGGAGGAATTTCTTAAGTTATTTATAACATTGTTTTGTGAAGCCATCAACACATTCTTTAAAATAATATTTTTGCAATATTTACTTTTTTGAATTGATCATTTTTTGCTAAATACTATATACTAATGGCACGTTTGTTATTGCCTGGATATTAATGTAAAACACCTGGAAAAAACCTGGAAAATCAGGGAATTTTGTTTTTACAGATGAGTAGACACCTTGTGCGATATAGCGATCTTCAAATTAGGATGTAATGCCAACAAAGAATAGCAAAAGAAATTCACAGGACTTCCCCATTCAGGAATTCTAGGAAATGTATTATTAAATATTCAGAACTTCTGGACAAAGGAATCCTTAAAACTCCTAGAAAGGGAATTCTTCGAGTGAAAAATGTGAAATCTGAGGGAAAACCCAATTACATAACTCTTTAGGGGTGGGTGGGTATCTGTTTGAGCGTTACGGCCTATACATTTTCAAACCTTTTCTTGCAAAAAGCATTACAAAGAGGTGGGTGGGAGTGGAAAATGATCAATTTTTTGCGTTATGTATTTTGTGAATGAACCCTTAAATTAGTTTATAAGCATATAGATGACAAAACCCTAAATTATGTTTCTTTCAAGATCATCCTGAAGGATAAGTGGAAAATGTTGGAGAGAGGAATTATCTCTATAGCGTATCTGAGCTGATGTCTCTCCCCCGAATCCACAGATGAGGGATTCCTGGAAACACCTGAATAAGGAATTCCTCTTCAAGTCTGAGAGAAGGATTTCCTAAAATTCATGAGAGAGGAATTGCCCTGAACTTTTGTGAGGGCAATTCCCAAAAATGTTTGAGATTTTTTGTAGAAAGAATTCTTGAAGGTGGAATTTCCCAGAATCTCATAAGGAGGTACCATCAGAAGATAATACCACAATTCTTGTATAACGACTGTCCCGAATTTGTGACGAAGAATTTGTACAGAATATCTGGAGATTTACTGAGAATTCGAGAAAAAGAAAAACCGGTGTTGAGGGGGAGAGGGTATGCTGAAGTTCTTTAGATTATTTAGCCATGATTCCTGCAAAGGTAAGTCCTCAGAACTCCTTGGAAAGAATTTCCCAGAATTCCTAGAGATGGAAGAACCCAGAATGCTTGGATAATCAGTTTCCCAGAATTCATGGAGCAGGGAATTCCCAAGGATTCACAGGGAAGAGTTTTCTCACGGAATTAAAAAAAAATGATGAACCACTTTTTATTAGCTTTTCCTGTACCTAGACCATGATTTAAAAAATGCAAAATCTTATTTTTACTTCAAAGCATAGATAAACATGAGTTTGATTTTATTAATCGTTTGGGTTGTCATGAGTATAATCCGCAACCTCCAGCACATGCCTTGCTTGTACTTTTATCAATTTGCAAGGGGAATAATAGCAGAGAAATGCAAATGTCTGTATTTGCGCACTATAATCGTGTGCATTTTCCTAAAACGCTTTAACGAGTTCTGGATTGGAAGGCATTACTCGTTAGTTGCTTTAATTTCGTGTCAGAAAAGGCTATGTATTTACTTCATATTGATATCAGCGGCGCAGCCGAAATTTTTCAAATTTATTTGGGTTTGAACGGAGTTTTTCTTTGGGGGATTAACCCCAAAAACGTAACTACGTCAATAATATTTTATAATAAAAATATTTCAACGGCTCGCCTAAAATTTACCGGCGGCGCGGTAAAAAAAATCCAGCGGCGCGCCGGTCAAAAATGGTGGCGGCGGCGGCGCTTGAAAATCGTCGGCGGCCGCGGCGCGGCGCGGCGGCGCACAGCTCTAGTTCAGAGGACAATCGGGCTCAACTGGCATGGCACGTAGTATGCATATACATTGCTACAAATTGGTTTACGTTCTAGTAATAGTACAGTGGTGTTTAGCGTGGCAATAATATCATTTACATTCAATTACTGCTCTATCACAAGTTAAAATTAAACCAAGTAAGGATTTCTAGAAAATATTCCTGAAGTTACATGAAAATTACAAACACTAAGCTTCGCGCACCGAAAATTTGAAGAAAACTCTTTTTAGTCTACTGGACCATATTTCAGAAGCGACCCGACTTTGTGCAGGAAGAGAAATAGCAAAAAAATATCAAACTGTTCGCAATGAGACGCATACAGGGAGGAAACAAACGGAATAAATATCGTCTCGACTATTTAGAGAAAGACTGTCCCCTTGACAAACCTTATATAAGGGCCTAAGCCAATCTTTGACTACTGACTATCATTGACTTAATATGTACCTGAGAAGTTTTTTATTAGTAAAGAGTGTACCGTTTAAAATCCGCATCAACACAAAATTTATTCTCAAAATTCGTTTTTAAACCCTCCCAGGTAACCGGTAAGCATTATATAAATCATTTAAGTGGCATTATATGCGCCTTTACTGCAAAACATTAAATGCCAATAAGCCCTATAGTCGCCTTTAATGCTATTTTAATGCAGGTTTTGGTCCAATATATGGCTTCTTAAGTGCTTAATCCTACTTTATCGATAAAGTAGAAATTTTGCTGAGTAGCATTTATTCAGCATCCGAAATGCTGAATAAATGCTTAATTTTAACAACAAGAAAAAAGGTTTTTTAATGGCATTTTTTTCTAATTCTTTTTTTACATAGTTTTTATTTAATATTATATCGTTATTGTATTTTCATATTTAAAATGGAACACAATTTTTAACTTTCTTCGAGCGGGATTCGAACTCGCGCTCTTGCCACCTGACGCTGTAGTTGACGTCGCCCTTACCAGAGAGAGATGGTAGTGGGAATAATTTGGTCAACATGAACCATACGCCCTTTCAGGAACATTGAAACTTAATCTAACTCCTCAGAATGCAACCATCACAAACGTCATACCCAGGTGCAATGAAGCAGCAACAGTTACGCTGCTTTAATGCATCCATCGAAAATAGTGCAATGGAATAATAAAATGTAGCTTAATTATGTAATTAGTGATAGGGTTAGGTTAACGACAAGTACTCCTGTCAATGGTCGGAATGGAAAAAAAATTCTGCACGTACCGATTTCTATTCTTAAATGCAAGTTCATTGGACAAATAGTCCCCGCTATATGGTTCCATATTGGAAAACGTTCGACGTATAAACACTACAGGTTATAAAGTGACACTAATGTAGCTGTTTCATTGCACTTAACGAAAAACAACATTGTGCATTCAAAATGCTATTATAAGACTATGCATCTCATGATTGCTTTGAGAATGCTGATTTAGAACAGCCAGGTTTTCGAAATGCTTATCAGGGTGTCTACTCATCTGTAAAAACAAAATTCCCTGATTTTTCCAGGTTTTTTCCATGTGTTTTACATTAATTTCCAGGCAAAAACAAACGTGCCATATATAGATTTTAGCAGCAAAAGATCAATTCAAAAACCCAGATTAATCCACCTAGCGGTGATGGTGCCTTTCTCGACCTTCGTAAAATGTGTGTGCTTGAAAAAAGATGAGCTAGTGGCTAGGAGTAAAAAAGACAAATTTCTTTGTCCGTTCTATGAAAATCAGATTATTTATGGCAAAGATATTGTAGATCCAGTTGAAAACCGAAAATCATATTTTGTCCCATTTCCGGATGTCGCATTTGCATCGCGAGTGGTGCCCGACTATGGCACAGTTGCGCACTACTCGCGATGCAGTTGCAACATCCGGAAATGCGATTTCGCGGGACCTCGGTTCGGTTTTCAGCTTGATCTACAATATGCTAATAAGAATTTCGACATTTTTGTTTCCTTTTCCAATCCTTTTGACGTACATAACCCTGTTTTATTTCACCCAGTCATATATTTTAAGGATATCACTTTTGGATGTTAGTTGAACTGAAGCTCCGACTACACGCAGAAAAAATTCTTGTAAATATAATGATATTTGATATAAATTCAATAAGAATTTCACATTGTTTTGGCGGTAATAAGAAATATTATTGTTTCAATAATACATTATTGTTGTTTTTACAATAGCTTTGAAAGCTTCGAAATTTTTAAAAGCTTCTGTAGAGCCTTAAAAACAGTAATAATATTGTTGTTTTAAAAAGAGTGTTTTTTATTGAACTTATGGATTTTATTATTGAAATAAATAGATTCGTAACCATAATTTTAATCATAATTTTTATTAAATTTTTATGACGCCTCAATGAAATTTAATTTGCACAATAATCATAATTTCAATTTACACTAGCAATTCGACTACCTAAAAAGACAACATCTTATTTCTATGCTCTTTTATAAGGGCACAAGTATCACCTACGATCCCGAACGTTGAATGAGAATCTTCTGCTGGAATCTGGAACAAAATTTCATTTTAGTAAATTTATTTTATGAGAATGAATGTACCTACGTAATTGAAACAGATTATGCCAACGTCGAACGGAACCCGCACTGTTACGGGAAATCGTATTAACTTTTTTTCTCGGGTGTTGAGTTTGGTATCTAAGAAAATAAAAAGGATTAATGATTTGGTAGATACTACCACGGTTAAGTTTGAACAACGTACCTTTAACATCGGGGCTCTACTCTTTGTTCTGCCTAGAATATTCAATCCACATCATACATAATCACTCGATTTCACTTTTACCTTCGGTTTTACCTTTACGTACATGACTTTATTTACAAAATTCAACTGTAATGTTCGAATGCGTCCAAATGATATTTGTTAACTAGCTTATATTTGTCATTGATAAAAACGATTTCAACCCATCCATACATCATAATCACAAATTGAAGACAATCTTATTTTTTTCTGTCTATGTCAAGATGTTGATCCATTGATAAATTATAATTACACTTGTATTCGCGTGTGACATGTTTGTTTATAAACATAAATAGGTAATTTTCAAGTGTATGCTCTGAAGCCATGTTCGAAGTTTTTTAAGAAAGCTCAACCTCACGGGATTGTTGAAACAATAATATTCTATTATTGAAATCAACCTGTAAAATCTTATGGATATAATAATATTCTAAGTAAATTCAAAAATAAGTCATCATGTAAATATAACAAGCGATATTTTTGATTCAATACCATCAGTTTTCTGTCCGTGTACACAAAAAGAAAACGAAAATGTCATTCCCATCACGCGAGCGGAGGGCAATATTTGTTATGATATAAATCTCATGACCGTCTTTCTGCCAAACTCCCGTATGAAGTGGGAGAGACAGAGACATCATCTCAGTTCGTCGAGCTGAATCGATTGGTATATAACACTATGGGTCTCCAGGCCTTCTGTAAAAGTTTGGTTTTTGGAGCGAACATACAGCCTTTTCGTATAAAAAGGCTAAAATGGTGTTTCGGCCATAACTTCCGATCCCATAGTCCGATCTAGCCAATTTTCAATAGGAAACAATGGGACAGGATTCTGCATCGAATGCAACTTGTTGCGTGTGAATCGATCAAGGTTAGGTGTCCGAAAAATAGGTGACATTTTTTGTGATTTTTATGAAAAAGGTATTTTGGTCATAACTTCCGATCCCATAGTCCGACCTGTCCAATTTTCGATAGGAAATAATGGGAAAGGAATGCGTCGAATGCAATTTGTTGCGAGCAAATCGGTTGAGAATAAGTGCCTGAAAAATGAGTGACATTTCTTACGCAATATTTTCGTATGAATTTGTATTTTGGCCATAACTCTCGATCCCATAGTCCGTTCTGGCCAATTTCAAATAGAAAATAATGGGACAGGATTCTGCGTCGAATGCAACTTGTTGCGAGCAAATCGGTTGAGAATAAGTGTCCGTAAATGAGTGACGTTTTTTACGCGATTTTTTTGTATGAATTTGTATTTTGACCATAACTTTCGATCCCATAGTCCGATCTGGCCAATTTCAAATAGGAAACAATGAGACAGGATTCTGCGTCGAATGCAACTTGTTGCGAGCAAATCGGTTGAGGATGAGTGCCCGAAAAATGAGTGACATTTTTTACACGATTTTTTCGTATGATTTTGTGTTTTGGCCATAACTTTTGATCCCATAGTCCGATCTGGCCAATTTCAAATAGGAATCAATGGGACAGGATTCTGCGTCGAATGC